>NC_052635.1:30615848-30920158 GCF_016161935.1 Mauremys reevesii | reverse complement strand
GTTGGGCTGGGAAATCATTGGAGCTTCTGGATTCCCTGCCATTTCAGACTTTCCATATGTTGGAGTGCTGCTGGAGTTCCTTATCGCAGCACCATTATTCCCTCCCCATGGCAGACACTGAAGGGCAAAGGCAGCAAAGTCTTCTATTATGCTACCATGGCATATTTGCGAACAGGAATGGAATGATGGTAGAGTTGTGGGATTCAGCTAATGGGCTTGGGAAGTACAGATACGGGGGCGGGTGATGATATTTGCTCAGCACCCTGAAATACTGCACAGATATCGCTAGGATGATTGCTGGGATCCTGTGCATGTCTGTGCCTCCTAGTGGTACTCACACAGGTTAACTATAAGCAAAAGCTTATCTGCAGCCTGGTCATGGGAGATTATGGTAGGAGGAGACCTGAAGGGGAGTGGGGAGGATTCAGAGGTGGAGAGATGAGAGATGGACCCAAGACACAAAGGTTGGACCAGGATCTCATGTTCCTCAAGGCTTGGGAGTGGCTGGACCCAGAGGCTTGATCCAGGCTCATCTTTAATCCCAAATGATGAATTATAGCCTGGCTGGTGCCATGTGGACTTCTCCTTCACCACAGTATAGCTGGTCGATCACAGATTTATAGGGTTTTATATCGTGGCAGAGATAAGTCATGACAATCCGAAAGATACAGACTGCCAAAGCATGAAGACAATTAGAAAACCAGGGAACCTCAAACTCTGCTGCGAAGTTCTCAAGGGCTCAGGGAGAGACGTTCTATTATCTAAATGTCCCACCTAGCCCCTGGCCTGTACCCTCGCCATAGAAGCTCCTGGGTTTTACTTTGCTTGTGTTTTTCTTTTGCTCACTGAAGCCTATTGGTGCTATTCCCTGCAGCTCCCCGCAGCACAGGGAAAGAAGGCCATGAAGCTAGCAATTTCTCTCTCCCCAAGAACTGAAATCACCTCCTGGGGAAATACTAGCTTTTCCTGACCACACACTGTATTGCTGCAAGGTCTTGGCCTTGTGGGAACATCAAGAAGTGGTGGAGTCACAACTGCCAAACGCTCTTGGGACAAATGTCCAGCTGGTGTAAATGAGAGCTCCTCTGATTTACACCTGCTGCGGATCTGGCCCCTGGATTTCAAATGCAAAAGCCAACACCCCGCCCCTGCCTGCGGGTTTCGAAGTATTGTATTGTCTGTCAGACCTGATGGCATTTTGCTGAGTAATTTATTGCAATGATGAATCTAATCATTTTCTATACATTATTTTGTAAATCACATTGATTATTTATGATCAGGAAATTAAATGTGAACAACTTAATAACGAGACCGTCTTTTTCCAACTGTATGTAGAGATAGTGTGGGGGGAATATGTCTCAGTGCACATTTCATTCACACCAGACATCCCCAGTACGGTACATTAATTTTTTGCTGGTTACTGCCTTCCAATGGAAATAGAGGAATATTTCTTCACTAGAGTTTGTATTAATAAAAAAAGAAATAAATGCAAAAATATTTTCTAACTTTTCCTGGACAGATGGATTTTTTTTTCTTCTGGGAGGATAGTTCTAAACCCCCAAGGCCTGGTTAACTCTAGCAAAAGGGAGCGTGCATACCTTTGTTTTTCCAATTACACCAGGGCTGAATTTGACCCATAAACCAAATGGACTTTCAGCAGTGTTGCCAGCTCTCACGTTATCACAAGTCTCTCAATATTTGGTATTTTTCTTAAAGCCCCAGGTGCTGGAAGCATATGATTGCATGAGAATTTCATTTAAAAAAGTAACTTTCGAGACATTGTGGTTGTAGAGAAAAGCTTGAACACATGTAAGTTAACAGTTACACTGTGAAGGCTCAGACACCAGAGAGTAAAGAAAAAGAAGCCAAAATCTATTTCTCTTAACTCCCAGGACTTTTAAAAGGAAATCACATGATTCTTGGCGGGGGTTGAGTCATGATTTTTGAACATTTCGAGGTGGCAATGCTGCTTTAGTTCTACATCCCACGTCTACTAGCTCCAGGGGGGTGTAAATGAAGGCAGAGTTAGGCCTACAATGCCCAAAAGGATGTCAAAGTGAGTTAATTTGTACCATGTCTAGAAAACAGGACCTATGAGGGAAGACTGAAAAAAACTGGGTTTGTTTAGTCTGGAGAAGAGAAGACTGAGGGGGGACATGATAACGGTTTTCAAGTACATAAAAGGTTGTTACAAGGAGGAGGGAGACAAATTGTTTTTCTTAACCTCTGAGACTAAGACAAGAAGCAACAGGCTTAAATTGCAGCAAGGGAGGTTTAGGTTGGACATTAGGAAAAACTTCCTAACTGTCAGGGTGGTTAAGCGCTGGAATAAATTGCCTAGGGAGGTTGTGGAATCGCCATCATTGGGGATTTTTAAGAGCAGGTTGGACAAACATCGGTCAGGGATGGTCTAGATAATACTTAGTCCTGCCTTGAGTGCAGGGGACTGGACTAGAAGACCTCTCGAGGTCCCGTCCAGTCCTATGAGTCTATGATTGTGAAGGTGAAGAAGTACATTGACAATTAGGGAAGGCAGTTAATGACCGGCCCTTCTGATCAGATGAGTTTAATCTAAGCCACAGCGTGCACCATAAGACATACATCCCAACATTTCCAGTGGCTAAAGTAGGATGGGTCCTGCTCCCAGTTCGTGCGGTTTGGGGCGGGGGTCAGATGCTGCCCCTTGGAGGTGTGGGGAGTTGTAGAGTGAGCCCCCTCTGCACTCACCCTGTAGCGGCAGCCCCTGCAGCTCCTGTCCCATGGAGCGGGCGCTGGGCTCAGCTCTCTGGTTCAGGCATTGTGACTTGGACCCAGATGCATGGGGTTGCAGCAATGGTCTGGCCCCTCTGATGGGGTGCGACGGGGCCAAATTTGAGTGAGTGGCACTGCAATCAGATGCGCCAAGTCACAACATCAGAGGGGCTGAGCCAAACCTGAGTGGTGCTGCAACCCCCTGCTAGGGTGACCAGATGTCCTGATTTTATAGGGACAGTCCTGATTTTTGGTTCTTTTTCTTATATAGGCTCCTATTACCCCCCCATCCCATCCCAATTTTTCAGTTGTAGGCTCTCACAGGTAGTCGCCGCAAACCATTCCCAACAAAGGGCTGCTCGGTGGCCTATGTGAAATGAGTTGGGGGATCCTCAGTCTATTTCCCAATGGGGACAGGCACTCACCTCACCTCTGGAGTTGTTTTTGTTGTGAGGCCACCTGGAAACCTAATTCTCTTTTAGGTGGAAAGTTAACAGCAGAAATGAGCCCAGGACCCAAATTCAGAGCTAGCTTCCCCAGACTTTAGGGTTGTTCATGTCCAGAGCTTCTACTTGGGCCCATCATAGAGCCAGGGCCTGGCCAAAAGCCTAGGTCCAGTTCAACACATCTTCCAAGCTTGGGAGCCCAGCTCTAGCTGGAAAATAGACAGTCCTGGAACCTGAACTCCGCTGTTCAGTTACAGAACAGGTTCAGGAAAGGAAGTAGCAGGGCAAGTTCCCATCTCCCATCTCCCAGTCAGGCACCTGTGTGGTTACCCTGCTTTGGTACAAGCAAATGGGGTCAGCTTCTTGCCTCTAATAACATGCAGCTAAGCCCAGGCCTCACTCAGTCTGGCCCAGCAAAAGTGTAATGCTGCCGTTGTTTTACCTTGGTATGTGTTCAGTAAATCCATAGACAGCATCAAATCTGTGAAGCAATAAATTCCCCTGGACTGCTGCCCACAAATTGCTCCACTGAGGTTACCCTTCGCCTAGTTAATCTATTTTAAATGAGCACAGTCCCTACTTTGCTAGCTTCAGTTTGTGCTGGAAAAAAACCACAACCTCTCTCAGAAACAACTCTGGCCTCAAGTCAGCTCCACCGTCACAACACTCCCTTCTCTTTCACCCTGACAAGACACAACCAGGGGAGCTTCAGGCTGTCCCAGGCCCGGCAGGACAATGTTTTACCCTTTCTAAGGCTCTTGCCACTCAATGGCTCCCATGACCATGGTTCATTTTGTTCTCGCTAAAATCATTTTCTTACACTATCTCCGACCAGGAGTGTTCTTCGTTCCCCTTTACTGGCCCTCAGATTTTAAGCATTTTCTGGACAGTAGCAGCAATATCTCCAGCAGCAAGGGTTTACCCTGACGACCAAGCCACGATGTGAGAAAGTGGGATTTTTAGGTGTGCTGTAAAATGGGATCTCGTTCATTCCTTATGTCAGCCAGCTCTGAAATAGCTAATTGGCCTCGGAACTTTTCCCTTTTCCAAGTGCTTTCATCTTTCAGTGGAACACAGGAATGGTAAATTGAGTTTTACAGCCCATAGATCACGCCTGACAAAAGTAACTATTGCTGCTATTAAACCCTCAAGTACACACACAGCACCGATAACCATAAAAGCAAGAGCCTGCAGGGACAACGTGGCACTGCTGAGACAGGCATTTCCGTGTGCCAGGCTGTACGGTCCCTTCAAGGCTGATGACAAGAATTGCAGCTTGATTTCGAGCTACTCTGTTCTGCACCAGAAGAGCCTTTCCATGCAGAGAGATGGCTGGAGGCTAGTGTGCGGACATTCCAAATCCGCCTCCCAGTTCCTAATTAACCTGCCTACAAAGGTGTGACCCTGTCAGTAGTAAACACAGCGAGAGAGCTGCAAATCGCCAATAAAACACCACTACTCTGTCAGCCTCAGCAGGTATAGAATAAACAGACGAGCACAGCGCAGTCAGGCTTCATATTCACTTCCTTTAACTCAGCAAGGCCAGCTCCTCAGCTGGGGTAAAGCACCACAGGCCTATTGATGTCAGTGGAGCTATGCCAATTTACACCAGCTGAGGAGCTGGCTCTGAAAGAGGCCTCTTCTGAGCTTGGAAATGAAGGCAAATTGGGGACTGAACTTCCGGGGTTTGCCTGCCCACTCTGTGACTCTTTAGCTCAAGCTGCAGCAGCTCCTGCTTTTCCTTCTGGAGCTCCTGGGTTCCCTCCCTGGGGTGTTGGCTAAAATCGCTGCCATCACAGATGCGTGATCTGAGGCTGTGCCCTAAGGGGACTTCTGCAAGATGGCATCAGAGTCAGGACACCACACCCTGCTCTAAGCATTAGACACTGTTCTCCCTCTGGAGAGTGTCAAGAGACGATAGACAAGACATAAATAGGGGCATTTGAGCCCCTCAGTTCCATACTGTTCTCATCACTCTGCAAAAATCACCCTGAGCTCCCACTTAGGAATTACCCCTGGAGTCAGATGTATGTGAGTCTGATTCTCTCAGTCCCTTGGGGTTGTAGTCCACTGCTCTCCCAGAGGCTCCAGGGCTGGAGGAGGGCTGGGCAGCTGGTTACAGGTTTGCAGGCTCATACCTTTGCATTCGAGTGTGATTATTTCCTGTACGAAATGCGGCTCTTTGCCCCAAAGCTCTCAGTACCGCGTAGCCCACAGGCAGAGCATTCCTCAACCCTGAGGCCATGTGAGAGCAGAGATCTTCATTCCAGCGTTGGCTTCTCTCTCGGCGCTGAGAAACACGTACCATTTGCCAAACAGAGGCAACAGGCCGGGATATTAATTAGCCGAGATGACAAAGGGCCCAGCAAGTTTCTCGCAAGGCTCTGCTGCTCCTTCCTTTCCAGTGAAATTTGGGCTGGTGAAAGCTGCCAGACTGACAGCCTCAAGCCTCTCTTTTTCAAACCCGCGGCTGCAGTATGGGCATCAGCAGGGCAAGCTTCCCCCTACTCTGCCCCTCTTACTGGAACACTCCCCTCTAGGAGTCAAAACAGAGCAGACTCTGTTTCTATAGTATCCTGGGCCTCTTTGCTGAGGCTGCCATCAAGGTACTGGCAAGAAGCACAGATTCCTGAACAGTCTAGTCACTGCCCCCAAGATGACTAATCTTCCAAGGGATCCACAATACCGTGCAGCTAGCTTTGCTTTCATTCCAGGGTGCTGAGGTATTGGGAATGACTACGTCTTAGAGAAGAGTAAATTAAGCTACCGGAATCCTGTAATATTTAAGCTGTTTTGGATTCTCCCACCCCCACTCCACTTATATTCTATTCTTGACCTAATTCTTGCAAAATGCAGGAATTGTTGCAGATCTAGAAGCTAGAAAAAAAGGGGGATGATGATTCTTTTAACAGAATACACTACCCTTTGCATATATGTGCATGGCTGTGTTGCATTGTGCCTTTGTGCATCATGTTTGCTTATGTTGCATTGTGTCTGCTTACATACTTGACTGTGTAGGGTGACCAGATGTGCCGATTTTATAGGGACAGTCCCGATTTTTAGGTCTTTTTATATAGGCTCCTATTACGCCCCCCACACCCCTGTCCCAATTTTTCATACTTGCTTTCTGGTCACCGTATGACTGTGTGCTTGTTTAGGGTTTCCTGTTTGCATGTTGGCACAAGTGGGTGTGTTTGGGCAGGTTTGTGTATGTGTGCATACAGTTGCCTCCTTGTGTAAGTTAGCAGATTTGTGTGTTTGTGTGTGCTTGCGTAGGTTTGCATATTTGCATGTGTTGGTCAGGGCCACCCAGAGGATTCAGGGGGCCTGGGGCAAAGCGGGGGAGCTGCAGCGCTTGTACTCACCTGACGGCGGTCCGGGTCTTCGGTGGCATTTCGGCGGCGGGGGGCCCTTCAGTCGCTCCACGTCTTTGGCAGCACTGAAGGGCCCCCCGCCGCTGAAATGCCGCCCAAGACCCAGACCGCCGCCGGCCAGGGCTCGCGGGGCCCCTGCAGGGCCCAGGGCCTGGGGCAAATTGCCCCACTTGCCTCCCCCTCTGGGCAGCCCAGGTGTTGGTATATTTGTTGCTGTTGTGCTATAAATGAATGGCTGTTGGTGTTGAATTCACACAGTACAGTGTGTGGTTGCTGACCATAACTGTTTGCATGTTTACCCGTTAGGGAACTGTACTAGGTTTATATGTTTCTGTGTGTTTGTGGGCTGAATGTTTACATGCCCTCTCCGAGTTAAAGCTGTCATCTTTATAAAAGTATCCTACAGGCCAAAAGTATATGTGGGGTCATGGATGTAAGGATTAGGGGGAAAAGATGACTTTAAGTTCCCTCTGTGCTGCCTGTATTCTGGGGCAGTGCATGGGTCTGCTTGCCCTCACTGCAAATTACAGCAGCCTCAGAGCTGCTCTGATATATGCTGTGCTTTCCAGGGCCCCCTATGAACCCTGGTAAGCCGAGAACAGATGCATTGGGAGGCCCTTATCCATCCCCTGTGCCATGGGCTCTGAGCAGAGCCAGGTTTGGCCCTCTGCACTGTGGGAATGGTCAGGATCTCTTTACACCTACTTTAAGGCCTCTTTACATTGCCAAAGTGGTGTAAATGCGCCCAGGAATACCTGAGAATCAGGACCATGTTGTGCACAGGGGTTTCCTACCCAAACTACATTCCAGGCTCTGCTGCTTGCGAGCTGGCTTTGCAGGTTGACAGGCAAAGCCAAGAATTTCAGGATGGGCAACTCCCTACTCAAATGCTGAGCAAATTCATGGTGCCTGTATCATCTGCAGGCCCCCAAGGCTCAGCCTGCGTACCCTGGGAACCTTGGGCAAGCCCTCATGTGCTAGACACTGCACGTAGATTATCTTTATTACCGGACTGTTATGTTTGCTCAGTTTAGTGATTAAAAATCAGTTTAAAGCTTTCTCCCCTAGCCCTGCTGTTTGAAGTTGTGCTCTATTTTCGACTTCATACAAATCACCCATCTCACCAGGACTGTAAAATGTTTATTGCTAATGGTGGCAAACTTAAAGAAGCCAAGATAACTTTCCCAGGCTGGGCATTCAGATTGCTTGGATACGTCAATAAGTGAAGATCATTACATGAAACCCATTAAATATAAACCAGCACCGACAGCCATTCAGTTACAACACAACGGCAACAAATATCCTAGAGCTGGGGAGAAGCCAGGGGCTGCAGAACTGAGAAACGCATGAACTGTAAGGTACAGTCATGGCAGAGGACCATGAGATGGGTCAGATACACAAGTGGACACAATGTGTGGCCTCCAGAGTCATAAAATGCAGCCCTGAGCATTCTCTCTCTCACCTCCAGAAGCACAAGCGGGGCGGAGAGCGGTTTAGCAACAGGATTTAATTGCTTGGGAGCTAGGAGTTCTCGTCCGTCTGCACAGGGAGACAATCCTGACTGGGCACACTTATATTCAAGAGAAACAGTCATGCAAATTCTATATGAAAATTAGTCACGGTCCTTAGGCTCCAGGCAAGTTGCAAAATGTGTTTCTCAGATGGTATGAAGCTTGGGTTGCCCTGTCTCACATGACTCTGGGTGAGCTTCACTTGGGGGCTGTGTCACTTATGCCACTGTCTGTCTGGACACAGGGCACCTGGCAGTGGATATTCTGCAAGGAGAAGGTGGCCACAGAAGGCAGCTGCTACCTCTCTGTGCTTAGGGACCTGCAGGGGGCAGCACAGTTGGAAAAGTGTGTGTCCATCCCTTCATATGGGGCTCCCCTGGAGACCTTAGTGTGGGGGTTGGAAAGCTGCCCTTTCTTGGCACAAACTCAGAGGGAGGTTGGGAATAGGAACAATTCCCTCTCCCCCATTAGAATGAAGTTTGCAATCTCCCAGCTGGAGTGAATCTAGTCCTCTGAGTCTAGGCTCATCTGTGTCTCGTAGGTTTAGAAATCAGTCTGGAAAACTCAGGAGAACAGATCTCCTTGGGAGATTTCTGCTACTTACTATTTAAATACAAGCTGGAAATATCATGGGAGCAGAAGTTTTGGCATCCTGGGGCTTCCCAGCACAATGGGGCTTTGACCTGCTTGAGATCTCTCTCGGTACTACTGCAACATAAAGGATAAATAACAATGATGAACCAGGCAGTGCTGAGGTGCAGGACAATTCATATTTTGAAATTTCCCAAACATTTTCATACATCATGAAACATTTGGGGGTTCAGTGTATGAAATGCCGAGACCATCCAAGCTGGCCCGTTCTCAGCGTTGCCACCTCTCGCAGTATTATCCTGTCTTGTGACATTTCATCTCTTTCTGTGTGAGACATGCCACTTTCATTTAAAAGAAAACATAAAATAGCACAGTCTAGGCCTCGCTGTTGGAGAGAAATGCTTGGAAAGGTGACCCGAGTGCCCCCACGAGGCTCAGAAAGCAACGAAATGTTGGGTTCTTCTTCTTCCTCATTTTTAACTTCATGATTTTAAAGCCAATTTCATGATTATGCGGGCCTGGCCTCATGATTTTTGAATGCTTGGGACTAGCAAGACTGCTTTTCAAACCCTAATTTGCAAATATACTGCCTTGCTATCCACAATCTGTGACGGCAAACAATGAGCAGTCACTGCTAGCCCCAAGGTTAGATTTTTTTTCACAGACGCAGAAGAATAAAATTAAGTACTGCTGGTATGTATCCAAATTAGCGGGGGAAATTCTGAGCTGAACTGGGGAACAGTATTTAGATCCAGGTGAGGCTTAGCCTGGGGTTTGGGAATCAGGGCTAGAATTTGCATTCTTATTCAACAGCCCCCAGATCTCATGAGCTGCTCTTGTCAGCTGTCTGCCATCTTGGTGTAAATCTCGTGCAGCCCTTGTGGTATTTCAGCCCTGGAGGCTGTGCTTGACAGCTTTCAGCCCCAGCTGAACTAGAGGTGGCGAGTACACTCTCTTTCCAGGCTGAGAGGTCACCTAGAACCAGTCACAAGAGTGTGTTCAGATCAAGGGATTTGAAACACTCCTCCCACGACATTCAAAATGTTTTGGATTCAAGGAACCGGCTTCGGTCCATCTCTTTAAAACAAATGACGAGTTTTGCCAGCTGCATTAAACAAGCCTAATCCACAAACTATTTGGGAGGAAATATCCATATCCATTTATTTATTTGATGTTTTATGACCTATTATGCTGTGATATAAGAGGTAAGACATATAGTACATTAAAAGAGTCCCATTCACTGAAACGACCCATAACAGACAGTGCAGACAATCTTTATTAACAGCCCAGTGCCTCATAAAAAAATACGGGAGGTCAGTAAATTGGGTCTTCCCTTTATCACTTTATAGTGATGTCTTGCAATTGCATTAACTCTGCACGACTCCAAATGGCAGCACATCCCTCCATTCTGTTGCTGAAAGGTGTGTTTCCCTGTGCCGGGATTATATTGTATTTGTTTGTAAGATTTCCTAGAATGACAGCTGTTAAAGTAGTTTTTATTTTCATAAGTAGCAACCTACAAAGGTATCCTGTGCATTCTGTCTGCAATAATAACGTGGTTTCAATGTGATGTCATTTTCCAGAAGCCAATCTTAGCAGATTAGACTTTCAGCAAATTTCAGCAAACGGCTCCTGGCCCCAAATGTTTGGTTTCACATAAAGGATGTTGCAGAGGCTACAGATCTTTTCTCACAAACCAGCTCATCTTTAAACTGTTTGTTGGAACCAGCACTTCCATGGGCTTTGATCCAGGATAGCATCCCTATCCAGGAAAGCATTTAAGCCCAGAAACTGTGCTTTCCTGAGTGGGGTCCATAAGGATAGAATGGAAAAGGATCCAGAGATCCAGATGACTTGTAATGAGATTTACTGTAGATCCCTCAAATGGATCCAATGACTTAGATGATGTGATTCCCCACTTTGTATGCCCAGCCTCAGCAGCTGTGCACCTAACTTTTTTCATGATCAGACCTTAACTTTTCACCTTCCTCTGCAGCCTAGGGTGCAGGTCACTTGCTAGGAGCATCTGGGTATGTCTCACCAAATCAATTCCCTGCCATTGGCAGGTGCCTCTGCCATTGGTGCACCTTGCTCCCTCCTATTCTCTGCCAGTGGTACACAACAGTTTAGTCTCAAAAAGGTTGTAATACTTTAGTCTAATCCAAGTTATTGGAATCAACAGTGGGGTAAGCGGGTGGTGATTAGCGGACTGTGATGTGCAGGAGGTCAGAGTAGATGATCTGGTGGTTCCTTCTGACCTTGAACTCTATGACTCTAACTACAAATTATATTATTTTAAAGTTGCTTTTCAAAAGAATGATCAGCAAGAACAATGCTAGTGAAAGCTGCTGGCTTGACAGCGCTGGAGACTGAAATCCAGAGCAGCTACAGCACAGGCCATAGCAGTGCAAGCTTCCCGCACACTTGCCATGTCCTGAATCCAGAGATCTGCCTTCTAGCTGATAAGTAGGACAAGATCCTCAGCTTCCATAAATCAGCATAGCTCCATGGTAGCCTCTCTGCATTCCTTAAAATGTCTCCACTCCCTGCTGGGAAGACACGAAATCCTGAACTCAGGGCTTGGCCAAGGAGAGGAGAAGGAGCTGACATTCAAATTCTTCTTCCTTTAAAAGCATTTTCAGTAATCTTTTCAGCACCATGGATTCCTTGTTGCTGGTTTGCAATATTTTTTTTATCGGTTATTATTGCTGGAGAGCAGCATGTGGTCACAGAGCTGTGCAAAAAGTGAAGAGCTTGAATGTGTTTACAAAAGCCTCTTTGGTCCCTTTTAAAAGCTGACTTTGTTCTTAACGTGCTTTCTGAAGGGGGGCAAGGGGCAATTTTCTTTCAATCTAAGAGAAAGTCCTAATAATTACATCAACTGTACAAGTGTAAAAAACAACAACAAGAAGAAGAAGAACAAAAGGCAGTTCAGGTCTATTTAGAGGGGTTGCTACCAGATCAGATCCTGGATCTTTGCTGGTGTTTTTGATTAACCTTGTGGTCAGTAAATGAGTCAGAACTGCAGTGTGCTGCTGCTGTCATGCTTTGGAAGGATTTGGAGTCCTGTCTGGTTTCCAGGGCCGTGTCATAGCAGTGCAAGGACACCTTGTGTCACCCCAGACTGGGTCGGGCCTCTGACTCAGGAGGTTAGCAAATCAATATGTGACTGGAAAAACACCATCATGTACATTTCTTCCCAGAAACGTCAGGAGAACGGGCACAGAGGATCCCTACCCCCAAAGCACCAGCATCTCATAATCTGCTAACTGGTCCCAATGTGTGTTCACACATGTGGCTAAGGGACTGCAATGAAGGCCCCCACCCCCGAACTCACAATCCACCCTCTTTGCCACACCACCTCCAAGACCCAACACTCGGGAAAGGGTCATAATCCAATTCCAAAGAGATTTAGGGGGGTGTAGCTTAGAGTGAAGGTGCTGTACAGGAAGAGTACAGAAAGTGCACAAGGATTATAACGGGGGTAACTGTAGTTAAAAGTACATAAAAATGGATCAAAATACCAAAAAAGCCAAACTTGACTCCAGGCTTAACATTGGCCCCCATTTATCCAGTGAGCAATTTGGGGTGTATTTAGCTGAGTGGGAAGCTACCACTTCTGGATGCCATTAATCACATAAAATCCTCTGTGCAAAATTGGAGGCTGGCTTGAGCCTCTTTAAACCTTCGGTCCTCCTGTGCAGATGCGAGCCAAGCCAGGCGCCCAAGAGAAGAAGGAGAGGAAAGGTGAACACAACATCATTCTTGCTTTTAAGAGCATCCCCCATTAAGAAACAGCAGTGAGGTGTATAGTTCTTTTACGGTGTAGTTAGTTTAGCAAGCTCTGCTTGGCCCCTTCGCTTCACCCTGGAATTGACATGCCTGTAGACTGAAGTGCTCTATTATTTAGCACAAGAACAAACACAGCATGGGCAGCGGCAGTGCAAACACCCCCCCAGCTAAGCCGCCAATATACATAAAACCCTGGCCTGGAGGAACTGAGATAGGAGCTCAGTCTCCATGACCCATCCTTGTCCTCTAGGCTGAGAGAGCCATCAAGATTGCTAATCATGGTGAGGAGGACTTTCAGTTCCTGCATCAGAGTCAGACCTTAATGGCCTATAGATTAGAGTTTCCATACCCTCTAAGCCAGCTAGTCCTCTATAAGCCAGATATTTCTTTCTTATTTCCACAAGCCAGACAGCTGGTGACTTTTTTTGTTCTTGGATAAACAAGGGATATTAGATTTATAGGCCAATGGGGCATTCTGAAATCTATGCTGACTGCTCAGACCAATTGCACTCACTGAGGTAAGAAATGTCTGAGAGGTCTGCTCCCCCCACCCCGCGCGCAGTAAGTGCCAGATATATGGAGAAATGTGTCTTGGGAAAATTTCCCAATTCTCATTAAAGCTAAGTTTTAATCAGCTGGTAATATGATTGGCATAAGGGACTGATCCATCTCTCACTGAAGATGAGTCTTTCCATTGACAGGAGTTGGTTTAGGCCCTAACAACCAAAGATCCTTATATCAGGGAGACCTTGAGAGCCTGAAAATAATGATGTGTGATAGGGGAAGCCTGCAAAAAGCCAATGTAGAACCTGGGTGGCGGGGGGGAGAAGACAATGGAAATCCACACAAAATTAGAGATGTGTGAATAACAGATTTTTTTGGTTCACTGGCAATTTTAGAAAATGGGTTTGTGTTGACCCAGAAAAAAAATGTTTTGGAATCTTGGATGAACTGAAAAGTTGATAAAAAATTGTTTTAGGTCCAATGATATATTTTGTTTCAATTTTGACCATTTTAAAGGGGTTTTGATTTTATTAAAATAAATTAAAGGACATTTCAAAAAGAAGTTATTTTGAACCAAAAATATAAAAAGACTTTGTTTTGAAAATGTCAGAATGAAACATTTTGACTTTTTCTGATTTTTTTTTTTTTTTTTTTTTTTTGCTTTTTGTGGGGGGGCATGACCATTTTGGTAAATTCAACATCAATTTTCAAAAAGCCACTGAAGCTACATCTTTCTCCAAAGAAGTTTCAGCCGAAAAATGTTGCCCAGCTCTACACACAACACAAACCCTTCAGAAAAGTCCACAGCACAAAGCCACTTAGCCAACAGAGAGACTGTCAGTCTGGAGAAACAGGCTCTCTGCTTAGTGAACTATGGGATTAGCTGCTCCAAACACACAGGCTTTGGAACTTCTCTTTGCTGGTAAACTTCTGGGAGACTTGAAAGTTGCAGCCAGCCTACTATGTGTGCATCAGTTTGCAGGCATGAGATTTGCAGGGCAGTGTGTCCTTAGGTTGCCAGCTTTCCAGGATTGTCCTGGAGTCTCCAGGAATTAAAGATTAATTTTTAATTAAAGATTATATCATGTTATGAAACCTCCAGGAATACATCCAACCAAAATTGGCAACCCTAGTGTGTCATTTAAGGGACTAGTAAACAGAGTATTTTGGAATGATAAAATCTTGAACTGAAATAAAATGAAATTGAACCAGAGAAACTGATTCTAAGGGAAACTAACCCCTTCCCTCCATGGAAGGCTTCCTGCTACAGTATTTGTCAAACAGCCTTTGACTCCCTCTGCTGGCTGCAGGTGTGTATTGGCCTAAAGGAATACAGCAAAGCCCAGCAGAAATGACCCTAATTAGCTTATGCGCCAGCTATCCTGATTGGCAGTAGCAGAGACGGTCCCTGGTATTTTAGATAAGTATTCAATTCTTTTGTGCTTTGTCCCTTTGAGACTTCACCTTGTCCCCTGTATTGCAATGCCACAGAAGGGCATGTCTTCTCCCCCAAATGCTCCTAGTTGTAGCTTTCGAACTCTGGCAGGTCTGGAGACTGAACATATATTACTTATTATTTATTATTTGTGTTATTTTAGCACCCCGGAGCCCCAATCAGGGACCAGGACCCGACTGTGCTAGGTGCTGGACAAACACAAAACAAGACAGTCCCTGCCCCAAAGAGGTCACAGTCTAGGTAACAAGGTGAGAAGAAATCAGATAGTCTTAAAGGTGACAGCTCCTGACTGATCCAAAATAATCCTCAGGAATAAACTAACCCACCCAAATGCCCCAACCCATGTCGGCGCTGCTGGGGGCTCTGAGGTGTAGGTCTCTTGCTGGAAAATATTGTAGCCTCTTTATATAAGGAAAAGACACAGGCTTTCTTCCCTCAGGGAAAAAAACAGTGTTTCCTCCCTCCAAATAAAAGATCATAAAATCATATTTACAGTCCAAACCATAAACGAGTCTGTATTATAAGGAAGTAGCTGACTGTTGCTTATTAAGCACCTGTGCTTGTTTCATTGTAACTGGAGCCTGTGTTCAGTTTTAGCCAGCATCTGTGACTCACATGCTATCAATAATAATCCTTGAAGTTTCTATAAAGCCTGTCAGCACAGGTGTCTGTAATTCTCTGGACGAGTCATTGCTCAATGGGAGACCACGCCTAAATGTTGCGGAAATTGGCAATGGTGGCTCAGGATGGGGGGGCTCTTCAATCTGAGCCTACACCTACTGTTTGAGCTAGGGGTGTGATTCCCCTCTTGTGTGGATATACTTGTGCTAGCTCTCACTGAACTAGTGTGCTAAAAGTAGCACCCTAGCTGCAGTAGCACAGGCAAGCCATCCAGAGGACATACCCACGGGGTCCAGGCAGGTTGTACTCAGGGCAGCTAGCTAGTGCCGCTGCTCACTGCTGCCCATGCTACCGTGGCTACAGTTCTATTTGTAGTGCATGAGCTCATGAGAGCGTGCCAATGCAAGATAGGAATCACACCCCAAGCTCCAAGTCTGGCTGAAACAACGCCCCTAGCAGGGTAATAAGAAGCACTGTGCTACTGGAGATACTACATTTTGAGATGAGCCATGAAAATGACATTCCTGAATACATAAGGTCATGAAAGACCCTATGCCATTGTCCAGTAA
This sequence comes from Mauremys reevesii, assembly GCF_016161935.1. Classification (NCBI taxonomy): domain Eukaryota; kingdom Metazoa; phylum Chordata; order Testudines; family Geoemydidae; genus Mauremys; species Mauremys reevesii. The sequence continues at coordinate 30,904,543 of NC_052635.1, read as the reverse complement.
AACTAAAGGCTTGTTAATCCAGAGACCTGGCCAAATTCTAGCTCAGATGATCGCAGTCTGCTGACCTATATTCCCCCTGAAACTTCATGCAGGTCCAAGTCTTCTGTCCTAACAATGAACCTAGAACCACACTTCCTCACTCCCTCTCTTGAACTGCTGTGTAGCTGTGCTGCATGTTGTTAAACAGCTACCATGCTCCACCTCACAGGTAGCTACATTACAGGAGTGCATTAAACGATGTCTACAAACGGGCTGTCCCTTTCCCACCTTGGTGGAGGCCACTCATGAGGCATGAGTAGTTAAGCACTTGAACTTCCGCACATGAAGAGAGTCAATAGAAAAGGACAAGCTATGTCTCTTGGATTCTACATCTCGCCAGCAAAGGCTAGATAGGCTTCCCTGGAGCTTGCAGTAATCCTTTAAGGAATAGTTTTGTGGCTCTGAGGCATCCTTTGCCTTTGACTGGATGATTGAGGTGCAGCTCCCAACTTCAGTGCACTTTAAGGTTAGTTCTTTTAGGAGAGGGCCAATGTCTCTCAGGGCCTGCAGTGGTGCTGTAACCCCAGTTCCCAGTTTCGCACTCCAGATGCCTGTTGATATTTTTTAACCCAGAGTTCATAACCCAAAGATGTGGTGTGGCCTGTTTAGATATCCATGCCTGCACTGGAAGGTGTCATAGCTGAATCACAGTGGTTCTGTAAGGAGCTCCCCAGCCTCAGCAGCCCTCCTAAAAAGTGATCTGACTAAAAATGTTCCCTCCACCCCCAGGTCACAATGTGACTGGCCCCTTTAAGAGAGAGCAGACATCAGTGCACCTGTGACTGATTACCTACAGCCCCACTGGGCTTAAGGTAAGGCACTTGTGCCTTATAAAGTGGAGAGTAGAAACTATTCAGGCTGCAGTGGATGGTGGTTTCTCTCTCAGGCTTCAGGTGATTAGCTTGTCCTAACTCAGAGACTTTAAGTTTGAGAGTTCTGCACAGGGTCCTGAAGTGAGGCCCTTATGAACGGATTATTGTAATTACTCCTTTCCTGAAACTTCATTAAAGGTCAAATGCTATTCTGTGAATATATCTTGGCTCGCTTCTCCTGGCCCAGATCTGTTAAAGCTGAATTTTATTTTCACCACAACAGAGGGAAATTAAGGTAGGTCACACCTGCTGTGCCACGCTAGGCCACAGTGGGGCATGTGGGGACAGACCATACTTTTATAGCCCATTTCTGGCATCTGATACCCTACAAGTCCCTGAAGATCAATTCCAGATCAGTTTCAAGCTAAAAATATCGTGTGTCTAGCAACTTTAATGCACAGCTGGAGGAAACACCCTTGCAAAATATAACTACAAAATAGGGTAAGAAGCATTCATCCCTGGGACAATGGGATTTAACACTTCAAATTCCCTTTAGTGGCTGAATCAGAGACACTAGAGATGGGAAAGACCTATTAGTTTTCCTGGACATCACCCAGAAAAGGGTTGTAATTGATGATATACTTACTAGTGTTTTGTCCAATGAGTTTAAAAGACCCCAAGCATGAGGGCTTCCACTGCTTTCCTTAGAGACTATCCCATACCCTGATACCTCTCCATCTAGATTTTCCTGATAGTGAGCTAACCTTTTTCTAATGCCATCCCCTTTTTCCTAGGGGAACCCCCCCGATTTTCATATATACCCACTAATAATTCCTTTCTCTTCTTAGGGTTCACACCCTTCAGATGCTGCCAGACTGTTAATATGTTAACATCTCTCAAGCACCCTGATCAATTTTGTTGCTCTTCACTCAACTCACTCCAATTTGTGTCAATACCCTTCTGGAAATAAGGTGCCCAAGACTGAACAAAATATTCCAGGCACAGCCTCATCTGACCCATATAGAGAGTGATAATCATCTCTCTGCTCCAGGACACCTGAGAGGTGTAGCCTCAAAATTCCACTGGCCTTTTTTGTAGCTATTTCACATTGCAAACGCATTTGATTTGTTGTCAGCTGTGTCCACTAAATGATTGTAAACTTCAGGGACTTTGTCTTCATACCTGCTTGCGGAGTGCACAGCGCTGAGAGGGTGCTATATGCATAATAAATCAAATAATAAAACAATGCATCTCTCGGCTAGGTCTCTTTCAGCATTTCTGCTTCTTAGGTTTCTCCCTGTCACTGAGCTGCCTAAATTATTTTTCCTTGGCTCTTTCAGGTGTGTTCCCTAGCTGAATCTCCTTGTTTAAGTGTGATTTGCTTTAACACAAAAGTTATTGCCCCCAGCTCAAGGTAAGTCTGTTCTGAATCTTATTATGATAGATAAAGATGAATTAATTACTGGACTGGAAGTTGGTGGTTACCTAGGGACCAGTGATCATGACCTGACTACATTCAATATTGGAAAACAACAGGACAGTCGTAACTAGTAATATCTTTAAAAGGGCTAATTTCCCAAATTTGAGGAAAACTGAGCAAAATTGATTGGGAAGACAAATTTAGACAGAAAAATGTGAATAAAAATTGAGAATTCTTTAAGAATAGTTTATTATATGGCTAAAAAGCCATCATTCTGCTAGCAAAAAAAGAGAACAGCTTTGGCTAAAAGCCCATCCTGATTCAGCAGTGAAATGAAGGCAGCAATTAAAAATAAATATTTAATATACATATAATAAATGGAAGGACTAGATTGAAATCTGTATATATTAGAATTTATTAAGTGTAGAAAATTGATGAGAGAAGCTAAAGACACCCCCCAAAAAACCTATAGCTGACAGGGCTAAGGATAAGAAGTTTTTTCGAATATAATAGGAACAAAAGAAATTCTAGCAATGGTATAGGCTAGATGAATACTGTAAAATTATTAATAATGATACAGAAAAGGCAGAAGTGTTCAATAAATAGTTATTTTCTGTACATGGAAAAAGTAGGAAGTACTCATATCACAGGAGAATGACAAAGTGCTGTCCAGTCCACTAATAACTGAGAAAGATGTTAGACATCTGCATCGAGTGATGAACATTTTTAAATCAGCAGTCTGAGATAACTTGCACTCAAGATCCTAAAAGAGTTGGTTGAGGAGAGCTCTGGTCCATTGACGTTAATTTTTAATAAATCTTGGAATACTAGGAAAATTTCAGACAACCAGAAGAGTGCTAATGTTGGGCAATATTCAAAAAAGGGCAAGTGGGATGACACAGGTACCTATGTGCCAGTTTGACTGACATCAGTGTAGGCAAACTAATGGAAAAGCTGATATGGGATTCAACTTATAAAGAATTAAAGGATAGGAATATAATTAACGCCAGTCAACATGGTATTATAGAAAATAGGTCTTGTCAATAAATCCAATTTCATTCTTTGATGAGATTATAAATTTGTTTGATAAGGATAACCATGTAGATATAATGTCCTTAGACTTTTATATGGTGTTTAACTCAGTACCACACAACTTTTTGATTTAAAAAAGGCACTATGCAATATCCATAAAGCACACATTATATGTATTAGGAACTAGCTAACAAGCAGATCTCAAAAAACAGTTGTCAATAGGGAAATGATAGTTGAATATGAATGCTCTGACATGGATGGGTTTGTTGTACCAAGAAGCAGGGCACTGCTGGAACTAGTCAGCCTGCCGGCAGCCCCAGTGAGGGCTGGGGACTGTGATCTCTGAAGGGGCTTGCACTGTGATATGCACACCCTGCTCTGGCAGGACCTGGAGCTGCTTCCCTAGCCTTAGGAGGGTGAAGGGAAGCAGGTATCAAGGTGTGGAGTGCACAAGGACTGTGTGCGTGGTGAGGGGGGGCACATCCTCCCCTCCCCTCAGAAGGTACCACATGTGTGGTAGCGAGACATGGCACATCTTGACCTCCTCCCGGTACATCAGTGGAGGCAGCCTCACCCTCCAGAAGACATACCCCTGTGTATGGGTGGAGGGTGATAGGCTCACCGCCCTCTCCCCCCCCAAAAGGACCACAACGTGTTGGGGGCCCATCCAGCCACCCCCAGAAGGCTCTACATAGGGTGACCAGATGTCCCGATTTTATAGGGACAGTCCTGATTTTGGGGTCTTTTTCTTATATAGGCTCCTATTACCCCCCATCCCCTGTCCCGATTTTTCACACTTGCTGTCTGGTCACCCTAGCACTACACCACGTGGGGGGGGGGCACAATCTCACCCCCCTGGAAGGTACCATAACGGCTGTGGGGGGTAACCACAGTCCGTGCGGGGGGGGGGCACATCCTGACTCCCACGGAAAGTACCGCGGAGCGGAGGAATTAATGAGCCCCCCGCGCGCCGGAGCGCAGGTATTCAGCGCGTGACCTCTCCCATCGCCTTTGCGTGACTTCCGGCGGGCCGTGGGCGGTGTGTTTCCGGGGTCACGGTGTCTAATCCCCCCCGGAACGGTTCCTTCTGCTCGGAGCCGGCGCTCCGGTAATTTGCATGGGGAAGGCCCAGGCCCGGGGGGGGGTGGGGCGTGGCGGGCCGGTGTGAGGCGCGAGACAGTGGGGGAGGGGTCGCCTCTCTCGCCGTGGGACCGAGCGCGTGGAGGGGGCCGGGGGCGCCCCCCCCCCCGCGGAGTGGAGCGCGCGGGGCGAGGGTTGGAGGCGCGGGAGTCTGTGATATTGATACAGGACCTGGGATGCTGCCAGCCTTGCCCCTGTCGCAGTGGCCCGGGCCTGGCCCTGGCCCGTGTGTCTGCTGACGAGGGTGATGCTTGGCCCCGGCTGCTGGTATCCAGACTAGTACCTAGCGTCCCCGGGGTGGGACGAGAGGAGACACGTCCCAGGAAATAACCCAAATGCCCATCCTGCTCCCTCGCACCAAGTCCCGAGGGTCTGCTATGGAAGATGAAAAGATCAATTTATTCAGTTGCATCAGGGAGCTGATCCTGTGCGATGTTTATAGAGATGATCCCTACTTAACGCTCTAGGGGAAGGCACAGCCCAGCACATCTCTCAGAAGGTCTCTGTGCAGGTGAATGTGAATCACAGTAGCCACAAAAGTAATCCTATTTTTTTTCTAGTGCCTGCCCCAAATCAAGCTCCAAGAAATAACCGAAATACAGTATTTCATCCTTTATTCTCTTCCCCTCTCCCCACCCTTTATCCACTCACCATATGTCCCTAATCCCTGTTTGCCAGAACCTGGGAGTGGGCGACAGGAGGTGGATCACTTGATGATTACCTGTTCTGTTCATTCCCTCTAGGATGACCAGATGTCCTGATTTTATAGGCACAGTCCCAATTGTTGGGCTTTTTTCTTATATAGGCTCCTATTAACGCCCCACCCCATCCCAATTTTTCACATTTGTTGTCTGGTCACCCTAATTCCCTCTGGGGCACCTGGCATTGGCCACTGTCGGAAGACAGGATACTGGGCTAGATGGACCTTTGGTCTGACCCAGTATGGCCGCTCTTGTGTTTATGCAATAAAGGACATTTACAGTTTGAAGGTATCTGCTGTTTAATCTACTATATATTTGAGGAACTGTTGCAGTAAGAATTTGTTTCTGTATCTACTACACTTCTCCAGTCTGTGCACTGCAGTACTTTCCAGTATAATTAAGACATGTACTTCTGAATGCTACACATTTGACTGTAAAGTATCTAATTGCCTAAATGACATAAATGTCATAAATGCTAATTGGCAGTTACACACAACTTTGTAGGGGAACTCAATGAAAACTTCTTGCTGCAAGCCGATAGAAAAATTTCTTAGGGTAGTGATTGTGACTTGACTAATGCTTTACGTAGAGACTTAGAAAATTTCAGTCAGCTGTACTGATACAGATCTGTTGGTGTAAGAGACCCTAAAAATCCCAGTCAGGACAACTTATATCCAATTAAAAACTGAAAGTAAATGAAGTGCTAATACAAACTTATTTCACTTAGATTTACTGTTTGCAGTTTATTGGTGGCACAGCTCCATAACTGTCATCATCAACTGACTTATGTGCAAAAGCTTCTTCTAATATTATTTTATACTATTTTGGGGCATAAAACAATGACATGGTCTAGTAATCTGATTCTAGGACAGGTAGACAGGAACTCCTGAATGCTAATTATAGCTCTCATACCAATTCCGATTGTGCCTGTGATTGAGCCACTTAGCCTCTCTGTGCCATAATTTTCCCACCTGTTCATTAGGGATAATACATACTATGTAAATACTGATAGTATGGGGATTATTTGTTGTGTGTGTTGTTTTGGACAGACTTCCTGCTAACTAATGTCAGGAGACAGTGATTGTACCCGAACAAGCCCATCCGTGGGGTCTCCATCGGATAATGAGTTCCTGCCAGATCGGCCAAGGTATGTGTGCTCACTGACTCCCGACCTTATTGCCAAGGCTCGTGAAGAGCTGCAGGAGAAACCTGAGTGGAGGCTTCGTGATGTGCAAGCCCTCCGAGACATGGTGTGTAAGGATTACCCTACTCTGGGCACGTGTCTGGACGATACTTTCTTGCTAAGGTTCCTTAGAGCCAGGAAATTTGATTATGACCGAGCGCTTCAGCTTCTGGTGAACTATCACAGCTGCAGGAGGAGCTGGCCCGAGGTCTTCAATAACTTGAAACCATCTGCAATTAAGGCTGTCCTAGCATCTGGCTTTGTCACTGTGCTGCCTCACTTGGACACTGAGGGACGCCACATTGTCTGCATTCGTCCAGGTATTGTAATGCCTGAATTCCCAGGTTGGAACAAGATTCTTTGTGTGTTTGAGGTATCTCTGACTGTTTCTTGCTCCCTTTTGGACACTGGTGACTCTTGCAGATTACATGACATTGCTTCCTTTTGAAATCTGAAAAGTTACTTGTGAAAGGATTAATGTCTGTTGTTTTCCCAATTTAGATCACTTTTTTTCCTGTTTTAGCAATAGCTGCAGTTGAGTAAAACCAAAACTACAAAGTGGGTTAATGTGGTTGCCTGATGATTTGAGAAAAATATGAATGTGCAGTCAGCCTGAGATAGCAATAGGTCTGCTGTCTTCTAGATGCAAGTTTATAATAAGCCTCTTCAACAACTAGATGGGGGTTCAAGGTGTGGCAAAGAGCCTCCGACATCCCAAATCTGCTTTCAGTGCTGCCAGTTTTGCTGTAAACTGTTTTCATACTTTGCTTTCCTGTTTACCTGCTTTCTTTCTGAGATAAAATGATTTCTCTTCTTGTAATCTGTGCTGGGGAAAGTAGGGGTTTCTTAAGACCAGGGCCTTTGCTCCTTGAAGTGTATATATGGCATCTTGCTTGAGAAATGTTGCTGTGAACTAGGACTGTGAGTATTAAAGAATAACTTAGGAGTTCTGGAAAATAGATCATTTTGGGGCATATTTATATTTATTTACTTTCCAAATAACCATACATGTTTTGTAATCTTAGACAGATGGACACCAAGTAATTATCCAATTACTGAGAACATTCGTGCCATATACTTAACGTTAGAAAAACTCATTCAGTCTGAAGAGACCCAAGTGAATGGAATTGTAATCCTTGCAGACTACAAAGGAGTCAGCTTATCTAAGGCATCTCATTTTGGTCCTTTTGTAGCCAAAAAAGTGATTGGAATTCTTCAGGTAAGACCTGACTTGTGCACTGTAAACTGCTTCTATGTCTAGAGTTCTGCTCAGGCTAACAAAAATATTCATATGTTGGCTTTTACCTGAATGCTTTTAAAATGTGTTTCTGCCTTCTGCCAGCTCTTAACTGGTTGATGCTGGCTGCTCTGGGTCTGATTTTATATTCCCAGCCTCCCAAAACTACTGCTACTTTGGGAATTTGAAGTTTGAGTTATTGAGCCTGCTTGCCATCTGGTAGGGGGAGGATACATGAAGTAAGACTAGAGAGAAGAGACCCCCTTGCTGATCTTTGAGTGTTGATAATATGCTCTGCTGTACAAATGGTTTTTGCTAAAGAGCTTCCAATCTAGATGGGACATAGAACCATTCACACACTGAGCCTTGAGTGACTGCGCAAATTTCAAGTGGTGCTGCAGGACTTTGGCAGAGTTGGCTTTTGAAAGGCTTCCCTGAAAGGTGTGTTTTGAGGAAGGATTTCAAAGAGGAAAGAGGTTGAGAAGAGAGAGGCTGCTCCAAGCCTAAGGGGGCAGAATAAAAGGAAGTGCAGAGCAGACACTGGTTACCTTGAGTGGCAGGAGAGGATGATAATTGTAGTTGTAGCATTTCCTATAGTTTAGAGGGGAGAGTGGTAATGTACTGTGGGCAAGCTCCTATTGAATGACTTTTTCTTCTTCACATAAGCTTTAGTCTAGTCTGAGCTGTGCATGCTTTTTTGCTGGGTCTCTGCAGGGAGAATGGGGAGAGTTCCGTGGAGACAGGACTAGACACTTAATTACACACTGGCTAATACTTCTCACTGTTCTTACAGAAGTTCCACAATCTGAACTGATTGTTTTGCAAAGTTCTGTCTGAATCCACAATCAGGAAAGTTAAATAGAAAAAGCTCTCCAGTGTTTCTAAACTACTGTAAAAATCATCTCCTCCCCCAGGATGGTTTTCCTATTAGAATCAAAGCTGTCAATATTATAAACGAGCCTCGCATATTCAAAGGAATTTTTGCCATCATCAAGCCTTTTCTGAAGGAAAAGATAGCAAACCGGGTAAGTGATTGTGCCTTTTAATATTGGACCTAATGACAAGCTTTTTGCTGGACATGAAATGTAAAGAATATTGAAACAGATAATAGTTGGGAATGGCAGTGTCCTTTACTCGATGTGACTATATCATCCTTTGCTTCCTGGCTTTTGTCTGGCTCTGTCATAACTTCATCGCTTTGAATGTGCTGAGGGTTAGGGAGACTGGTCAGTAGGATTTCTCAGAAGAATGACAGAAGTGGTTGGCTTTCTTTGATAAATACAACTTGGCATTTTACCTGGTTAAATGCACATTTTTAGGACCTATATTGTGTACTCAGTATAGTAACTTTCCTCTGAAGTTGGGATTATTGGGCCAACAGCATCCTATGCATTAATGTTATGTTTGTTAGAGGAAGTCTTCTGAGTTGTCCTTTCTCTCACTCCTCTTTATTCTTCCCCTTCCTTTCTCAAAGGTCCTGTGTTGTTGTAACTTTCTCATCAGCTAAACAGGTTGGATGCCGTTCCCCCTGCAGTTGGTTGATTCTTCTCTTTCACATGCAGAAGAGGATGCCTCTCTCCACAAGGCTGAGTGCTGCCTTCTCTGCACTCCCAGTCCTTGTGAATGAGTTTAGACTCAAACTGAACTGGAAACCTGGTTATTGTGATTAAGATTTACTAGCTGGATCGCCTATAAGGCGAGACTTTCAAAAAGGTATCAAACTGGCTTCTACTCTTGCATGCACAATGTTGTGCACTGTCCTTTGCAAAAAGAAAATGATGTTGCTTGCAATTGTGCATGCAGAGCCAGTGGCCTCATCTTGAAATGTGCCCCTTAGAATTATTTAAAGAGCAAAATAGACTCTCCCTACTTGTCATGTGCTGGTCTCGCTGCAGTTTTAAAATGTTTAATTACAAGCTGAAAAAGTATGTGATACATTTTATTAAAGTATTTTGGGATTTTCTTCCTCAGTTTTTTCTTCATGGCTCTGATTTGAATTCTCTTCATCAAAACCTTCCACAAAGGATCCTTCCTGAAGAATATGGTGGCACGTCAGGAAAACTGGACATCGCTGCCTGGAATGAGTTGCTGCTCTCCTCAGAAGAGGATTTTCTGCATGACTTCTCTCAGCTGGTTCTCCCAGGTGACAGCTCACTATCTGAAGCTCTAGTGAGTGGGGATGCTGAGGAGAAGCAGAGTGAAGAGCCTCTGCGAGGCATGAAACCTCAACTCTACTACTGTTATTAACAAAGCAGTTAAAGGAAGCTTCCTTGCACAGTCAGTCTAGATGCCCTCTCCTGTTCTGAAAGGAATAAGAACACAGTGGGGTTATGAGCTCTTCCTTACTCCTAAACCTCCAGTTCGTGAGTAGACTGCTGAGGCATTTTACACTGTGGAACCAAAGCAAGTTAAAGCGGGTGAGATGGGGGCAAGGCAGAGTTCTTTTTGGAATCTAGGCAGGACACTCAATTCCCAAGCCACCTCAAGTATTATGGGTTGTTAATCCCAGTGTGAAAGATGCCATCTAGCAAATTCCTCTTAATAGTAGTGAGAGAAAAAAATATCTCATTAGAGTGAATCTCATAAGAGTGTCTCAGGGTAATAAAAGTAGCAGAAAAGACTTGCTAGTTTGGCAATCATCAGAAAATAGCATAATCACTGCACCCTGCAAAGCGAAGCTCTGTCAATGGAGATTGTCAGAAATGTCCAATTTGCAGTCCTGTCTGTGTACTAGCATGTTCCAGGAGTATCAGAATGCATACTGGAGCTTCTCCCTGATATTTTGCACACTCTGCATGTGTGGAATTCCTAACAGATTTGCCCTTTGGATTTGAAAGGAGAAAGTTACCATAACTTTGTAAACATTGTGACTAGTTATTTCAAAGCATAGTGTAAACAGACACAAATTCCACTTCCAAAAGATTGAGCATAGCTTTTTTTTCCAGTAAGATGCATCTTTGAATATTGACAACAATATAGATCACCTGAGAAGGAGTGAGGTCATTCACTCATATTCAGCATGGCTCAGATAGAATCAGTTGCTCTTTCCTTCAGCTGGTCACTTTGATGCCCTGCCTTACTTTTCAACTTCCCCAAGTAACTTAAATAGAACCTATGTGGAAAGAGTGTGTAGCAGGTAGCATCTACAGACGGCAATATTAAGTAAGAGAAAGTACGGTAGTTCTTGAGCTACGTTACTTTGGATAGAATTTTTGAATCGGAGTCTTCATAAACCAAATGCAGACATATTTTTAAGAATGTTCAGATTTGTTGTATTGCAGTTGTTCTGTGTTCATGTCTGTCCTGGTTTAAGTAAGTGTTGCTATTTGTCATCCCAGCTTCTTTTGTAAAGTTTAGACTTTGGTCAGTTCTGTAGGGCTTAATCTAAGCTTATGTGTTCCAGTGCTTTAGATCTTTAGTTCTAATGTCAAATGAGGTTAACATGTCCTGCATCTGTGTAGGCTATTCCCCAAGTTCATTCTGTGTCATATTGAATTTTAAATGAACTCTGAGCACATTATCTTTGCACATGTCATGCACTATATAATAGTGCAAAGGTGAAACCTCATTACAGCCAGGAAAGCACACCCCGTTATTTAAAAGGGTATGTCAGTGGACAAGAACACTGATTATAATCACACACCTCATCTTTATAGCACTTTTAAAACGGCTGGAATTTCTTTTTGGCGGGTGGGGGGGAAGGAGAGAGGTTGGGAGTGTAAATCTTTTTACTGAGTGCCAAGTGGGAAACAGGGACCGGTTATCTTACTGTAAATATGAAATGGTCTCAAGGAGTTGGACCATCCTTTTCTCTGAGTGCCAAACTGTGCTTGTTTGAATGTCTCTTCCTAGATTACACCATAACATGACTTTGTTGCCAAAAAGAGTTTGGGAAGGAATAGATTAGGGAAGTCTCAGCTCCCTGGCCTGGTAAAATGCTAGCTCTCTTATTTAAGCAATAGAAGAGTGGGACTGGGTTTTGAATGGAATAAAGTCTAAAGCTTTTTCCACTTAGCAGTTCATAGCTCCAATGAGGACAAGAAGTTCATATCCTGTCACTTGAACAGAAAGACTTTAGCAGACCACTTTTACTGTTGTGTAGGTTGCTGGAGAGCTGGCAGGAATCTATTGAGAGAAGATATAGCTTTCTTCTTTCCTTCCCCTTTTTAGGTGCGAAGGATAGTAGGAGAGACTCTCCTGCCTTTAACATCAATGCACGACAGCCTATGCCCCTTTCTATACTAGTCTTAATTTTCATGGGGGAAAGTATTTTAGGTGAGAAATATCATTCCTGTCATTAACCAGGTCCGCCCCCAACTTTTGTGCAGACCTGGCAGAAATGCAGTGCTGGCTAGCGTCTCTTCATTTGAGCAAAACTTTCCTCTCAGATCTACTGTGCAGTGCTTAACCTTCATGTTGCTTGCCTTTACTGTGGAGATAAATCCAGCTCTTCTTCCACCTAGCAAAATAACCATAATTGTTAACCCATCTAACTAAACTAACTGCTGAAAATGTGCTGGGGTGTCTTGGATGGTTTGAGTGATTGCTGACTACTAATTTCCCTCTGTCCCCTACCAAAAATTTTAAAAAAAACCCTCCAGGATACAGCATTTGTCTTTGAACTGGTGGCATGGCAGGCTTTATTCTTCCTCTTTCATTGTTGGGTGCTTTCCTCTTTAAGTCTACATCTACACTGCATTTCTCCCTAGCACTAGTATAAAAAGCAGCATTGCTGATGAAGTACTCATTAGGCGAGTAGAGGAAGGACATGCCTAAAGCTGGTGCATATGTATCCTACTTGCCCATATGGTGCTGCCCCACTCACTGCTATTTTTAGCAGCGTAGAGTCCTGCTGCTGGAGTCTTTCCCTAAAGCAGTGAAAGGCTTTGGCACGGAGGAGCTACCAGAGCCTTTCCTTGGCATGTGTAGCTTTACACCAGTGTGGATGCAGCCTGGTTTTCACTGTGGCATGTAGCTACCTCTGCCCTGCATGCCACCAGGGTGCAGTGTAGACATAGCCTAAGTGGAGCTTCTCTCAACCAGTTTGGAAACTACTGAAGAGGGAAAGCTCCATGTTAGAAAACTTAACTTCCTCCTTAAAAAGGATTTGTGGGTAGGAAGTCTCCAGCAACCAGGGCAACACCTGATTTTTTCAATGCTTTTGCACTGTGGCCTGCCTTAAAATATAACCAGACTAGATTTCATGTGTAGCCTCAAACCAAGGTCTTCCTCCTTGGAAGACAAATTGACAGTTTGTTGTTTGCTTATCTTACTTGTAGATGGAGACTTAAGTTTTCCTCTCAGCAGAACTTTTGTTTTGGAGTTGTTAAAGACTCTTTGGAATCTAGCTTTTAAGTTCATTATAGCTTTATCACCAGTAATACAGCACAAGTAGACAAAGCCAGTATGTTATCCATTACTCTCAACTATAACTTTCCTTAATTCCCTCATGGGGGCCAATGCTTTGCTTGTCTTCCTAGAAAAAGTGTAGACTCTCACAAGATGAACTACAGCTTAACATCTGGAAGCTGTTAATATTTTGGTACCTAAAGCACTAATTAAAAAAAACCACTTTGTAGAAAAGTTGAGCTGTCAAGCTCTTTAATGACTGGCAGCCCTTTTGTCTCAGTGGCGGGTAGCATATTTGACAACAGGCCCACAGTCCTAGTAACTCATCTTTAAAGTAGGAGGGAAGGAAGAGCAATGGAGTTAGCTCAAAAAGATCCCATTCAGTATTAGAATTAACAATCTGGCTGTTTCAACTAAATTTTTCTAAAAATCAGTTCCATGGGAAGCTAGCTGAGTAAGGACAATGTCAGAAGTAACAATTCTGGCTAGGCGGAGGTGCTAAGAGGAAGGTGCTTTAAACTGCCTTGGGTGACCTGGACTGTCTCACAGGAAGTGTGACAACAGTTAATTGCATACTGTAAATAAAATACTTGAATTTATACCAGGGCAAATAGGTGTTATATATACAGAGGTCTTTTTTCAGGGAATGAGGGTGTTTTGGCACAAGTTCTGTAATATACATGATTGTTCAAATGATTATTTTGCTTTTTGGTTTAAGTGGACCTAAAGTTGTTGGGTTTAATATACATCTGTTATTTTGATAAAATGTTTATTTTTATATGGCATTTTATAAAATGGAGTGGTCAAAGTATGTACTTTTATTATGCATGACTGGGTATTAAATAATTCTACCATAACAGCATCTAGTTCATTTCAAGTGTATGTGTACAATACCCTTTTCCAAGTTAGGTTAGATGTCACTGCATCACTCCTAATCGATGCAACTTCAGGCTTATTTCCCTCTGGCAAATCAGACCCCCCCTGAGGCTGATAGCAGCTCATACTCAGTTTAGTACAACTTAAATATAAATGCAAGACAACTTTACTACATGCCTACGCAGGCAAATTGGAAATCTTGATTCTTCAGGTATCTTGCTTGAAGCATTGGCCTTGTGTCTATATGTGTACTATGATAGTTAAAGTTTGATTATTCAAACAAAAAGTATTATTAACTTGAATGTTAAAGTTGGCTCAACTGAAATGCCATTTGGCCATTCTAATTAAACAGTGTCTGGGAATCTTCATAGGTGAGAGATGTGACCTGAATCTGCTGAGATGAAAGATGACATGTCTATTCCAACTAATTAACTAAGCATAGTTAAAGTACCCTTAATAGGAGATAAAAATCCAATGGTGGTAGACAGCATTTAGTAACTGAAAAAAAACACCTCAAGTAGGCTAGTGAGCATGCTGCACACCATGCACCATCCAGGTTAGAATATGAAATGAACAGCTGTAGCCTAGTATCTACAGCTACATTAAATAAAAAGGGAGCCCTAATAGCAGTCAGATAACCTTTTAAGTTATTGATAATTGTACTTTAGTAGTGGCTGTAGGATACAAGATAGGTGACAAGACAAAGGCTACCCTAGCTTTTCCGTCTTTCCACTCCTCTTCCTTATCAGCGCACACCCAGTTGTGTGTAGTGTCCTTTGTTACAACATACTTATTGACAACATGACCAGGCCAAATTACAAGAAAGTGGACATGCTGAGAAACTTAAACATACTCTTAGGCCTGAATTGTCACTTTAATATTGTATGTGCACCAGGATGCAGTAAAAAGCTAAAAATTTAAGACACAAGCTTGAATACCTACCTCCTCCTCGTGAAATAACTAGCGTTAGTAGTCTAATTGTAATAGTCTGCAGTAAAAAAAATAACCAAGTTCACTTTGCTATGTGTTTTGTAAGTGTGCTCATCATAGACGTGCCATCCAACATGTGATTCAGCATCAGAGGATTGGAATGAGGCTGTAATCACCATGTCTGATCAGAGTATAGATTAAGTCATATGACACCACTTGAGCCATTAACTTCTAGGTACTACATATCCTACCACATGACTTGTAACTTCAGCAGCTGTATAAGCTGCCCTTTAATTCAAAATACCATAGGAGATTACAAACTTGCTGCCCCAATCCCTGCACCTACCTGGAACAGAGAGTTTGAAAGATGCTTTGAACAGTTAAATGCATTTGATTAAAATATAGATTATCATGCAATTATTGACAATTTCATGTGTATTAACTCATTCAAGCTCAGACCAATTGAGACTTAGTAAAAAAAAACTTGTTTTTCCAGCATAACTTTAATTTGAAATAACAGAAGTATCTGATTAATTTAAAGTTAAATCAAAGTTTAAAATATTTGGCAAATATACTAAATCAAGAAGCATAGTTTCCATAAAATCTAAAAGTATTATTCTGGGAACAGGAATTAGAGTTAACAGCTACACATCTTCAAGATCTTGGTCTTGTAGTGAATGTATAAGTTTCTGCCCACAAACAGGAGGGTGCTCTTTTAGACAATGGAATGTAGAAATTTACACAGTATGGCTTACACTTCCACATACTGACGCATTTAGTGCATTATGCTGAACACAGCTTGTTCTTTAAAATACATTACTTTGTGTTTAATAGTTCTCTTCGATATTGTGTTGGAACTAATGGATACTACAAGTGTTTTTCTTCTGTGCTGTAACACTACCACCACAGTGGTAGTAGCTTTCAAAAATGCACTAATAGCTAACCTCACATATAGGTTAAAATAAAATAGTATCAAAATTATTGTAGTTTAGATACTGCATCAAGCATTACATAATCCAGCAGTTTCTATCCACGTGCATGGAACATGAAAAGATGCATTTCCCTTAGCTTCAAGGAATAACCGACGCAATACATGACGTTTTGGCTTTCAGCAGAGGAACTTCAGGTATTTTCATAATCCCAGACAAGCACAATCATTTAAGCGAAGTCCCGATTGGTAAGGACAAGAGGAGCCACTAGGGTCCAGACATAGAGAAGGAGGCAGACCCAGCTTGAGGTGATCTTCACCCACACGGCTGGCCACTTACTTGTCATAGTTTTGAAGTCTGCATCAGGGCTGTAACAATGGAAAAATAGTTAATGACAAGCCTCCTGCTGCCACCCTCTCTGCACTTTTACTGAATTGAAGGTGCAGCATGTTTGGAACACCACCACCATCATGTCCAAAAAGGCTCCTTGCCTTATAATTGAAGACCCTAAACTGCAAAGTCCCTCCTTTCAGAACTTTAGAGGTGTCCTGCCACCTACTCTCAGTATGTCCCAGCCTATGTATGTTTATGCATCACCACTCTTAAAACTGACCCCACAGCCAGTTAACCAACTTCAGTTCTTCATTTCAGGCAGCTGTTCCTCCACTAAATGAGAAAATGCAAGACCACCCCATGTAGTAGGTCAGCCAATCACAAGAAAAAGGCAGTAAGTAGGTGGTGGGGGCACAGCCTCAAGATGGATAGTCTCAGTGGCGCTGGGGGAACCCTCACTACATAAGTGGCTTCCATGTCTGTAGCTGCCAACATTCCTTCTCCTGTTTGTCTTTTCAATCTCACACTGGGCAGAACCAAAAACTTCTCAAAAGGACAGAGTCCCTGACTAACTCATTAACTGGAAGAAAGATGCACAGCCTTAGGAATCTGAAGAAAAATCTGCTAGTCAGTCTGGTATCTGCTGCTCTTACAAATTTGGATAATCCTTTAGGCAGGCTCACCCACCCCACTTCTACTGTCAATGCCTTTAATGCTTTCTACTGTTTCTTTACTATCCTATTTCATCAACACAAAAAGCTAACCACTACAACTTTGATGCAGCTAGCATGAAGGGAAGATCTCAAACCACAGGACAGACGTCCCAGATTTCGGAGTAGCCTTCAGATTTCCAATTCCTAAACTGCCAGAGAACTCACTGGATATAAAGGGGAATGGGGCATAAGAGTTACTCTCCCAGCAGGAATTAAAGCTGCACAGATGTCAGATCAGCCACCCAGAGTTGAGGTAGCAGGTGCACCTTTCATCCACCTTCGTAAATATATTTTATGTTTAAAAAGTTAAACCCATTTTGTTCCTACCTGTACCAGTTAGTGAGTGTCATCATGATGTAGAGAGAGGCAAGGAGCAACATGAAGTGAAAGAAAGAATAGCTGTACTGAACTGCCCCTTTCTCATTGTCCATGACCCGACGAACTTCTCCATCTTCCACAGACCCACCATCAGTTCCCACAGCATCATCCAGCATGACACTGTCACTCCCAGACAGAGTCAGCTTGTTCACCTGGCTGTTACTGGAAGAGCGAATGCTGCGAAGTGACCCAAAAAAGAAAAGTTAAAAATCCATCCTATAGAACACAGGGGTGGGTTTCACTAGTGACTATAACTACTAGTCAAATCTTTTCCATCCCCAAAATGTGTTGTGATTGAAATTTTTCCAAAGAAGTAAAAAAGGAACGCTCCTCCTTAGGAGATCCATTTCCATCCATGTTACATATCAGAGACCCAATCTCTGGAGTAGGAACATATTCCCCCCCTTTCCAGAGGCACCTGACACTGCTGTGAAGATCACTGCAGGTGACAGTACCACACCAGGAAGTTAACTCCTAGCCCCTGCTAGAGTTGGAAACTCAAGACACAGATTTCAGTTACCATCAGTGGAAGCAGTGTGCTGCTTCTGAACTTCCAGTCCAGGCAAACACCTTACCCCAATGTGTTTAGTTTTTTTTTAAATTGTGATTGGAGGTCAGTTCAGAAACAACTCTCCTACTATTTACCTACTGACTAAGTAACAACCCCCTCCCCACTTCATGCTGTTATGGCCTTTTTTAGCTTAAGACTTCAACTAATTAAGAACAAGGTTGGTGAAGCCTCTACCCTCCTCACAGTTTTACTAGTCTTTCAGATTTTTATTTGCCCACATCAAGCTAGACAGAGCCTTATGTGCAAACCAGGTAGATTTCATACACAAACCCACCCAGTGTCCACAAAAGGAAGGTAAGTTCTGCTTGTTTCTGCTTTGAGTGACTCAGATCTTACCTAGAATACAGGAGACAAAGAACAAAGATACCAAGTCCAACAATACTCTGTGCATCCCACCACTGCAAGGACTTTGGTGGAGCTGGAGTAGCAGGTATGACAGTTGCATTAGCTGGAGCTACTGTGGGTGCAGTTATCTGTGTGATGATGTTCAACAAACTTGGGTTACAGCTTCTATCTGAAAGAGGTTTACAAAAAGAGAGAAACAGGCACAAGCTTTTTAGTAAAACTCATCCCTGTCATCTTGTTGGCCAGGTTTGTAGTCTAGAGTTCCTTTTGGGCTTCCAATTGCTCTTGGATTCCCCAGTAGCATCAGTGGCAAGAAGTCTTCCCACCTGCACTTGACTAGATTGGAGTACACTAATCAGGCCCTTTTCCAGATCTTTGCACAGATACCATCCTTCCCACATTCCAATCCCCCCCACTGCTTGATTCTCAAAATATTTAGTTCTGTGGTTCACTAGAAAGGAGTTCAGAGAACGCAATATATAAGCCTGGGCTAGAGAATTAACTTCAGTCCAGACCTTGTCCATCAACCAGGTCTTCGGGACCTCCAGAATAGATTGCTGCAATACGCGCCACACAAAAGAAAGCCACTGAGAAGCTGCATATGACCTGACTATGTAGCAAGTCTACACCTTAAGTATGCACATGTTGCATGGATTCACAAATGCATCATCTGACCAGCAATCTCAGCACAATGGCTTCTGGTAACAGTAAACTTCACTGATATGTTTTTGTTTTAAAAAATGGAACACATTACTACCAAGGCAGATAGATGCTTACCAGGCTCATTAGACATAGCTGACCAAGTGAGATACATTGTGTAGAGACTAATAACAGAGGACTGGAGGAGGCCAGAGTGAGGCTGATGTTCCTGTTTAAAGACAAAATGCCCTCCAGAGTCAAAAAAGGCATTTCAGATAGAGCTGGATTTAATCCTAATTGCTGCAGGTTTGCCTAACATCTAGTAACTACAATCAAACTTTTTAAAAAGTCTTGCCTATGAGTATTTAGTGACTAAAACATTTGCCATAACTGTGTAGGGCCACGTATTATATATATGGGAGCAAATAATTCAGGGTTGAGAACCACGCTAGGAGCCTATCTTTGGAGGTTGAGAACACTGGCAATAAACAAGCCAGGGACTCTTGTTCGTCCCTCTTGATCCAAACACATGCACTGCACACACCATCTTTGATCAGCAGCTCTTGCTTGACTTAATCGTGACATGACTCTGTAGCAGGCTTGCAAAATACAAGTCTAGCAAATAACTTCTGAGCAATATCTAGTTATCCCCAGATGCATATTAGCAGAGGTGGTGACTCAAAATAGATTTGGGGGAAGAGTAGCAGCTTTAGAACCCAAGACCTACAGATATGCCCAGTATTCTTTAAAGGGTGTTTAACCAGGTGAAGCAAGTGTATTCTACCTGATGCAGAACTATTTTTTGTTTGATGACCTGTTTTGATGTCTGTTAAAGTATTTGCCTCTTTACAATCACCCAAAATAGAACGATCCAAATTCAACCCTCAATTTACACATGTGCAACCCTTTTCATTTAATGCAGGTTTCCACATTTATCATAAAGGGCAACATTGTATCTTACAACAGCAACATAATCAGAGCAAAGGAAGACTAATCTATCATCATTCATTGTTTGCTAGCTAGGCCAAGGGTTCTTTGAAAATTTCATAGTGCACCATATATCATGAAAGTATTCAAAAGCATCTTAATGACTTAAGACCCTAAATCCAATTGATGTCATTTAGGTATGTTGAAAGTTTTACCCAGTATCTCTTGGATGCCTCCCCTCTAATCCATGGTAGCTGTAGTATCTCTGAGGGAACCACAGCAACTGCTTTCACTAAGTGCACTAAAAAATAGTTTGGTGCATTGTATTTCAGATGTGTCCAATACGATGCTGATTTCTAGCTGTCATTATGTGACATGCCAGCTTTCTGCAGATGGTCAGTAAATGCTCTAAACGTCCACAGTTCAGGAACTATTGCATTAGGCTCAGTTTTCTGCTTATTTCTAGTTATCCCACATAATCATTAGCATGGTCTCATCCTGTGACAATTTTTTTCTGAATGTGTATTATAAAAACAGCAAATGTATACTTCAAAGGAGATTTAAAGATATTGCTGTCTGTGTACAAAAGGATTTAACCAAAAATAGAAAATGTAGTACCTGAACTTTGGGAAGGATAGAAACGATGGAGACAACAATGCACAAGATCATATTAAAGCTGATGAAGAACTTGTTCTCAGTACAACCATCAGGTTTAGTGTAGAATACATAGAAGAGCACAACAGAAATTATCGACAAGATGTAGTTCAAGCTCGTACAAGAAAATAAAGCTGAAAAAGAAAAGACAAGTTAACTCAACACAGAATGGAAACAAGTACTTCTGCAGGCTCCCCATTGGGGCACTTATCAGCCCTGAATTTTAAAGGCAAGATTTTCTCTCTACCCCACAAAGACTGGGTGCTTTTATAGTGCCCTTCTTTCAAGTTATTTATAATATAAGGAGCCACAGAGGTTAGTGTTCTCAGCTAAAATAGTTAAGTTAAATTGCTAATTGTTATGGCTGTGTCACTGGAGCCATTTACAATCACATCCCCAGCCTACAAGCATGAGGTGCAACGACGTTATCACCATTATACAGACAGGGTGACTAAGAAAAATTGCTTAGCTGACTTGCCTGAGGACATTAAAGGAGTCAATGGCTGCTAGCCCTGCATTCAGACCATGCTTCTCTACTATGTAGCTGGGCAAGAAATTTAAATTTTATTTCTTATGACCATCAAAATGGACAGTGACTGACAGGTCTACTTCCCATTTTAATTAATGAGACTAGAACCAGCATGTACATAGAGCTATAGCGGAGCAACACTGCAGCTTCTAACTCCCCAGGTAACTATGGAGTTTCAGTTGTAGGATGCAGATCAGAGAACAGCACGTACACAGTGGCAGGGCTGTAAGAGGCTATCCCTTATTTTTGTACGCTATGTACGCATTGTTTGTTTCTTCTAGTTATGATTTGCATTCTCTGATTTAGATACCTACCCACATACCAACACCTTGAGTTTCCTTCCTCCATTCGCCCAACCCAGGACTCATTCAAGGAGTGAGCAAAGTCCACAAGCAGCACCAGCTGGATGAGGATAAAGCAAAAGGCTCCAAGAGTGCCAATAATAAACCATGCTAGAAAAGACATGAAGGGGTATAAAGTTAGTTATTTCTCATAATTTGTATTTTACTAGGTAGAAAAACTAGCCTCAGGTTAGCCTATAAACTGGCTTATCAGATTTTAAAAGGAATAGTGAAAATATAGCCTGGAAATGCAGTCCCCTAATACTCTATGGCATCGATCCTGCAAATACTTACACATGTACTTGGCTCTAGAGCATGCAAGTAGTTTCACTTGCTTAATTTGAGTCACACTGAAGTACGTGCTAAGTATTTGCAAGATTGGGCCTAAAGTGTTTTCAGAGAGAAGAATTCAATGTTTAATGTAAGACACTATTTTCATATCCTTAAGTGACCATCAAAGTTTATGAAACAATCCTACAAAATGGATGCAAACAGTACTAGTCATAGGTAAACACTTCCTTAGAATAGCTGACTGAAGAGGACAGAACTTCCTAAAGGAGTTTGCAGAAGATCCCTTAAATGCCTTGGGAAACAAAGTCTTTCCTGACATCTAATATGAACAGTGACAGAAGAGAAACGAAGATTTAGTCAGTCATACAAACACTTAAAATAATTAAGGTATTTAACTAGTGTATAAATATGGAGCTCAGCCCTGTTTATGTGAAACAGCACCTGCAGCTATGCCCCAGGACACGTACTGCTTACCTTGTAACTAATTACCAGAACATTCCAGGGAAATAGGGTTGCACTGTACGTATTCTACAATAACCATAACTTGGAATGCACCAACTATAACCTCTGGTAATTCGTGAAAAAGTTTGTATTTTCAAAAGCAATTCCATGACTATATATTAACTTTACCTCTTGTGAATGGCCCTTCAGGAATGTAAAAGGCTCCAACCATGATACCAACTATGGCAGCTATTTTGAAGAACCAGAACCTTTTTAAAATAAAAAGACAAACATGTTTTACAGTGTTGGTCCTCTATCTGTACAACGAACCCTGTTTTAAGTGAACAAAATATGGCTGATTAATAGACGTGATTGTCTAATAACGATGGAACAGAATTGTATTCAGTCTATTTGGGGATGCTCTGAGATGGTCCTTTCACACAGGAGACTGACAAATAAGAGTGGTCTTTTGAAACCTGCACACGCTCGGACAGGGTACATATACACCCAAATGGGTTCTTGCTGATGAAATAATATCTATAACATTTCACAACTGAATAGTGTGAAATAGTGCTTTAGCCTGGAGAGAGAATGTTAAATAAGAAAACATTTAACAAAGTCTCAGTTATTTTAAAAGGTTTCTTTTAATTAAGATATACTAAAAATATTTGTTAAGAGAGTCTCCCTTTCCACTCCATCTTTAGCTCCCTTTTTAAAAAATAAGAAAGAAGATGGCAGTTTCAAATGAACGCCACACTCCAGAGAATTATACGTGTTTGGAAAAATGACAGAACAGGTGAGTTAGCTGATTTCAAGGCATAATGTTTCAGCTTGTAATTATCAGTACTTTAGAAATGCAATGCAAGTAGGCGGCTTCCTAGGGATCTTAGTTACTTACACACTTTTAGAAGCAGTGCTCTAATCAATCAGCAAAGGAACTAAAGGACTCAATCCAGGCTGTTCATCCACATATACCTAAGGAATCTGTCACTATAGTCCCCTGCCCTCATGGCAGGACCAAATACTGTCTAGACCATCCCTGATCGACATTTATCTAACCTACTCTTAAATATCTCCAGAGATGGGGATTCCACAACCTCCCTAGGCAATTTATTCCAGTGTTTAACCACCCTGACAGTTAGGAACTTTTTCCTAATGTCCTATCTGGGGAAGAAATTGGTAAGAGACAGACGAAGCAAGTTAACAGGCAAGTCAATACAATGCCTACATACCCATTGTGCACTGAGGCTCTCGGATCGTTACTCGTTTTCACTTGTATCATAAGAAGAGAGAAAATGAAGAAGAACACTGCCATGGCAAAGCTGATTCGATAGACAGCCCTGTATCCAACAAGCACATCACAGTTGACAAAGCCATTCATGTGTGGTAGCCGGGTATGAAGCCCCTCATCACAAAATCCAGGAACCTGGATAAAAAGAGACTTGTAACTTGCAGTTCTAAGACCGCAGTCACAAATATGTGGAATACACAACTAACGCAAGGGTCTCAGCCAGCTTTCCTCTGGTGGCCATTGTGAGAAAAGGCTTTGCATCTGGTCCACAGGCAGAGATCAGATTTGTTCCTAGTGTCACCTTTTCCTCCCCATATCACTGCATAACCAAGACATAGAGAGAGTAACTAATTTACCCGAAAGGAAAGTATCAGAGTGTAAGGCTTAGAGCAAGGATGTGAATTTGGTATCCTCATTCTCTAGGCTTGAGATGCCCAAGTGTCACAAAAGTTAAATAGATATTTCAAACTAGGAGCCAAACAGAAAACCATTCCATATATACTGTGGCAAGTCTCCGTTATATTCCTTTGCCCACTCTTGCGTGGCAGCCTCAGTAGCAGCTCACTACTGAACAGACAACTGGACTTTTTGGCAGAACTCAGGCCACACTGGTCAGTTAATATTTTTGTTGCCCCAAATCTTGGAATCTTCTTCTCCAACCACCATCCTAACAGGATCCTGTCTCCAGTTGGGAGAGGTGTTCTTCCTATTCAAGGATTTAAATCAACACAGCAGGAGCATCTGAATTAATGGTGTAACATAAATCCTGTTCCCAGCAACATAAAATCTGAATGAATTGCTCTACAGAGAGAATTTGCAGGACCGTGACAGGCACTCTGAACAGTGCTGTGCTGAGGACAAAGAAAAAATGTAATTTATTTACCAGTAGTTTACATTTCAATTATGCACATGGGCGACACTCTAGCAATCCAAAGATTTACAACACAGTTAATTTTTCCTCTGTTTGGGAAATTCCCCCCTTTCAACATCTCCAGTTTATTTGGGCATTTGTGGTGTGAGGTAGTCCATGGCTAATAAGAAGAACTGGAGGCTACTAGCATAGGTCATAGCTTTGTTACAAAAGAGATCACAAATGTCTTATTTATACCTTTTTCAGCTGCTCTTCCATTCCCGGTGCTAGCATGATACAGGCAACAAGCGTACTGAGAAGAAGGAGGAAGGCATAGATAAGACGGGTCACTGTGGAATTCTTGCTGTTTGGACAACATCGACACAGCAAACATGAGGCACCGCTGCACAGACATGGAATCTGGAGAACCAACATGGGAACAGTAAGGGTATTTCCCTATACAGACCTCACTTTCAAAAGGGCTAATCATCATCATTAAACACAGTCCCCTACTGAGCCAAATACCCTGGAAATTAATAGCCCCAGTCACTCACTTCCTGCAGAAGTTACCACAAATTTAGAGACCAAAGTGATCAATTTAGACATCAAGATTCACCTTGATGGCATTTTTTCCTACAGTAAATTCTTTATTGTTTTATTATCTTAATTTGAAGGGTCTCAAGTGATGGCACTCCCATCCTTTTACACGTGTGATTATATTTTTAGTTTTATAACCGTACTCCAAGGTATAAAATCATGCACGTGCAATACAGTTTAGTTTACAAAACAGAAGATTATAGAAATATGGTATGGTCACAGGGCCTGTAATTACATTAGAACAAGTAGTTCTGCACTTCTGCACTCAGCACAAACACGCAAGACTTATTTTGCTTTCTTCTTATTACAAATGGCTACCAGGCTGTAGGGACCCACTTATGGAAAGGAAAAACACAGGGGACAGATTTCACAAGCAACACCACTCCCTCTTTTAGGAAAAAAAAGTTTCTATAATTCATAATGTGTGCAAAGTAATACTGGGGCAGCAACGAATGATTTGCTGTGGTCACGAATTCTATTCCTCATGAATTGTGCATGCTCAAATTTGAAGTTCTTGATTACAGAGAAGCTTTAAGAGTTATTTATGAAAGGTTGAGAGTGTTTTCATTTCTCTCTACTGCTATGAGCATTTATCTATTATGGAAACAAGTTGTATTTAAAACCAGTTTCTGAATTTCTTATTTAGAAAGTGGTTTCAAGAGCATCAAGCTTAGAAAAAACCCAACCTAATTGGTTCCAGTGTTTTATGACAGTACATAAAACATACACCTCTACCCCAATATAACGCTGTCCTCAGGAGCTAAAAAAAAATCTTACCACGTTATAGGTGAAACTGCATTATATCGAACTTGCTTTGATCCGTGGGAGTGCGCAACCCTGCCCCCCCAGAGCACTGCTTTACCAAGTTATATCCGAATTTGTTATATCGGGTTGCGTTATATCAGGGTAGAGGTGTACTAACAGTCTTACAACTATTTAGCTACATGCTAAAAGTATTTCAAAAGTCATTATCAGTAATTTACACCCACAAACGCAACACAAAAAATGAATTAAATACATAATTTCCAGGAAAACAGTTCTTGTTTAAACTTAGACATACCACTGCAGTATTTGCAATCTTAGCACTGGACTAATACAAGAGAACTAGAAAGTGAAGGTAGCAAATACATTTTCATTGTTTTAAGGTTAATGAAATGCAAGTAGTAACAACAAAGACAACATAAGTGGTGTCACTAGATGTGTAAGATTTTTTGTTATAACAGACTAAGTACCCAGCATTTTTTAAAAGCTTCTCCCCCCCCCCCCCATCTCTCCCCTAGTTTATGGGCTTTGCCCTACAATAACCCAAATGAGCCTTTGCTAGGTCCTCAGAGTAATTTGTGTGTTGTTGATAACATAATGATTACTTCCTGTGTTACGCCTCGTGAAGTTACAAACACGAGGAGGGACTTCCCAGAAACAAACAATGTCTGTAGTATTCGAAATGAGGCAGGAAACCCCTGAGCTACAGCAAGAAGTCCCCGGATCCCTCGGGACATTTGCCAAGTACCACTGATCAATATCACATCCCTTCCCCCCACCGCCTGCCTATCCAGCCCCTGCGCCTGGCAGCTCCTGGGGGCTGGGCCTGCCTCTCGCTATGTGGCCGTACACAAGGGCGCCAAGCTCGGCCACTGCCTGAAGGCGCCCCCCGAACAGCCGTGATACGTGGCTCAGCGCCGGACACAGCACAGCCCCGCTAGTAGCCAGCGACACTAGCACGCAGAGCTCGGGGTGGGGGGTCTCCGGGCCTGGAGACGAGCGTTAGCGGCGGTAATAACATCCCCCGCCCCCGGGCGACCAGGCCTCACAGCCGCATTCCCCCGCTGGCGGGGGGGCAAGAGGGCGGCGCAGCATTTTCCCAGCACGGATCGTACGGGGGCCCACGCGGTGGGCGGAGCTCGCACCCCCACCAGGCCCCGTCAGCGGGAGGCCGCCCCGCCACTCACCCAGCTAGCCAGCGAACAGACCCCCAGCACGGCCCCCATGGTAACACAGCAGCTGCTTCGCCCTCCGCCGCCGCTTCCGACTCCCGCTTCCCCCCCGGAGCGACGCCACTTACGTCATCACAATGCACCCGCCCCGCAGCCCAGCGCTCATTGGTCGCGTCCCGAGCGTGGTGACTTCATGCACACACGGAATAATCTGTTAGGAGACGGGAGGGGGGAGGCGGATCAGCCAAAGAGAAGACAGAGAGCCCCTTGGAGGGCGGGGCTGAGGCAGCAGAGCTGCAGGGCCTCCAAAGCGGTGATCGGTGACGTTTCGCGCAACAAGGCAGTCATTGGTCGAAGAGACCAAGTGGGTGGTGCCAGTGTCAGAGCCAACCTATGGGGGCCCTTAGCTGGGTGGAAATTGACAGGAAGGGCCGAGGCTGTTCAACCATCCCCTGTATCTTCCGTCCCGTGGGCGGGGCCATTGGCGGCTCCTCTCCCCCGCCCACCAACTGCCATGGCAACCGCCAACAGCCTCCTGAGGCACCAGGCCTCAGCCTCCCCTCAGGGTGAGCCTGCCAGCCCCACCACGAGGCAGCTGTACCCACCCCCCAGCGGCCACGGGGAGTGTCTGGAGAGAGAACAGCGATAAGACCGATAACATCATTTCGTAAAGTGCAGGAGTTGGACCGCTGCAGCATCTTGTGCTGGCCACAGACTCTGAACGTGAGCTCTCCCAGTGTATTGTGATGATAATGCAAATCCTTACTGGCAACCGGCAAATTCATAACAAACTCCTCCAGGCTGATCGAGTACCTGCCAGGTGAGAAACTTAAGAGGAGAGCCATGCCAGTGTGACATCACAGTGCTATGATGGCACAGGGGCACGGTCCCATTATGTCAACACGCCATGTCACTGTGGTGTTGCATGAGCATGATGTCACATCCTGGCCAAACAGCATCACCTTGCATCTGTTTCAGTGACGCATCGCAAGTGGACATAATGTCGTGTTCTGCTATAGGGAGGGGGCACCCCAGTGGGCAAGCTCATGAAGGTGTCCTGTGAGGGGTGCTGCCTGGGACTTATTATGCGTGGCTTGAAACATCCATAAATCAAAACCAAATAATGAATGCTGGTCTGTGCAACCAGATGAACCACAGCAGCCAGGGGACATGTTGTGGCCACCGTTTGTCTTGCCTGTTCTGATGTGGAGAGAAAAGAAAACGACCCCATAAAAACCCAGGCAGCCTCCTAAAATACGTCAATCGGTTCACACTGTGTTTTACCATGGTAATAATCTAAAATGATTTTTGAATATGGTTGTAACATATTTTACTCTCATCAGCATAGGTAAAACCAAACTCTGTTATAGCACAGTTGGGATTACATCACGTTACCTAACAGGGCAGTTGTGATCACGTAGACAGACCATTGTTGGATGTCTTTCATTGTAAAAGTTTCCCCAAAGCTTTACAAACAACATACATTCATCACTGAAACAGTCATCGCTGGTCAGAATCTGGAAAATCTGACTTGGAAAATAAAAGATTGTGGTACTTTTCTAAACTTCACCAACTTGAGCTGCCAAAATTAGATGCAGCTATCAGTAGATTGTGCAGATGTTCAGATATGATCATGCATATTATCTGGTCTCTGCTGGTCTCCTTGAACTTGGGGTTAGGGGTGAGTAAATGATGATGCTCTCTCAAATCCACCTACTCAAGGCACTAAAATGAGCTGTCACTGAGCAGACAACGTGATGCTTCCCTCTCCTTTCTTACATGCTTTGATAAGCAATGAAAATTAACAGTGTTGAACTTTATAGTATCACTACTGGCATTTGACGTAACAGCCATTAGAGTGGGGCAATTCATACCTCTGAGAACTATTGTTTCCGGCTTTCTTCAAACTCAAGACATTGATGCATCAGTTACACTTTTACAGTCACAAAGGAAAGGGCAAAATAAATTTCAAAGCTCCCGTCCCTTATTCCCATGAATACTCTCTATGCTCCGCCTAACCCAATAGGTGAATGAAAAACAGATACTAACTCTACCTCTGTTTGTTGTACCTCTACCTCTGTGAGTAAAACAATGAAAAGTCAATACCCTGCTCTTATCACTTCAAAAAGTTTTTTTTCCCTCCTGCTGATGATAGGTCATCTCAATTGATTAGACTTTTCCTGTTGTTATGCATACTTCCACCTTTTCATGTTCTCTGTATGTATAAATATCTCCTGTCTGTGTGTTCCATTCTGTGCATCCGAAGAAGTGAGCTGTAGCTCACGAAAGCTCATGCTAAAATAAATTTGTTAGTCTTTAAGGTGCCACAAGTACTCCTGTTCTTTTTGCGGATACAGACTAACACGGCTGCTACTCTGAAACCTACCCTTCTCTTGTTAACTTGGGAATGAGCTGCGTGCTATCTTTAAATTTAAACATTGTAAGGAAAAAATGCACACATCTGCTTCCCTGAGTTCCCGTCCCCTTCATCAGCAAGCTCCTCCATGCTTGCCTAGCAGGACTGGCTAGACTCCTGAGTTTCAAATAGGTCCTGGCTCTGCATGGTTGGTGTCCCCTGCTGTATCTCCCCCCTCCTCTTTCTCCTTTCTCCCCTCCTTATGATTCACAGTAGGGGTCACTGTCTCAGGCTCCACCTCCACAGTGGTCTGTGGGGTCTCTGCCAAATATGGCTTGCAGCTCGTAAAAGTGGCAGGTCTGCAGGGCAGCACCAGATCCACTGTCGCCTTCTCCAGACATGTGGTATCTCTGGCAAAGTTCCTTTGCATTCACCTGGAACTGCTGCTCATCCCTCCTGTATCCCTTTTCCTGCGTCCCCTGTGCAATCTGCTCATAGATGTCCATGTTTTTTATGACTGTTCCACAGCTGTGCTTGCACCACCTCTTCTCTCCCCAGGAGATCCAACACTTCCAGTCTACTGTGGGGAGGAACGCATTTACTACCTTTTGTGTACGGAGCCAGCATGGTTGTTTGGCAGTTACACACAACAAGGAGCAGCTGTTAGGTGTGCTTACCAAAGTGGGCAATCAGGAAAGGCATTTCAAAAACACACAAGGCTTTTAAAGGTGGAGGGAAGGGGAGGCAGGAGCAGAGGTTTCTGGCCTCTGAGACCTCTAGGCACTGGAGTTGAAAACTGTAACCAGACCGTTGTTGGACAGCTGTTGGAAAACTGTTAGGATTGACACAGGTCATGCAGTCTCCACAATCACACTGTAAGAACTTAAGTAAAGTAAAGCTCTGTGCCCTTCAAGGGAGGTGGTTTTACTGTGTCACTGTGACAAACTGGGACTGTTCTTTATGTGGTCTTTGAATGTTGAGTGGGGAGTGTTGGCCTGGGAGGACGGTCTGCATTGGGGGATGGGACACGGGCCTTGAGGGGGGATACCTGAGCATGTAATGTGAGAACCCAGGAAGGGGTTAGAGGCCAGGGGACACCTTTGCCCAGGAAACTGAACAAAGGCGGGAGGAGGAGACGCTGGGGAGAGAGAGATTTTCAGGAGCTGGCTGGTGTAATGGAGGGGAGCCCAGACGGGGCTCTGACTCCCCAATGGGGCTGTGGTGCCCCTGGGACCCCAAGATGGACCTAATTGGGGGGGATCCTGTTGTCTGTGCCTGCAAGACCTGTCTTGGACTGTGTTCCTGTCGTCTAAATAAACCTTCTGCTTTACCGGCTGGCTGAGAGTCATGGTGAATCGCAGGAAGCCGGGGGTGCAGGGCCTTGTGTCCCCCCACACTCCGTGACAGTCACCATAATGGATTCTTACATTGTCCGGAGACAAAAGTCAGTGTAGTCACATGCACAAATAGGTTGATGCAAGGTGACTGATATCAACTTAACTTTGTAGTGTAGACCAGGCATCAGTTCACATTTCCAAGGTTTACTTCACAGCTGAAACAGCAAGAGACTTACTCCTTTAAACGAAAGCTGAGACTGGGAAATAAAAAGCAAACTTGAGAGTGTGCCAGCCCAGTTCATGCCTTACCTCTAGTATATTGCATCTGGGTAACAACACACAGCAACAATACAGAATTTAGCAAAGGAGAAGCCCATGTCTGACTACCTAGATTCCCATATCAAAGCCATCCCCCTAGTATGTGAGCAAATGAAACTGAAAGGGAGTGAGGAGGGGGCTGTAGTGAGGCGGACTAATTAACATCAGTGGTAAATTAGCTAGGGCACCAGAGTTTATATGCCAACTTTGAGGAAAAGAAACTTGGAATTTTTAACAGATACAAATGGTCAGAACCTCGGTTGCACTTCTCATCTAAAAACTGGCTACCAGATAACCAGATATGCAATAAAGAAGCCATTTTCAGCATGCAACTTTAATACTTAGACCTTCTAAACCACTTTACAATGTAAAGGCACAGTGTAACAAAGCAGGGGGAATCAACAAAGCAAGCTGAAAACCTAAGCATTTTGGCCACACATGAAACCAGAGCACACTCAACACATTAGATTAGGCTTTGTGTCCTGAAACCCATCATCTCTGGGCCCCTCCTCTGGCTGGATATGGGCAATTGCATGCTGGGACTGGTCATCCCCATGGGCCACTCTCTTTGTAATCAGGTCATCTGTGAAAATTAAATGTGCTCCCTGGGACAGGACTCTCCCAGTAAGTCACTGATATGGGCTGTGCCAGGAAATACCCAGACTTTTACCCTGTTAGAAACCTAACTTTCTTATCCTTTTTACATGCACCAGAAAAATCTTTAGGCAGGAAAGGTCACAGCTGAATCTCAACTGCTTCATTGTGTGTGCGCGTGCGCAGTGTCAGGAATTCTGCATTCTCTTCCCAGTTGTATCACTCACTATGTGAGCGAGTAAGTCACTAAGCATTCAGATACCATAGTGATGGATGCTATGAAAAAGTTTTAGCTATAACATGGGGATGAAGATGTCTTTACAGGCCATGTGAGGCTTAATTAATGTTTGCAAAGTGCTTTAGGCTCCTCAGGTGGCATGTGCTTAGGAAAGGCAAATGATCATTTTTAACATAGAAAGCTTATCCCTTCAACTTTATTCATCACAAGGGATTTCCAAATGCTCGTTCTATTTCCTAGCATGCATCTGGTTCTGCATAACATCATTTCAAACCACACATGTCTAACAAGAGATAAGGATGAAGTCATCCTAGTGATATCAACTGTGGGAAAAGAAGCAGAAAATGCCATGAGGTTATCCTAATCATTTACAAAAATAAACTGCTATGGTATGTGAATTGGTTGTGCCAGACTGAGCCAATGGTGCATCTCGTGTGTATCTATGTGTTAGTTGAATGAAGGGGCAAGAATTAAGTCCTTGAAATGTAATCTTGCTTGGGCAGTTTCTAAAGCAAAATGTAGCATATCTGGCCAAGCCTTCTTGGAGACAATTCGGTGCAGTTCTTTGTGCAACACTGCTGGCAAGAAGCTATCAGGATTGTGGATTAGTGCTGTCCATATTAATCACAAGGGTCTCCGTAGATAATAGTGAAGATGTGGAACATTCCTCTGTGTTCACTGTAGTAGATGATGATTCGCTCTGCTCATTTCTGTTTTTTCACAAGTGACAGATAGATCCTGAGTAGAATTGAAGAATTTAGAATTTGTTAAATGTCTGGCTAAAAGGTAACATATTGGAATTTCAGAATAGGAAAGTCTGGGTTGTTGACAAGTCAAGCTTATAATTATAAAATTACAGGTAACGTATGTTTTCCTTTGATCACAGCTCCTTTAACCTGTATACATGGCTGGGCACTGGCCTGTCTTGTGGATTGTATGTGTTTCAGAAACACTGAGATGCTGTAGTTTGCTCTTTAATAAACCCAATTAATCACTTTTCTGCCTGCTAATAATAATCATTGGACTACTGTTTTGTAAAATGTTTAGTCTTCCCCATTATTAATGATTGCCACGTCAATTGGATCTACTGGGCATAATTAATAGTGGAGTTTTCATTGCAGAGAATTGTTTTCCCAATAGTTTAGTTCAGTTCCTGTAGGTATTTTCTTTTAGCCTGAACTGTATTCAGTTATCCAATCCTTACAACCGGCTTTTAAAACATCACTTAAAGTCATTCATCCCTAAGGAACATTAATCATTAAGTATTGGGCCAAGTTCTGCCTTCAGTTACTCATACATGGCTGTCACTACTGTTGACTTCAGTTATTCTTTAATTGGGCACTCAAATAGTTTCCACAAAATCTAGATGTTTTGTCAAGGCTGGAGAACTCTCCAAATACAAACACCATAACAGCTACAGAGTTCCCAAATTAGTTTCACTGGAACATGGTCTACTAGCATATAGTAAATACTGGTATTCTTTCCCTATTCATGTCTGGGTGTTAACATATACGGTTTGTCCATAATTCCCCAGTGAAGCACCAGTCAGTCTTTTCGGCTGGGTCTCTTTCCTGCTTACCATCTTTTTCTAGTACCTCAAGAAAGCAGTGTTTGGTGGGGAGTGGAAATCTACAAGGTCCAACTCTTACCTGCTTGCATTGGACCCACAATGTCAAGATCTTTCTTTTCTTTTTATTTCTTCTTCTCTGAAGCACTTGCTCACTATTTAATAATTTCCATCTTTTCTAACTGTATCTACCATTACTGCATTGTAAGCATCCTTGCCCTTCTGAGACTCTCCACTCTTCTGTCATGTCATGTGGATAAATGACTCATTCTATTTGTGATCTGCTGAGCTGATTGACAGCTAGTCAGGGTAGTGTTTTGCGCTCCGTGGCTGTTACTAATGCTGCTAAACGTTTTTTAATATATTTTTTCTCTGTCTAAATCCTTAACAGGTTGAGTCACTGTTTTCATTCCCATCCCCTGAATGAGTGTGCAAGCGTGAGTCACTGGTTTTGATAAAGGGGTTATAATCTCTGTGTCTTTCTAGTTTTGTTTGACCAGTTGGTTCTTTCAGAATTTGTTAATTTAGGGTCTCATCTAACCCCCTAGAAATGCCTTTCCACTGATTGCCATGGATTTTGGATCAGGCCCATTGTTTCCTGAAGCTGCCAGAATACAGGTTATTGGTAAAACAGTTGGAGAGACATATTAGTATATATCTAACATTCAGGAATTCTATTATTGAGCTATTTCTTCTCATTGTTTATGGAGGCAATAGTAAAAGCAAACATATCAAAGAGTACCAAAAATAACAGAAAAAAGAAACTTTTGAAAAAACTTTAAAGACAGACATGCTAGTATGAATATTATACAGAACTGCAGTGACATCTGTGAATCAACCTCCTAAGGGACCAGCAAAACTAGGTTGCCAACAGAGGCGGGTCTTTAATTAAAACGTGAACATTTCACTGGAAATCAGATGAGGATCTTAGACTCTGACTTTTGGGTCCGCTGAGCTGCACTGGGTATAGGACCTGAGAAGGAAGGGCCAGCATGTCTCTCCCAACCCCTGGGGCTGCTGGTGCCTGTTAGAGCCTCAAGGCTGTTCTAACTTGCACTGGTAGTAACAGCCCATAAAGGGGTTATTGGAACCCAGGGCACACCAGCCAGCCCTCCTCACATTCCAGCACATTCCCAATGCGCACCAATGCCAGAGATACTATGCTATTAGAAAGTAGCATAAAGCCAGTTTTACCGCCTAGTGGTACTAATTAGAGCTGCTTTATGACCCTTTGTGCTGCCAGAGCATTGTAAAGCATCTATGTGAGGACTGAGGATCTGGCCCTTAATTTAAAGTGACCACTTCAGACATGGGGTTGCTAATGGAATTTGGGGTGTTTAGTGGGTGCTTCTTTGTATTCTGATATCCCTTTAGAATTAAAACAGACCAGACACGCTTTCAAACAGAGCAGTGTACACATCCACCCATGAACATGTTTCAAATGTGAACTCCATTCACTGTTTGAAATGTTTTTCCATCTTTTTTTCTGGACTTCTTTATTTTGGTTCAAATGAGGTTTTGCTGCCTCTCAGCCACTGCTCTCCCATTGGAGCCTGCACTGAAGTCATGCTGTTAAATTTATGACATCAATTATTCCTAGTGCAATAGGAGAGGCAGCATGACCCTAGTGGAGTGAGGTTGGGACTGGGAGACCGGAACTCCCAAGTTAATCCTGCCTCTGCCAGCAAGTTAAAGAAGTACGGGCTGGATGAATGGACTATAAGGTGGATAGAAAGCTGGCTAGATCGTCGGGCTCAATGGGTAGTGATCAATGGCTCCATGTCTAGTTGGCAGCCAGTATCAAGCGGAGTGCCCCAACAGTTGGTCCTGGGGCCGGTTTTGTTCTGTATCTTCATTAATGATCTGGAGGATGGTGTGGAGTGCACCCTCAGCGAGTTTGCAGATGACACTAAACTGGGAGGAGTGGTAGATACGCTGGAGGGTAGGGATAGGATACAGAGGGACCTAGACAATTAGAGCATTCGGCCAAAAGAAATCTGATGAGGTTCAACAAGGACAAGGGCAGAGTCCTGCACTTAGGATGGAAGAATCCCATGCATTGCTACAGACTAGGGACCGAATGGCTAGGCAGCCGTTCTGCAGAAAAGGACCTAGGGGTTACAGTGGATGAGAAGCTGGATGAGTCGACAGTGTGCCCTTGTTGCCAAGAAGGCTAACAGCATTTTGGGCTGTATAAGTAGGGGCATTGCCAGCAGATAGAGGGACATGAGCATTCCCCTCTATTCAACATTGGTGAGGCCTCATCTGGAGTACTGTGTCCAGTTTTGGGCCCCACACTACAAGAAGGATGTGGAAAAATTGGAAAGAGTCCAGCGGAGGGCAACAAAAATGATTAGGGGGCTGGAGCACATGACTTATGAGGAGAGGCTGAGGGAACTGGGACTGTTTAGTCTGCAGAAGAGAAGAATGAGGGGGGATTTGATAGCTGCTTTCAACTACCTGAAAGGGGGTTCCAAAGAGGATGGATCTAGACTGTTCTCAGTGGTACCGGATGACAGAACGAGGAGTAATGGTCTCAAGTTGCAGTGGGGGAGATTTAGGTTGGATATTAGGAAAAACTTTTTCGCTCAGAGAGCGGTGAAGCACTGGAATGTGTTACCTAGGGAAGTGGTAGAATCTCCTTCATTGGAGTTTTTTAAGGTCAGGCTTGACAAAGCCCTGGTTGGGATGATTTAGTTGGGATTGGTCCTGCTTTGAGCAGGGGGTGGGACTAGATGACCTCCAGAGGTCTCTTCCAACTCTGAGATTCTATGATTCTATGATCTGCTGTGTGGCTCTGGGTCAGTCACTTAACCTGTTAACTGCTCTCTCGTCTATAAAATGGAATAATAAAATCAATGCAGCCCAAAGGGGTGTTGGTAACCTTAAGTAACTCCTCTCTGCATACAGCTTGGAAGATATAGATTACTATGCAAGTGTTTACTCTTGTATTTATTAATTGAGTCTGCTGTTATAAACTCACAATTATGAATGACTTTGTTCCAGGATTTGGAAGAAGTAGCAGTGAGTCGGGGGTGGGGCCTCATAGATCTTTATGTAAAACATAAACATACTGGAGCCTCAGCTGGTATCAACTGGTATAGCTGTGAGAGCGCTGCTGATTTATACTAGCTGGGGCCCTGATCCAAATATCTTCAGTGATAGCGTATATAGCAATACAGAAAACTACAGAGCACGGCCATTTCTCTTTGCTCTTGACGTCCTCTCTCTTTCTTTCCATTGTGCTCTAGTCGCAGACTTTCGCTTTCCAAGGGGATGCTCTGAAGGCAGTGAAGGAGTTAATACTTCTCATAAGTCATGTTAATCATGTAAATCCTCCTGGCCTCATCACTGACATTTTAGATGTCAGATTTTTGTCGCACTGCCAGGAAGTGTTTAACATGTTACAGTTGCTCATGTTGTTTTTGCACTGGTTTAAAAAAAGAGGAAAACAGTCCTCTTGTGTCTCCAGTTAGGAGACTGAATTCATTCCTAAAGGAAAAACACATGATCACACAGATGCCCGAGATAAATCCCTGCCCACTGTTGCCTGGCTTGACTTTTCCAAATCTCTTTCTCCTTCTGTTCAGAAACTTTAATTCCTTCAATTTCTTAAAAAGATTTACTTTCTTGACTACATTATCAACACACACATTTCTCCCTGCAGTTTGTTTGTTTATTCAAAGCTGGCTGGGGACCCAGGCTGTAAGTCCCAGAAATAGTTTCAAGATAACAAAAGTGGGCAGCAACCCCCTAAAAGGTTTCAAAGAGACTAAAAAATACCATTTACCGGGGTTTGTAGAAGTTTGAGATTATCCAAGTCTCAGTTGATCCTGGTGCACAGTAATTAGTAAAGGTGCTATGGCCAAGAGCTTAACAAATGGGTGCCAGAATTAGGCTCCTCAATTCATATTCAGGCATCTAAGTAACTATCTGTGCTGAGGAACTGGGACCTTCCACTGACTTCAATAGTCCATCACTATATCTGTCTATCTACCTCAATTATGTTAGCAGTGGCACAAAAACAAAAGAAAACAACCCCTCTCTCCCACAAACCTCCAAACCAACCCATATATATATATATATATATATATATATATATATATATATATATATATATATATATATATATATATATATATTCAATCTAGCTGGTCTAGCTTTAATCTTCTAGGAGTGTTTTACAACCAGTCTTTTGCAAAGTGTCCTTGTTATTGTATTGTGTGCAACCCACTAATTAGCATAACCACAGTATTCCCGGTATAAACATGCATTTCAGAGTCTTTGACAGAGAACAGGATTGCAATGTTTACCATTTTCCTTTCTGTTTACTGGAAGGTTTGATCCCAAGTGAAGAGGGTTTGACTTTTGGGACATTCTTCTTTGCGTGATAAGGATTTAGGAAACATTGCTTTTCTGCCTCTCATTTCAAAACTACAGTTGCATTCTTTTTAGCACAGAAAACTCATACAGTGTTGAGATCAGGCACTTAAGGGATACAGGATGCTTCATAAATTACTATTAATAATTTGGTCTCTCTCTTCCAAGTCTTGTCGCTTAGGGTGTGTCACTGCATTCCAGCATGTGTGAGTGTTTTTTCCATCCTAGACTTTTCTTGTTTAATGCCCCCCTCCCTGGGAGTCTAATAAGAAGATATCCAGCTCCAGGACCCATCATCACCTTCAGTGGTGTCACTGCTTGGGAGATGCTGAATCAATTGGTTTCTCCTGAGTAATGTTGGGCAAGTTAAACACGTATATTCAGTGCTCATGAAATCAGTACATAGTTTATGCAGAAACTGACCACAGTTTGCAGTGCCTCAGGAGTGGGAAAGTGCGGGCATTGTTACAGGCAGCTATAAAGAATAGCTGCTGCAGATCATGCCTGAGACCACTGGGCCAGTCCAGGAAATTCACACGTTCAGACTTAATAACTTTTTGGCAGTCACATTTTTGCAGAGTTGAAAGAGCTCACTGACCACAAAAGCAGCACACCCTGCCAGATTTTTCCTCCATTAACATTTCAGTATCTGAAGCGAAGTATTTTTTCAGCCTTATAAATAGCTCTATTATCAGCTTGCTGTTCTTGTGAAATACAGTTACACTTTGTTTTTCAGATTCCGGCGAAGAGTTTACATTTTTCATTAAAAGTGACCAAAATTTGCCCCGATATAACTATATTTGCTACTTCTTTTAGGACACTTCACTAGGCTTTGGATCCGGCTGTAGTGGATGAACAATTGGCATTATTCTAGTGGGTATTCCTCTCCATAGATGATTCTACTTCTTCTTACAAACACACCTTCCTGGGTTTTCTCGTTTCTTGTGTAATCATATGTATCACATACCAATGGAAGTCAGAATATGGCCTGATGGTACGTGCATGGATTTCAGAAGTTTCCCAGTGTGCTGAGAAATACTAAGACTTTGCGAAAATACAGGATCCGTAGCTAGACACAATGGTATCAAATAGACACTTCCTCTTTACTCCCATGTATTCCCATGTACTCATATGTTTTTTAAATCAAAATCTTGCTGGATGTAGCAAGGATCTCTAGGATTCTCATCTCAGCGGGGAAAAAGAATGGTGACCAAAATATGAAACCTCCTTGTCACGAATGGTAACTGGCAGCGTAACCTGTGCTCAGTTATCTGTCAGCAGGTACTGAAATTTGGTTGCCATTTTGTACAAGGCACCTCACACTTTTAACATGAAGCTGAACAGGGGAGGCTTATTGACTCAGGATATGCCTTGAAGCATGAGGATTAAAGTTCTGTGACTCAATGACAGCTTAGAAAACATGAGTCGGATGCTAAGGCCTGATTCCGATCTTTCACCAGTATACATCATCAGGAATATTGCCATTAAAATTTACGGCATTACATTGTCTGGGAGCAGAAATCAGGACCTAAATCTCTACAGGGCTTCTTCAGATCCACAGTGAGACTCATTATTTTAGCTGTTAATAGGGAGGGGGGAGGGATCACAGCCTGTAGCCTTTAGCACCTGCTACACCAGTGTTTCTCAAACTAGAGTTGTGTAGGGAAAGCCCCTGGCGGGCTGGGCCGGTTTGTTTACCTGCCCCGTCCGCAGGTCTGGCTGATCGCGGCTCCCACTGGCCGCAGTTCACTGCTGCGGGCCAATGGGGGCTGCTGGAAGCGGCGTGGGCCGAGGGACATACTAGCTGCCGCTTCCAGCAGCTCCCATTGGCCTGCAGCGGCAAACCGCAGCCAGTGGGAGCCGTGATCAGCTGGGCCTGCAGATGGGGCAGGTAAACAAACAGACCCGGCCGGCCAGGGGCTTTCCCTGCACAAGCAGCGACCCCAGTTTGAGAAACACTCCCCATTTACTTCTGTTTTATTAGCGCTTCATTCCACTCTCCAAAAGTGAGAAGCTCAAGTAACAATCTATCCTGCTATCTACTTTCCTGTAACTAGGTCAACTGGCTTTTTGGAAGGAAAGGGAAAATCAAAGCATAGCACTTTGAGGAACTCCTGAAAGTCTCTCTGTTGTAAACAACTCAGAGAAACTCACTTATCAGATCTTCCTTGATACTACATTATGCAGGCTCTCATTTTCTGCTCCCGTTGTGTGCTTGGCCCCAGCTGGTAATCAGAAGCCTCCAATAGCCAACCCAACCTAACATTTGATAAATGCACCATATATTTTTTTTCCCATTCTGAATTATGCTGAGAGCTACCCACAGCAGATGCTGATACTCATGTCTGTGTCACACAAACAAGACAGCTTTTGCAAGTAGGATGGTTTTCTGATGAATAGGTAGCTGGGTGCATGACCTTTGTGGGCTTACACTGAAGAAACCTCTGGATCCCTTTGGATAAACAAACAAGAAGGATTTATGCTTGGTCTCTCTGCTTTGCACTGTTAAATGGTTGCTGCATTTCATCCTATAGGCAGCCGGTAAAGTGAGTCCTATATCATTATATAGTATTTAAGTTAGTTTGTAACATGCTTTGGGATCTGTCTGGATGAAAGGTGCTATATAGATGTATATCAGGGTTCAAATTAATACAAGATTAAAGGCTAGGAATAAAATTAATGCCAGTCAATGTGGGTTTATGGAAAATAGGTCTTGTCAAATAAACCTGACTTCATTCTTTGATGAGATTACAAGTTTGGTTGATAAAAGTAACTGAATAGATGTAATATACTTAGCCTTTAATAAGGCATTTGACTTTGTACTGCATGACATTCTGATTTAAAAATAGCACTATACACTATCTATACAGCACACATTAAATGGTTTTAGAATTGGGTAACTGACAGATCTGAAAAAATAGTTGTCAATGCAGAATCATCATTGAATGCGGGTTTTCTAGGAGGGTTCCATGGGGGTCAGTACTAGGCCTGATGCTAGTCAATATTTTAATCATGGTCTGGAAGAATCACTGCGGATAAAATTTATGGATGACACAAATATTGGTGGAGTGGTAAATAACGATGAGGACAGGGAGGTCATACAAAGCAATCTGGATCACTTGGTAAACCAGGCCCATTCAAAGCATGTGTTTTAGTGCAGCCAAATGTAAAGTTCTACATCTAGGAACAAGCAATGCAGGGCATACCTACAGAATGGGGAACTGTGGCCTAGAAAGCAGTAACTCTAAAATGGATCTAGGGGTCATTGTGGACAAGCAACTTAACATGAGATCCCAGTGAAATGCTAGGGCAGAACGGACGAATGTGATCCTTGGATGTATAAACAGGGGAGTAGTAAGCAGAGCATGGGGTGATTTTTCCTCTGTATAAGGGCATTGGTGAGACCAATACTGGAAAACCGAATCTAGTTCTGTTGTCTGTATTTTAAAAAGAATATTGAAAAACTGGAGGGGAAAAAAACCCCCAAAATGATTCAAGGGCTGGAGAAAATGCTGTATAGTGAGAGACTTAAAGAGCACAGTCTGTTTAGATTACCAAAAGGAAGACTGAGATGTTTCATGATAACAGTGTATAAGTACCTTCATGGGGAGAAAATAGTGAGCACTAAAGGGCTCTTTCATCTAGCAGAGAAAGAAAGGCATAACAAGAACCAGTGACTGGAAGCTGAAGCCAGACAAATTCAAACTGGAAATAAGGAACAATGTTTTAACAGTGAGGGTGATTAACCTTTGCAACAAAAT
Organism: Mauremys reevesii; assembly: GCF_016161935.1. NCBI lineage: Eukaryota > Metazoa > Chordata > Testudines > Geoemydidae > Mauremys > Mauremys reevesii. Next base: position 30,863,510 of record NC_052635.1, on the reverse strand, counting down.
CCCCAGGGAAGTGGTGGATTCTCCATCTTTTGATGCTTTCAGATCAAGAGTGGATGCCTTTCTGGGTGTGACAAGTCACTGGGCTCAATACAGGGGTAACTGGGTGAAATGTAATGGCCTATGTTACACAGGAGGCTAGGCTAGATGATCTAATGCAGTGGTTCTCAACCAGGGGTTCGGAGCCCTGTGGGGGGCCGCCAAGCAGGGCCAGCATTAGACTCTCGGGGGCCCATGGAAGAAAGCTGAACCCCCACCACGCAGGGCTGAAGCCCAGGTCCCTGAGCCCTGCCATTCGGGGCTGAAGCCGAAGTCTGAACAACTTAGCTTCACGGGGGGCCCCTGTGGTGTGGGGCCCCGGGCAATTGCCCTGCTTGCTACCCCCTAATGCCAGCCCTGGGTTTTACATGCAGAAAATCAGTTGTTGTGGCACAGGTGGGCCGTGAAGTTTTTATAGCATGTTGGGGGGGCCTCAGAAAAAAAATGGTTGCGAACCTCTGATCTAATGGATCCTTCTGCCCTTAAACTCTATGAATCATCATCATCACGTGGTAGCATAGCTCACTATTAGATCTAAATCTGAGATCTGTTCACATATGCTGCCTCTCTACATATGCATGTAACTGGCAGTGAATTGTTTTGCAAGACCATTCACATGGAAGATGCTATACAAAAAATGAATAATTGGAGCATATTTTTCCATGGGCAGTGATTTATTTTCATAAAGTAAAAGCAAAGCCTTTTTTATTTAATAGAAAAATACATATTCTCTGGAAAGAGTTTGGGATCAAACTCAAGCAACTAAATAGCTGGGCCAAACATTTAAAGAAGTGTTTGGTTAAACAGCAGAGGAGATAAGATGCCCTGGGACCAGTAGCAGGTCAGGGGAACAGTATAAACGTGTGGAGTGAAATTGTCCAGAAGCAAAGCCCCACCACTCACTTTGCAACAAAAATCTTTCGTGTCTCCATGCAGATTATTGGCACTATAAATAGTTTCTGCTCAAAGTAAACATGTTTTGAGAGTACTCTGCCCTGCTGGCATGAGATCCCCAGGCTGAGCAGCTCAGCAGCAGCATCCCAAGTGTCTCTCTCTCTGCACGTCCACACATTCCCAGTGACACAATACTGCTAATGCCTCTCCCCCCACAAATGGTCATCAGACCCCAGCCATTAATACAGACAATCCTGATGTGACTTGTTAGTGGATTAGGTGCTTTACAAATTCCTCGATTTTTGTATATTTCACAGCCTGCTGCTGAATATATCTGGTTTTATAGCTTTGAAATTGGCCTGGGAGCCCCAGGATGATTTGTATGGGGACATGTCGATGCTCCTGCATTATCTTAGGACACTGACAAATAGGGCCCACTCTTTTAGATTTCAGGCAGAAAGAAAGAGGGTAATTTGTCACTAAAACTGCTTTCAGCCAATAGTCTTTTTCTCATCCCAACATTGCCAGCTTTCAGTGTTTTACTGGAAAGTTGCAGACTTCCCCACTTTCTTTAACGAGCCCAGCAGCTTGTTGAAATGAGCTCTGCGTTTTACGACCCAAAGTCTGTTTAAAGTGGGGGGCGTGGGTAGGAAGTCTGGCAAAAATCAGAGCCTGCCACATTTTTTTCAGACCTATATTGTGCAACTCCATATTTCTTTGTCTGTCTCATCGAGTAACATTAATGGAGTCCTTAAGTACAGTTTTATGCTGGTGGAAAACATAATTTATGCAAGGAACATAGATAATCCCATGTGTATTGCTGTAAAAATGTCAGTTACCTTTTTTGGAGAACTAAATTCAGACTGCACTTAAGTCAGAAGCAGGTCAGGTCTTTCTGAAAGGAGAGGTTATTTCCTTGCTGTGCAGGAGTTCCTAACAGTCCTTTCTGCTGTTTGTTTTTTTCACTGGAACATTTAGTGGGTGCACAGTTAAGCAGCACTCAGCTGCTGTGGTGATTGTGTCCCTATGTTATCAGCCTTGAGGATTGGTTCACACAGCCCCCTGAGAATGCCATTTCCCCTGTTCCCTTTGATCACAAGCTAAAGAACAACAATCAGCCCCAGGACACCTTGGGGCTCCTCACTGTCACATGCTTTGTTATCCTTTGCTGCACCAGAGTCTAGTGAAGTCCATGGCTGCAAAATCACAGTCCCAGCTGCTAAGCCTGATAGTTCCGTTAATTCCTTGCAGGGCGGCTCTGAAGCCTGTTCCCTGCCACATAATACATGAGTCTCAAGAAACAAATATTGCGATTCCTTGCAGGCCAGCTCTGGTGGCTCCAGAGGAAACAACAGACATCAGCAGCATGCTACAGCAAAACCAACATTCCTCTTGTCCAAAGTGGCCATGTCACTTCCCACCTGGCCTGGGCCACGCAGATCAGGCAGCTAGAAGGCAAGAAACAGCAAAACGAACACTTTAGACAGACGCAGTAGTGAACTGGAGTAACAGTGATATGAGAGGCTTCATGCACTGAGCGTTAAGGCCAGTTGTATCTTTTGCTGAACCAGTTTGCCCAACTTTGTGTTAATCTAGTCTATCAATTTCTTCCTAGCTCTCTGGGCCTATTGATACATGCCATTGTGGCCTGGAAGGTTTTTTTATTTTTTAACCCACTACTTCAGAAAGTCTGTGAAACAGAAAGTCTCTGCCCCAAAGATCTTACCCTCAAATCCAGTAGAACAATGGTTTTCAACCTGGGGTCCGCAGACTATGTCTAAGGGGTCCACAAAAGGTTGCTGTTACCATAGACCCGTGGTTTTCAACCTGGGGGCTGCGGACCCATGTCGAAGATTTCCAAAGGGGTCTGTGCCTCCATATTGACATTTTTTAGGGGTCTGCAAATGAAAAAAGTTTGAAAACCACTGAAATAGAAAAAGGCAGTTCAAGGAGAGGTGGAGATGAGAACTATTAAGAAAATGTGGAGGGAGGGAAGTTTCCTTAGACATTTTTTTACTTTCATCAAAATACCAAAAACTACAATTTTTTGGCCAAACCCCCAAAGTTTTCAGTTTTTGGCCACAAAGATTTGGGTTTCCAGTTTTCAATGAAAAGTCAACATTTTGTTGACTTGAAAACCCATTGAAGAAGAGCTTTGATGGAGAATTTTTGACCAGCCCTAGTGGAGGCAGCATTGGTGAGGAGATGCCCTAGTGTCTTCAGGGAACACGTGGGTTAGTGGGAGGAAAGGAACACAGGGTACAGGAGGCTGTTCTAAACGTTGGAGGCAGGGAGAAAGAAGGACCAAAGCAGAGAATAGGAGGAGACAAAGGGAGCAGTTAGGAGGCAGGATTGGAGATCTCGAAGGAGCAAACATAGTGTGCCCATGCTCCTGCATCTCTATCATGCTTTATTATTGAATATTGGCTCTGTGATGGTAGCTCGTAGGAGCCCCAGACAAGGACTCTAAAAGCCAGTCTCTGCCCCAAAGGCCTTACATCTAAGCATTTGTGTGAGACCCACTAGTTTTGTGGGTTTATTTAACATCTGAGCTGGAGCGAGCGCAGGAACTCCAGCCCTCGCTGGATCAGCAGAGCAATCTGTTGGTGCTGTTGCTGGATAATGTATCTCTCAGCAGTCACGCTGCAGAGCCTCCCTCTGCCAATTATGTGTCTCTAATACAGGCATCGCTTTGTGTTCAGAATTTCTTACAGTTATTTTTGGGTAAGTAATAATGTGTGACTCAAAAGTACCATAGAGAGGTTGGTTGATGTCAACTGATATGTTTTTGGAAATAAAACTCACTTCCTGAAGTTGGCCTCAGAACAAAAGAGAATCGAGTCAAGATGCTCAGAGATTCTAGGCACTCCAGGTTGGTTTGGGCTCAGAGATCACAAAAAGAGAGGGCACGCCTGGTTTTGCTGACTGGCTTTTTCCTTCTTCAGTGACTTACTGGAATCATCATGGCAATTCTCTTGCTGTCTACTTTTTCTTCTGGGTACTGTTCTCTCTTCCGGCACATGTGGCAGGGGCTAATGTAAGTCTATATCAGACTGAATGGTTTGTTCTTTTCTAATTAACATAAAAAGAGAGTCTCTCTGGAGGAGACAGAGTAAAACAGATTCACAGCAGACCCAGTTAAGCTGCCTTTTCTTGGTATGAGGGGGATTTTCCCAGCTGTCGTGAAGGCAGCTAGTGAGGTTGAGGCCGGATGGCACCAATGGCCATCTGGTACCTTATGGAAGAAGCACAGGATGGGAACATCTCCCAGCTACTAGTCTGATTTGGTTTCTATCATGTGTATCGTAAGACTGAAGCTGGAGAAACTAAGTTCACTCCGCTCTTGTTAATCTCGCCAAATTGCTCACCTTGGACCCAGTCCAAATCTCTTAAAGTCAGTGGGAAAGCTCTCATTGTCTCTAGTGGGAATTGGATCAGACCCTGTGAGATGCTCTTTGGGGAGGGACTATGGCTTCCTAATTTGTCTGTACAGAGCCTAGCACAATGGGGCCCTGATCCTGATTGCACTAATATACCGTAATACAAATAAATAATAATAGTATCTATCTGTCATATCTGGATTTTCACACTGCTTGCCACTATGCTGTCTCTGAGCCTTCGGTCCTTAATTGTTGTGTAGTGTTGTTAATAGTTGCTGCTTTTCACCCCAGAGTTGACTACATTCCAGTGGTGGTTGAAGTAAAGTGTGCATGGACTTCAGATAATTTTTTAAAGTATTGTATGCACTTTGGGATCCTTTGAAGCAAAAAGTGCTCTATAAAATTTAAGGTTCTTACTCCACTGGGTTTTTCCTGTTGCTGTCTCCCATAAAATTGTTCTCACTGTGTTGGTTGTTACGGCTCATCACACCAAAACACTTAGGAAAAAGGAAAAACACCAAGGTGCAGCTGAGAAGTGAATCTGAACAATATGCAAAGGGCACCTAGAACAGCTGTCCACACAAGGCACTAAACAGGTGGGAGATCTTTAGTGGTTGTTACAGTAAGTAGGAGACCTCTGTGACAAAGGCAACTGTTCAAAATTGAAGGAAGGATGTTAAGCCACATGCAGCTGCTGGGAGATGAGGTTACAAGCAAATCTAAACAAAGCTTTTGCTAAAAGGAAATTGATCCTCCTATGTGCAGGGAGGTTGAAACTGAGCAAGTAGCTGCTTGACATCATCAAGCTGAGCATTGGATTACAACAAACAGGGACTTGGAAAGAGAGGTAGGACACGCCCCCCAAACCCTTGAAGTGCAACTTCATTTAGCAGCTATTAGTACAAGGAAACTGTAAGTCTGAAACTGACTGTGATAAGCTGGCCAGCTTGGCTGCTTGCCATACCAGGCAGGTATGCTGGGGGGTTAACTGAGCCTGGATTTGTTCGTTAACGGCTTGATTTCTTAACTTGGAGAGCAGTGGGAGCTGTGTTCCGTAAGTACAGTTTTACATGCTGCTAAGAGAATGGGCTGCAGTGAATACAAACGTTAGCAATTTACAGTGCATCAGATAGAGGAGTAGTTATTTTTACACAGTGATACGTATGCGATTACAAGGAAGTGCTGATCTGGTCCAAAGCTTTCAGCATTGTTGTGTGGGAGCCAGAACTGTGACTCCGATCGATTATTTGTCTACAGATATATTAAACTTTTGCCTAAACTACTGGGAATGGCAGAATCAAGCTGCCCACAAACCATAGACCAAATAGAATCCCATTTTTCTACATAGTGTTTGTAGGTTGGTTGGTGGGGATGTGGCTACCATTCCACTTGAAAGGAATGCCATTCAGTACTTGCTCCAAAGGGCAAGTGGAGAGAGTGTATTCAGTATTTAGAAATCAAAACGCAACGTGTCTCTGTGACACCAATGGGAACCTCTAGCCTGATTTCTGTAGTCAGTCTGTTTATTTCTAGAAAGTGACCAGGCACAGAATATCCTACAGCATTGGTTTACGAATGAAAAAATAATACAAATCCACAAGCTGTCCTGAGGGATTCTGTGTATGGAGCATATACTGCACCAGGCACATAGTGCTGTGATAAGGGTGATCATGTTATAACATGAAATATTATTAAGGACTGCGAGGAATGGCATGTGTAATAAAGGTTCAGTCTGCACCATTGATTTGAATGGGAATTTTGTCACTAGTGTCAATGGAAGCAGAATCAGAGATGCTGTAGGGTCCAGCCTCATAAACAAATGCAAAAAACTCACTGTTTTAAAATGAAGAGCCTTAAATAAAGCCACAGTGAGGTGGGATCAGCAAAACACTTTATAAACTGTATTGAAAAATCCTCCCTTGTGGATCAGGGCTTTGTGCCCTGAGTAACTGATATGCCTTATGGAGGTGCAGATCGTATGAATCTCACAACAGGTGAAAAGGGGTGGAGGAAGGGAAATGTTTCCATTTGCTCAGGTCCACAAAATGTGAACCAAATCCAGCTTGCCTTACTCATAGGAGCAGTCTCACTGGTGCCTAGATTCTTCTGGGATGGATGAGTTCACAAGTGCACATCAAATAAGATGTAGACCTAGACAGTATGTTGCCCCAATGAAATAGCATTAAGGTGAGTCCTTTAGAGAGGGGAAAACTCCAAGCTCAGCCTGCAAGCCAGATGCAGCCTATGGAGTTCTGCACTAAGCAGTGAAAGAACCCTCCTGTTTAATAAAGAGATGCTGCATGTAATGCAGTACGCAGTCCATTCCATGACTGCTGAATGCCGGCCAAGACAGACCTTATGTGGTAACTGTGAAGCACAAGCTACATTTCCCAATCTGTGAACTTGAAAGAGCTACAGAATTATGAGTAACCAGCATCCTGAAGACTCCTCAAGCCTCTTCTCTCTAGTGAGGGACACTACTTTGGTGACCAGGACATATGGGTTGAGGCGCAACACCTGGTCTCATTCACGCTGCAAATGCAGTTTCACTGAAGGTCTCTAGAGCAGTGTTCCTCAAACTGGGGTCGCCGCTTGTGCAGGGAAAGCCCCTGGTGGGCCGGGCCAGTTTGTTTACCCGCCACATCTGCAGGTTCGGCCGATCGCGGCTCCCAGTGGCTGCGGTTCGCTGCTCCAGGCCAATGGGAGACAGAGCCGCCCAGAGGATTCAGAGGGCCTGGGGCAAAGCAGGGGAGCAGACATAAAAAAAGGCACCACCCGCTGCGGCACTTGTACTCACCAGGCAGCACTCCAAGTCTTTGGCGGCGGCGGGTCCTTCACTCACTTTGCGTCTTCGGCAGCACTGAAGGACCCGCTGCCGAAGTGCCGCCGAAGACCCGGAGCAAGTGAAGGGCCCGCCACTGAAGTGCTGCCGAAGACCCAGACCGCCGCCGGGTGAGTAAAAATTAAAAAGGCACCTCTAGCCAGGGAAGGGATTCTCAGCCAGGGCACGCAGGGCCTGGGGCAAATTGCCCCACTTTCCCCCCACCATAGGAGCTGCTGGAAGCGGCCCAGGCTGAGGGACGTACTGACCACCACTTCCAGCAGCTCCCACTGGCCTGGAGCAGCGAACTGCGGCCACTGGGAGCCACGATCGGCCGAACCTGTGGATGCAGCAGGTAAACAAACTGGACCGGCCCCCCAGGGGCTTTCCCTGCACAAGCGGTGGAACAAGTTTGGGAACCACTGCTCTAGAGACACCAGTCATCTATCTCAGTGATACTCAGCCATCTCAACCACAACAGGAAACACCAAGTACCCCAGGCAAAGCTCCACACTGGCACTAATGAGCCAGGCACCCAGTTCGTAATGTTCATTGAGAACATGTTTCACATATGAAAGAGTAGAGTGAAAGCTCAAGTACCTACGGAAATGGGTATCATGGGTAAGGTAGATGGACTCCAACCATGGATATCTCTGATAATGAAGGCACCAAAACCTAATAACCCAGATCAAATCAGAATATGAATCTCCCCAAAACTGGGCTCCTCTGGGAATGGCACGACGCACCCAACATTGATGCCACCATTGGTGATTTTGAGGAAACCACAACTTTCTTCTTGTCGATGTCAGTGCTAGATGTCATCAGCTTGAACTTACACTAGAATTGAGCTCTCTCATCATCAGAACTGCTTAGAGTTTTTCAGTTTCAGTGAAATCTGGCTTTTTTTTTTAAAAAGCAGACTTTTACACAAAGACTTTCTGGTTTTAATTTTTGATGGTTTTGGAAATTTTTCAAAAAAATTTCAACAGAATTTTTAAACAAAAAAATTAAGCTTTTGTTTATTCTGAAAAAATGCTTTCTTTTCTGTTTCCATATTGACATGTTCCATTTGAAAATTTTTGATTGGTCATTTTAGTCACATGGTGAGTTGGAATGTTTCAATTTTCAAAATGCGCGTATTTCAAATCAGAAAAATTCTGTCTGAGTATAATTCTGTAGAACATTCTGAACATTAAAACTGGACCATCCTAAAACATAAAATGAAAAATGCTTTCAAATTTCCTGAAATTTCCTGTGTATCTATAGTACTTATATAGTCCTGGTTCTATTCTGAGCACTTAACTGTCTTTAATGTATTTAGCCTCAAAACTCTCTTGTGAGTTAGGGCAGAGATATTATCCCCTTTTGCAGGTGGGGAACTGAGGCACAGAGAAACTATGTGACTTGCTCAAGTCATGCAGGAAATCTGTGGAAGAAAGAGAAAATTGAGCCTGAGTCCCAGACTTTTCCTAACCACTGGACCATCCTTCCAATTTCTGTGGAGCTGTGCCCCCCACCTTTTTCACACAGATCTGATACAATCTCAGCACCCCTTAGTCAGGGGCGGCTCTAGGAATTGCGCCGCCCCAAGCAGGGCGGCGCGCCGCGCGGGGAGCTCTGGCGGTCGCCGGTCCCGCGGCTCCAGTGGACCTCCTGCAGATGTGTCTGCGGAGGGTCCGCTGGTCCCGCGGCTCCGGTAGACCTCCCGCAGGCACGTCTGCGGCTGCTCCACTGGAGCCGCGGGACCAGCGCACCCTCCGCAGTCATGCCTGCGGGAGGTCCGCTTGTCCCGCGGCTCCGGTGGACCTCCCGCAGGCACGACTTCGGCAGGTCCGCTGGAGCCGCCTGCCGCCCTGCCGGCAAAATGCCGCCCCAAGCGCGCGCTTGGCGCACTGGGGTCTGGAGCCGGCCCTGCCCTTAGTCTTCAGCGGTTCACAAGACTCAAACCCCCCAATCCAGCAGTTTCTACAAGAGTGCCTTAGCACCAAATTCAGCCATCAGATCTGATTCATGGGACTCATGGCAAATCAGTCAAAGCAGTCTGGGTATTTGAAAGACTTCACGAGAGGAACCTCACTGTCAATTGGGCTAAGTGGGAATTCCACAAATCCCCAGGATAATATTTTGTCTGTGTCATTTCTGCGACTGGACTAGTCCCAGATCCTAACAAGGTAGCAGTTATCAGAAGCTCGTCAGTTCCACAGCATGCCAGTGAGGTACACTGCCTCCTAGGGATGCTTAAGAATTGTGTATACAGCTACTCAGGATCATTTCTATACCTGGGTAGTAACATTATTCCAGAAATCAACCAGTCTAGGGCCAGTGGTTTAAGTGGTTTCCTCCCCACTTTAAACTATTTATTCCTTGGCTGCAAACATTTCACTGTGTCTCACCCTAGGGGGGGTGTATTTGTCTGCTTTTCACCCATACAGTTCCATGGCTTGCACTATGATTTGCTAAATTCCTTATAATGCAACCCTGCATTTACATTGGGATGAGGCTTTGAGACCTTTGTGTCACTTCTCTGTGCCCACTCTCCACTAGAAATGTTACAAATCATAAGTCACTGCGTGAGGGCATTCCCATAAGAGCGCTGTAATACTTGGATTTGTTGGTGATGGCAATGCAGGCACAACTTATCCCTGGTATAGCTCCATTGACTTTGGCAAAGTCGCTTTTTATACGGAGCATAACTAACCTGTGGAACTCGTGCCACAAGATATCACCGAGACGAAGAGTTTAGTAGATTTTAAAAACAGATCAGGCATATATATGGAGATGAATATCCACAGTTATAATCAGAGGGAGAGCCGTGTTTGTTGCTTTTTACAGATCCAGACTAAGAGTCCTGTGGCACCTTAAAGACTAACAGATGTATTGGAGCATAAGCTTTTGTGGGTGGCGAAGTGGGTATTCACCCATGAAAGCTTATGCTCCAATACATCTGTTAGTCTTTAAGGTGCCACAGGACGCTTTGTTGCTTGTCACATTTATAATGAATAGCATATACTTTTTGCTTCAGGACAATGACTGACTGTGGGGGGCGGGGATATTCCACAACTGTCCATTGCAAGATTTCTTGCACTTTTATCTGAAGCAGCTGGTGCTGACTATTATTGGAGGCAGGATATAGGACTAGCTGGGTGACTGGTCTGAGCTGATAAGGCAATTACTGTGTACATCAGGCTGAATTCAGTCCATTGTTTGCCCATGAATCAAGAAGTGTGAGGCTGACCTTTTCCAAGCGGCTGTCACATGGACTTAACCAAAAGGGATTTCCTTTCTGGATCAGAAGTGATACCAAAGCATCTGTTGTGCAAAATAATGCTGAATTATGGCAGAATAGTTCCAGGACTTTTGGAATATCTGTTCATTTTGAAACCGTGCTGAGATCACTGCATTAATTCCACATGTTCAGCTACCACCCAGTAATGTCAGAGAACGGGGCACAAAAAAGATGTGTATTTTGCTGAAGGAAATGCTAGTGTAATTCATTCACAATCAGGTTCAGACAATCAGATCTGCAGGAACATCTCCAGTGTGTGTCCTGAAATAGCTGCCCATTAAATTCACTAGATAAAGGTACACCTCTACCCCGATATAACGCGACCCGATATAGCACAAATTCAGATATAACGTGGTAAAGTCGCACTCCGGGGGGCCTGCGCGCTCCAGCTGATCAAAGCAAGTTCGATATAATGCGGTTTCACCTATAATGCGGTAAGATTTTTTTGGCTCCCAAGGACAGCGTTCTATTGGGGTAGAAGTGTACCAGATAAAGATCTGAAATGCCAGTATTCCTGGATCAGTTACTTTAGCTGCGCACACAAAGCCCAGAATGAGACTCCTGTAGTTACAAGGGGAACCCATTGTGTGAAAGTCACCCCTGCCTGGAAGGCCTTTGCATCATGTTAATCATAGAATCACAGAACTGGAAGGGACCCCGAGAAGTCAACTAGTCCAGTCCTCTGCACTGGTGGCAGTATTCATTATTCTAGACCATTCCTGCCAGGTATTTGTCTAACCCGCTCTTAAAAATCTCCAGTGATGGAGATTCCACAACCTCCCCAGGCAATTTATTCCAGTGCTTAACCACCCTGACAGTTAGGAAGTTTTTCCTAATGTCCAACCTAAACCTCCCTTGCTGCAATTTAAGCCCTTGTCCTAGCCTCAGAGGTTAAGAAAAACATTTTTTTCTTCCTCCTCCTTGTAACAACCTTTCATATACTTGAAAACTGTATTATGTCCCCTCTCGGTCGTCTCTTTTTCCAGACTAAACAAACCCAGTTTTTTCAATCTTCCCTTATAGGTCATGTTTTCTAGATCTTTACTCATTTTTGTCGCTCTTCTCCTCTTCTAATCCAGCGATAGCCCTGGCTGGGAGGATGCATGAGCCGCACAACCCCAACAAGGGGCCTCTGCCAGGTCTATATGGCTCAGTGTGGAGTGAGCCCTTAGGGACTGGCCTTTCCCAAGCCTCACGTATGCATCTGCAATGGTCCAGAATCCTCCTATAGGGGATTGGGGTGGGACAGTGCTCGCTGCTCCAGTTCACGGGCTGGAATCAAGGCTGTTGATGCCTGTGGGTTGGAAAGTTGAATTCCATCCTCCAGCCAACCAATGAGTTGCCCTCTCAAAATCGATTACTTTCCACCTCAGAAGAGCAGGCCTGCACAATCCTACCTCTTGGCTTGCTAGTTCAGGCGAGCATGCCCTGATGGGTCTTTTGTTTTAAGCTCCTCCTGGGGCAGAGCCACACATGTAAACGCAGCAAATCTGAAGCACTGGGCTCTGGCTCTTTGGGCTGCACAGCCAGTGAGCCACAGAAGAGCAGGAGGGCAAAGAAGCAAAATAAAAGAGCAGGAACTTTCTAGGTGGGCATCCTTCCTTCCTAGATCCGTGTGCCTGGCTGGTGCCCTACTGGGGGCAATGTATTTTGCCACACATGTGGGAATGCTGCTTTGTTTCCAGCCTGGCACGTCAGTGGAGCTCCTTATTGTCAAAGAAGGAAATGATGCAGTAAATGAGTGTGGTCAAATTTTCCCTTCTTTATCTGGACACTAATAATAATAATAATTAGTATTTTGCATTTATATAGGCCTTGTCATCTGACCATCTCAAACTGCTTCCCAAACATTAAATAAGCAAGTCTCCCAACTCCCTCTGTGAGAGAAGCAAGTATTAATAATAGTGCCATTCTATTGATGAGGAAACTGAGGCACAAGGAAGCAAAGTGACTTGCCCAAGGTTGCACATAAATCAGTGGCAGAGCCAGTGATGGTCCTCATGAATCACAGAATATCAGGGTTGGAAGGGACCTCAGGAGGTCATCTAGTCCAACCCCCTGCTCAAAGCAGGACCAATCCCCAACTATTTTTTTTGCCCTAGATCCCTAAATGGCTCCCTCAAGGAGTGAGCTCACAATGCTGGGTTTAGCAGGCCAATGCTCAAACCACTGAGCTATCCCTCCCCCCTTGCCTTATGCTCCAATCACTCAATAATTCAGTGGAAAGCCAAAGAAAAAAAAAGAAAGGGCCTAGATCTGCACCATGGTTGCAGTGGGGAGGGATTATGCTTGTCGTAGCAGTACAGTGGACTAATGAATTAAACCAGTTAAAGTTGCTGCACCAGCTAGTTCTTGTTTTCCATTCTGCTAATATTTTCTCCTGGGACAAAGGGAAAAAACAGTCCATGATGTTCCAGTTGGTCTGAAAGCTCAAAGAGCTGCTAAAATAAGTGCCTTGGCTGAATTTTGCAGGTCAGGAGATTGCAATCCACCAGCAGTTGTTAGGACTACAGAGGAAATTTATTTGACCGGGGTTCAGGGACATAGGGATAACATTCAGCTGCAGGCAATGGTGAGTAAACCTAAGAAACACAAGATAAACTAAACAAATCATCTAAAAATACAGTACCAAATTTCCCCTCTGGTCTTAAAGCATCTAATAGGGAAGTTTCACTGATTTAAACTCCAATTTGGCTGGTAACTGAATTGTATTTTCATTCTTGAGGGAGCCAGTGAATCCTCTGAGCCTGCTGGGTTCAAGCTGTCAAAAGTGGGGTTGTAAAAGCAGCAAAGAATCCTGTGGCACCTTATAGACTAACAGATGTTTTGCAGCATGAGCTTTCGTGGGTGAATACCCACTTGCATCCGACGAAGTGGGTATTCACCCACGAAAGCTCATGCTGCAAAACATCTGTTAGTCTATAAGGTGCCACAGGATTCTTTGCTGCTTTTACAGATCCAGACTAACACGGCTACCCCTCTGATATTTGACAAAAGTGGGGTTGTTGCACTTCTCCACAGCATGTGCAAATCGGGTTGTTTTTTTAAAAATAAGAGAGAAACCACTTTGAGAAGTAGGGCCGCTTCCTAGGCCTTGTCTGCATTGGGACTATAGCCAGTGGGATTGCTGCAACCCCCTGATGTAGACATCATGATTCACACAAGTGGTTAAATCCCAATGTAGATGAGTTTCCTGCCTTCGTGTCCATCAAGCCAGGCTCTGGAAAGCCAGGTCCCCAGCCCGCCGAGTAAGGCCCTTTCAGCATGTGCTTTTCCTTGGCAGCTGTGGTCACAGGTAGATTTAAAGAGCGGTCCGCACAGTGAATGTACTAATTAAAGCATAGCCAATTTTTGTTATTTTTCCTTTCTCCTGTTCCTCAGAAACATTTGCTCTGATGTGTACACAGCTGAACATCTGAAGACATGGATAGTAGGAAGGTCAACTAAATAAGGTAAGATTTTACATTCTAATTGGTTATCTGGAAAGGCAGCTGCGGGGACTTGATTTTTCATTCACAGGGTGACTTAAAATCAGACAAACTGGAAGGATTTCCCCCCCTCCATTTTGTAAACAGACACTTGACTGCTTGCTACGTTGAGAATAACTGCTAGAAGGCTGTTGAATGAGAGATAAAAAGAAGCTTTAGGAAACACCCATACGTCCTACTGACTGGACTGTGTTGGCATCTAATTTAGGTCTCTTCTAACTTCTATAAAGGGTTAATTAGGTAGTGAGACCCAAGCAATGGGTTGAAGGTACAGTAGTCTGGGAAGGTGACCTGGAAAAGGAGCTAACATATGCCTCGGGAACTCATTGTGAATAATACGCACAAAACCTTTGTGGAATAGCATAGCTGAGCCATGCAATTAAGGGGAACGGTTGCAAATTCCCCATTTATTTGTATGTGATCCCAGTGTCTGTACACAAACCCCAACTCATGTGTTGTTAGCAAGGGATTTGCCCCTGAAAGTCTGAAACTTAAAGTTTGCCTGATCCCTCCTAGACATTGCTGGATGTGCAGAGCTTGCACCGCTAAGGTTAACATCTACTGTACCGCTGTACATGACTTCCTTACAGTATTTCCTATACTTACAACATATGCCATGGCACGGTACTTATACCAACCCATGGTGAAATGCTGGCTGCCAGGGCACATGCTAATGCAAACCATGTTCTGCTGTCTCTCAGTTGATGTATTTTGTGTAGCATTTGGGGTATATTTTGAAAACAGTGCTTCATATACACACACCCTTCCCCATTGTTACACGCTGCACTTACACATTCATTAAACATTTCTTGCCAATACAAATGCATGTCACAGACCCTAACTCTGTGTTTAGATTAAATCTAAAAATCCCTGGGGAGCCACAAATCCTCACCCCTTTGCAAAGTCTTAGTAAATGCACATGGAGTTAAGAGATCCAGTGGACAGAATCTTCTGGTTCTGTAGCCACTGCTTCCCCATTGTGGAGGATAGGTGTTAGCGGCTAGATCCATGCAAACAGAGTTCCACTGGCTATGCCCTCTAGTCTTCCCAGATTCAATCCCCCACTCTATGGGCGAGCCAGGGAGGCATCAGCTATGCTGTTTCTTGGTACATATTGGCCGATAATGTGGAGCTGTCTGCCATTACAATTGCAGTGTTTGCAGCTTCGGTGATAAAGGACCATAATCCAAAAGGATTCTCTGGTGCATCCAGCCTCATTTTTCCTGCAAATCCTCTCAGCGGTTTGCCATGCACCTGCTGTGCACAGCACTCCGCCCCTCAGGGGTTGAGACTGTGTATGTACAGCCATCCCAGCCTACTGGGAGATGGGGTGGAATCTCAGTGGTTGCATAAAATATGCCTCTTCTACATGCTTGGGAGCTTTCTCTGTTTTTCTGATTAAATCAGTCAAGTCCACTTGGGGGAAGACTGCTGCCCCTGACTCTGCATGTGCATCTGGCTCTAGTTCTGCAGTTTACACAGAGCAGGATTTAACCTGTCCGTAGGGAGAAGCTGCTGTTGCTTAATGCATGTCTGAGAAGGAATCCTCCACCTTTCTTTTCCAAAGCACACAGAGGAAGAGTTGTTTCAGTCCAGCCTGGCCATCACACTTTGGGTGGGAAGTTTTAAGGAGTTTCAATGAGTCAGCATAGCAGGTGAAGATAATTCTAGGCAGATAACAAAAGCATTTGGACTGGGCTTGTAGGTCCCCTTGCACCACAGCAGGACTGATTCTATTATGCCTAAATTGTCCCTAATACATGGGTGTCTAGTCTAGTCTTGCCCAAAAGCCACTGATGGCAACTTTGCAACTTCCCCTGGGAGATTAATTCCACAGTCTCATTTTTTCTTATAGCCCCAAAGGCAGGGATTTTCCATCATTGTTCAAGGCAAACATTGGCATTGCCCTATTATGGATCACAAGAGGTTTTCTCTTAATGAGAGGGAGGACTATATAAGATGGTACCTTGGGAGCAGACTGGAGCCAGTGTTGCTAATCAGCCAGGCATTTTCCATAGTAACATTCTCTAGGGCTCTCTGCTTTCTTTTTGTGCTCTTACTGAGAGCTGCTGGGACCTGACCCACCAGTCAGCTTGCTACCTACTCCCCTGGGCCAGGCCCTTCAGATCATTCCTGTTCAAAAGAGATATTTCTTTGGAAAGCTGAATGTGACTCTCCTAGGCTAGTGGAGGTTTGACTAGGAGGAGAAAGATACAGGTGCTGTAGGGTCTGTGCATGTTGTGCTCACATAGTCTCCCTGAGCTCTTTTACACTGAGAATTGTGTACCCTAGTCTGCAAGGCAGCTGTCTCAGTCTGGGCTCTCCCTTCCTAGTGACATGACCAGTATTCTCATAAAACAAGAGCACTCTAGTTCCTCCCCTTCTCAGGATATAAACAGCGATCACATCAAATTCATTTCCTTCCCTCTCTGGGTACAAACAACAGCTTCCCACAAACAGCAGGGCCCTCACGCTTCCTGAATTAACTCTGCTCACTCCTTGCTCCCTACCCCCATTACCCACAGCTTGTATTGTCCTGCTTCCTTTTATACATGGCAACAGCCGCTGGCCCTTGTTGAAAATGAGCCTCAGCTGTATCTGCTCCCCAGCCATTTAACCCCTCCATGCCTGGTTCCACATCCCTCCAGCCCTGCTAGGGGACATGGAAGCATGGCCTTGAATGGAATGCCCTAGGCCAGCGGGATTAGAAGAAGGGAACTGATGCAGTTTGTATCCTGACGGGTCACTCAGAATTCAGCAGCCTGGGAAAAATCACATTGCCCTAATGTGCTGTGGGAGTAGGGGGTAGTTTTCAGCCTTTGAGTGGAAATACACCAGTGATCAGAGTCTGTTTTGTGTAGACTCACCTTTCAGTCTTTTCCATACTCATTGTTTTATTAACATCTTCCATACAAACAACGCAAAAAAAACCAGGGAAAAATAAAAATAAAGAAAAAATACGCCACCATAATACTCCCTGCTGCTCAGTGATACTCCTCCCTTCCAGTGCACACAGACAGAGGTTAGAGTCATCAAATAGGGGCTAACCGCCATGGAACAGCTCACCCCAGAAATACAAGGCTCCATGTGTTACATCTGTTTGGTGTGTGGCAAGTATAGCACCCTGGATTCCTCCCTGCCCTGGTACAAAACCTGTCACAGGATGGAGAGGGGTGGCAATATGCCTGCCCTAGCCCGAGGCTCTTGGGAGTCGGCTCGGTCCAAGATGCAGGTCAGAGCAAGCCTGAAGGCTGCCTTACATTGCAACTGCTGCAATAGCCTTCCAGGGCCATTGCAGCTCTGCAGAATAGCCAGGGGATAGGCATGCTCTGTCCATCCCTGACACCACCCTGATATGCTGCCTGTGTCCATACCTGGTGCCCTACCACTGGGGTCTCCCCACAAGGCCTTGTAGCTGCTTGGGTTAGTATAACCAGCCCAAAGGGGCCAAAAGGCACTGATGGTTTCCTTCCAGCAGAGGTATTTTTAT
This sequence comes from Mauremys reevesii, assembly GCF_016161935.1. Lineage (NCBI taxonomy): Eukaryota > Metazoa > Chordata > Testudines > Geoemydidae > Mauremys > Mauremys reevesii. Next base: position 30,846,115 of record NC_052635.1, on the reverse strand, counting down.
CATTAGCACTAATGTACTCATTCGGGTGCCGGATCATCCCAGTTCTGTGGGCTCAGCTCTTGTTCTTTTTAAGCTAGGTAGTTAACTTTAACGTGCCAAAACTTCCCTTTCCTAGGAAGGGCTCATATGTAGAGATTGGTACCCTGCAGCACTCTGTCTGCACTGACCCCTGCTTTGCAAGTGGAGCCTGGCTCTTCAGTAATGTGCTTCTTCCCCAGAGGATGTAGAAAGAAAGACCCCTGATTTATTAGTGCCTAGAAACTATGGGACGCATAAAACAAATTCAACATGAGAACAAAGCAAAAATACAAACACTGTCATAGCAACTGGCTTATGGCTGAGTGAAGGAACCAATTATTTCCATTAATCAACATGCTCAGAAGATTTAAAATGCAACTTTGAAAAATCAGGCTAGATCTCAGAAAAAAACTTTATAAAAGCTTGGTTGCCAAGGGAGACTGAATCACTGTCACGGGGGATTTTTCAGGACAGACACTAGACCTGTGTTCCTAAGGTACAATGAAATCAACCCTGCCCTCATGCAGGTAGACAGACTGAGATAGTATTTCTTCCCTCCCCAAGCATGGGCAGATCCTCAGCAGGTGTCAGTTGGCATAACTCCATTGAACAGAGCTGCAGTGACTCACACCAACTGAAGAGCTGGCCTCCCAGCTGAAAGGGAAGCTTAGCCTGGTTTGAAACTGACCTTCCGAGAAGTACTCATACCACAGTGAGGCTAGGCAGGATAAAGGCCTATCCAGACAGACAGATGATACTGAGGACAGAGAGAAAATGAGGAGAGAGGAGGACTGTTGTGTTCAGCTGGCCCTTTTCCTTCCCTCTCCCTCAATCTCCATTAGTTCAGACAGCAACCATGACAGTAACTTGGAGGGGCAGTTCCATTCTGAATGGGATGACTGTGTACAAATGTCATCATGGCCTCTATGTCATTTATTTCTCTGACTCGGGTCCAAAATGCTCCCTTTGCAAGCCCTAGCTGCCCATGTCCCGAATTCAGCCTGGGTCCTGAGAGTCAAGCTAGGTTCGTTCTGAGTCAGTCATCCTCACCACCAGTAATAGAGATTCACTGTCTTCCAAGGTAATGCTCAGGGAGGAATATGGAACCGAGTAACAAAGGTTGTCGGTGTTTTGAGAGTCAGAATAGACTCCAGCTCCCCCTACCATAGGTGGGGTTCAGTCCCTCTAGTCAGCAGCTCTGACTCTGGATACTCAGAGGGAGCAGTTTAGTGGAGTAAGGTGTCACATTACCTGTATTGCCAACCCCAAACACTCAAACGAATGATCCAGGCCCCCAAGACTTGGAGATTTTTTATAAATAAATACATCTGGAGTTCTTTTCTTTGCCTTCTGGTTTCTGAGCCTTTAGGGGGCACTTGGGTCAGGTTTTCAGACTTTTCCCTGCTTTCAGAAGGGCAATGAAAGCTGCGATTCTCCTGTAACCCCTGACCCTAGAGCTGGGGCTGTAAGAAAAACACCCCCTATTGCAAGAAGTGGCCCGTGTCACACTGGGGAGCAGAAGCAGACTGTCTGGCTTAAAGCCAGCTCACATATGTCAACCCGTTACAATCACACCTCCCATTTCAGTGGAGACACACCCACTGTCTCATAGCCAAGTCTCCCTTCACAGGCTGCGTGATGTTGGTCTGTGTCCCTTGAGGCTGCAGACAAGGGAGAACCGTAAGTAACTTATTCTAGCCCGTTTTCATCACTCGATTACTCAGACATGCTTTCTACTGCATGCTACTATTTATTGCCATTACATGGGATTAGATGTAGCCTTTTGTCACCATCATAAACTGACACTCTGGTGCTGCCAGTAACAGGTGGGACAGGATCAGAGCTGCTACTGGGGCTGGGAGGTTAAAGCTGGCTAATGCAAATGCTATTAAGGCAGTTGCCACAGACCAAAAGCAGAACAAAATACTCCTGAAAGTCCTGCCACAATTACCTCTTTCATGGGCAATGAGGCGGCACAGCCACAAAAGCAGTTGTTCTATTCAACTGTCCGGGGCCTTGTTTGTTACTGTGCCATCTTGCCTGAATAAGTTACGTCTGTTGGGATCTGTGCCGGTGCAATACCAGAGGAACGTACAGTGTATTGAGTAGCTGGAGTTGCAGGAGATGCGGTGGCTCAGGACTGAGGTCTGTTGGCAGCCTGGCGGACTGGACAGTTGAAGGTGCTGCAGGCCAGAACTGAGATGCACTGACAGAGTTTCTGAGGTGCACAGAGCTAGAGCAGAAGGGGATGCTGCAGGCTAGGATTGAGGTGCATTAGGAGATGCAACAGCTCAAGTCAGGATTGAAATACATGGGCAGAGCTATGTAGGAGGAACTCATGAGTGAGCAGTGGGGGATACTACAAGGTCAGTGCTGAGGTGCACTGGCAAAGCTATGTGGGCTCCTCAGAACTGGAGCAGCAGGGCATGCACAGGAGCAGCGGGAGGGCCGAGGTGCATTGGCAGAGCCGTGTGTGGGGCCCAAGCTTGAAATAGCAGGGAGCGCAAGAGAACAGGTGAGGACTGAGATGTTTTGACGCTATGCAGGGGAAGTTCACCGGGCCCCTACGCACAGTGGGGCTAGCTCAGGTCGCTTCAGATAGTTCTTTAATTCCATGAGCATGAAATGCGTTTATATTTTAAAACAAATAAAATGCAAAAGCGTTAATCTGTTGATGAGCACGGAGGGTTAGACCCTTAGAGCCCCTTCATATGTTACTCCTTTATGCCCTGTCTTTTTGGCAAATCTTAAAGAACCCTGAAATCCCTCCTCCTCTTGCAATAACCTGGAAGCTGAAGAAGGTGGCTGCGTTTAACTTGGTGCAGCTGAGTTTACTGAGCTTAGCGTGAGAGCCAGAGGGTGCAGTGTTATTTACAGTGACTTCCTTCCCAAAACAGCAGTGAGCTTTATAAACACAGTCCAGCCTGACATCTCATTTGTCTGGACTGCTGCTGGGAGATCCTGGAAAAGCTAGTGGAGGGTCCTGGCAAGTCTTTTCCATTAGGTTCTAGTTAATAGGAGTTACGTGCATGGACGGATCCAAGACTAGAGACCTTCCCTCTGATTGCATTTTTCCTTTGCCAGCCAAGGAACGTGGAGCCTTTAAGATGCTGTGCTCCCTGCCTCCCACAACAATAAGTGGTAATTAGAGCTGGGAACACTCAGCACTTCGCAGGAGCCAAGCATGCCAGCAAAGCACATTAACACTGTGAGCTCTTTGGGGCAGGGACTGTCTTTGCTCTGTGTTTCTCCAGTGCCTAGTGCCATGGAGTGCCATGACTGGGGCTCCTACATGCTACTGCAATACAAATAATAAGCAATAAGAATGACAAGTTTGAGAGAGTTATATTAGGGGTGGGGAGGCATTTTCTTGCCCCGACCTTGTTTTCAGGGGCTTAAACCACACTCAAAACCCCCTCGCTCTTTGGGATGAAATTTCTTATGCTCATTCACAGGCACAATGTCATTGGAACAGCTGCTAAAATTCCAGCTGGCTGTTACCAGAGTCCTGGTGAAAACCCCTTGACCCTTAGTGCTAGTTCTGTTGTGGGCGAAGACTGGTTCCCCCTCTGGCTGAGGCTGTGCTGCAGTTTTCCCTGCAGACCTGAAGGAAGCACAGAAATCCCGTCGCTCCCTTTTCTGTGCTCTAGCAGGCCCCCTCGGAAGGAAACCACCTCACTCGATGAATATTTTAAGAGCTCAGCGGGGCTGGTGCGTGTGCTTTGCTGTTGTTATGGATCTTGCCCCAATAGGGGAGTTCTAATAATAGATCCTGTGCTGTGGAATGAGAGGGCAAGGGGCTGATTCTTAGAAGAAAGCTCTTTGTCTATACAAGAGATTGTACAAATCCACTCATGTCCCCGCAGGGTATTAAAGGGGAAATGAAGCGGGATGTGATGCCTGTTGAGAGCAGTTGATCGCAGGCCCCTTTTCCCCTCCAAACCCACAGTGCTATGCTTTTAAGAAAGATGCACCTTTTATTCAGACAAATCGGCATCACCGGTTCCTTGGGATTCAAAGCTTCAAGACTTCGTAGAATTTCAGGCCCAAGGGGACCATTAGATCATCTTATCTCCCATGTAGCACAGGCCATAGACTCTCAGGCAATTACTGAGCCCAATAATGTGGATGCGCCTGTCCCTTCTGCCTTACTGTCCATGCGTTGTTCGTCCTGATCACACTTGGCTCTGATGAAAAGTTGGCCCAGACACAGCCTTCGGGGTCGCATTTTCCTATCTGCGCATCCTGGAAACCCCATGTTTCCTCAGCGAGCTCTGACTTCTTCTCTCCCCCTTTCTGACAGAAAAAGGAGTAGGCAGCCATCACGACCAACAGCCCATCCCTGCTGCAAAAAGGAACCACGTTGTAACTGTGGCTGGGGACAACTCTGGTGGAACTCGTCCCTACCTCCATCCCCCAAGACAGCTAAAGTTGTAGTGCAGATGGGATTGTGGAGCAATGCTCTGGGCTCCCTGGGTGAAAGGTGCTAGAGAGGCACAACGTAGGGTTGTTACCCGAGTGATGTGTGGCTGCTCAGGGAGGTGGAGGAGGAGAAGCTTTGGCAGGGGACAAAGCACTATTAAGCCTGGTGGGCTGGAAGTTCAGTTGCAGTGATGCTGGGGCCTCGTGTCTGCAGGCGCAGATTAAGACTCCGATTCAACAAAGTCCTTTTGCACATGTGTAAGTGCTTTGCTGAATCAGGGCCTAAACAGAACAAAGATCAGCCATGGTGACAGCACAAATCAAAGCCTCCCAGCCAGCCGATGCACCATCAGTCTGTGCTCCTGAGCTCAAGGAAGGCAGCCAAGCAACCAAGGGGGCGCTGCCACAAGACACTTAGCTTCCAACTCCCAAGCCACATATTGATCCCCTTTTAAAACCCCTCTGCCACCCATACAGCGTATCACCACCCCAGAGCCTGCTGGCTCTTTCCCCAGAGCGCCTAGCAATCACTGCCCCAGGCAACAGCAGCATGTGTGGGGATTCAGAATGGCCTTTCATCTTGGCTTTTCTAGCTGTCCCAAGGACACTGAACTCAGACCACAGACACCGGAAAAAGCATGTAAGGGGAGGGAACAGGATTTTCCCTTCTCGAGAGAAGTCAGATAACTCATATCCAGCATGGTCTCCATTGGCCAGTGCAACCGGCTGGGCTGTACCATCTGCCCCAGCAGGCAGGCAAGAGTTCCAGTGAGAACTTTCAGAGCCAGCAGCAGTTCAAGAGTGGGCCAGGCCTGGCTGGGGAGTTAACGCCCAACTGCCAAGTATTTTAAGGTAGGGGGTAGCTGTAGCTCCCCATCGTGTTTCCCCAGGTGAAATGAGATGGCTGTGTTTGCTTCAGCTACCTAGCCCCTGGAGCTCCATTGTAGTGCCAAAGGGCCCAGTTCTCAGTGGCACACAACTCTGACAGTGGAGATGAGTCTAAATACAGGTGGGAAGGCCCCCTTCCTCCCCCGGGAACACCTGCTATGCAGAGGGTCTCCCTGCCTGCTGCACAGCTAACATAAGCCTTGCTTTCAACCTCTTGCATACTGAGTGTGTGTGTCAAGGGTGTGCACTGCCCTGTGGCTACTCTCTGGTTCCCAGGGCCCATGAGAAGCAAAGTAGAAACTATAGCAGCCCGGAGGTTGCTCTAATTTACACCTGGGGCCAGGCAGGCTCCTACATAGCCCCAGAATACAGGAGGCACAAAGGTGGTTTCAAGCCACCTTTCCCCCTCATCCACCCTCTTGTGCCCCAAACACAAGAACAGAGCAGCCAGGTTCAAAGTATCTCCCTTTGTAAAGGAAGGTGGGTTTTTTGTGCCTACCTCTGTGGAGAAATCTAGCGTTGCGTTTAACTTTTGAACTTCCCTCCTTCCAGTCAGCTGAGGAGCAGCCACTTGATCAGGGTGGAATGTCTAACCCTGAGAAGAGAAAAGGGAACCCTCTCAAAAAATGCCTGAAGTGCCAAGTAGAGCTGGGCAGAGCCTCCTTCAGTATGCAGGGTCTGTGTCCTCACTGCAATGCCAAGGCAGGAGAGGACCAAAAGAATCAGAAAGGCAAGAGGTAAGGAAGCAAGCTTAACAAGAGGGAGCAACACTGGAGTGCAGTGTAGCCATTTTATCCACTGCCATCTGGCAGCGGCACCTAGGGCTGTGCTTGTGTCAGTAACGATGATGTAGCCTAGACGTGTACATGGCTGTTCCCTGCCCCAAAGAGCTTCCGGTGGAGCTTCCGCAAAAACAATATAGGCCAGGGACAAAGGCAATGCCCACAAGGTTTGGAACAGAGGCTTTGTGAAAGCAGGGAGATTTGAAGAGGGAGGTGAAGGCTGGCTCATGGAGATGGGCATGTGTTTAGCTACCGAGAGAGAGGGATTTGGCAAAGGGAGCAGCTGGCTGAGAGAACTGGGAGGAGCGCAGAGGTGCGAGACAGGGTGAAGGAGGAAATAATAATAATAATGTAGATTGTCAGAGCACGGGATCAACATGAACTAATTTATCCTCCCACGCACCTGCTACGCAATGTCCCCATTCACAGAGCGGGAAGCTCGGGCACAACGGAAGTGACTTGCCTGAGGTCACACAGCAAACCACACCCACACTGGGAGCTCCTAGGCCTGTGCTTAATCCACTGGCCCACACTGCTTCTGCAAATGAAAGCAGGGAGGCAGTCAGGGCTGGAGTTGTGAAGAGCCTTGAGGGGGATGCATGTCTAAATCCAAAGGTGGAGTCTTGCTTCTCACATGACTGAAGGAGATGAAACGCTGTCTACGTGGGTGGGGGGAAGGGCTTGCTGAGAGTGGACACATCTGTTTTACTTTAAAGGTGTATATTGGTACAAACCAGATTTTGCTGGAGGAATCTGTACATTAGTGTGTGCAGTTCTCTCTTTTGGTCTGATTGATTAGACAGCATTCAGGGTCTTGCAGGTTGTCTCTGTTAGGAGAGAAATCAGAGACAGTCAGATATTTCTTTATGTACACTCTTTGTAAATAAACAGGATTAAATTGCAGCAAGGGAGGTTTAGGTTGGACATTAGGAAAAACTTCCTGTCAAGGTGGTTAAGCACTGGAATAAATTGCCTAGGGAGGTTGTGGAATCTCCATCATTGGAGATTTTTAAGAGCAGGTTAGACAAACACCCGTCAGGAATGGTCTAGATAATACTTAGTCCTGCCACGAGTGCAAGGGATTGGACTAGATGACCTCTCATGGTCCCTTCCAGTTCTATGATTCTATGATTGCCTCAAAGTCCTATTTCCCTGAACACAGCAGGAATCAAACAGGAGGTTCACAGTTCTAAGTCTCTTTCCAGCCAGCACTCTATCCAAAAAGCTCTCCCTCTTGGCTTTTTCTCAGGGCCATAATACCACTGCTTCTCTTCCTGTCTGCTTGACTTTCCTGCTGCCTTCTCTGTCTGCTTCTGCTCAGAGGCACATCTACCTCCATCAAATAATACACAGGGAAACCTCTCTGCCCACACAGCTCAGTTTCTGCCTGGCTTTGCATATGTTGGCGACCCCTATGGTTTCAGCTGTCTTACTTGAAAAAGGAGCTTAGCTGCTTCTTACTTTTATCCTGATTGAAGGGCAGCCGTTACATCCACCAGCTTCAGTGAGGTTTCACCCAACTTCCAAAGCTCTGTCCAAGTTGCAGAACTACCAGGCTAGATTCCTCTCCTAGCCAAACATCCTGTCACGGGGTGAAGGCTGAGTGCTGCAGGGTTGTTTGAATGGTAATTGCTCTGTAAAAAATCCTGCTTAGCCAGTTCTCCTCAGGATCCAGGGGAGGGTAGTGCAAACCCAGCCATTAAAAGGCAGCTTTTCCAGTCTCATGGGGAGGGAACCCATCCTGGAAAGCTTAGCCCACATCACTGGCGGATTTCCTGAACAGCTCATCCTGGTGCCTGCCAGGAGCAGATGAGTTATTCTCCAAAGCCTCCTCTACACTTCCCAAGGGTGAAATTTGCCCTTTGCAGAGGGCCAGCACCAGTCCTAGACATCCAGTAGCATTTTGGCCCTCTGTACAGGGATGAATAGCACCCAGGACGCACTTCCACCAGTGCTAGCATCAGCGAGGCTGCAACAGTGCTGGACCACTGTGGGGAGAACGTCTGAAAACCCTCAATGAGGACTGATACGTAGCCGTAGGTAGCACCCATCCATGGGTGTTAGCTGCTCTTGTCTTGGGCAGAAAGTGGCTCCAGGCTGGGGCAGACAAGATCTGCTGCCTGACAGGCCCAGGTCCATCACTGAGCATAGCTCTACTGCTGGGATCCGGAAGGCGAATTAGACCCGGTGTCCTGGTTCAGTTCCATCTCTGAGTGTTAGCTGGTTTTACATTTACTGTGCAGGCTCCCAGATGTTATGCTGAGTTTAGCCATCTCCTGACATCCAGGTAGATCTCCCGCCCGTTCGGTTACACCTTAATAAAATTCATTATTTGTTTGTTCTGCTACTCTCCCCCCCTCAGCCTTCCTGTCCCCCATGGGACTGTTCTGTTTGGGAAAGCGCTGGTAGTTACTGTCCTTGGAGGATGTGTCATTCATCCATCCACAACCCCAGAAGAAGGTATGGGGGAAAGGGAATTACCTGCTGAGTTGCTACTCTGACTCAGAAGGAGAGAGGGTCAGAGTGGATCAGCCTGGCAGCAATTGCCCCATTTCAGCAGGGTCTGTGTACCAAAAGAGGCATAGACCACAGGGCAAGAACATTTAACCCTTCTTTCCCATAAACACTTCAGCAGCGGACTTCAGAGTGCACAGGGTTAAATTCAGCCCTGATGCGAGTGCCTGGAGTCCATGGGGATAGCGGAGGGCTCGTTTCTTTAAGCCAGAGAAGTTGGATGCCCAAAAGAACAGGTGAGTTTGGGCTAAGGGGCTGCAAGTTCTTAGGCTGCTGTCGTATTTAGGAGTGACACTGGCTGAGGCAGAGCAATGAAACTGCTCAAAATGCAGAGGCTGAGTCAGTAAAGGCAGGGAATTATTACTCCAGCTCTGTTGTTTCATGAGGGAGGAAAGATAAGCGCACGCCAAAGTGTGTGTTTGTCAAATCAAGATGATCCCCACAGAGCTGGTGAGTGGAAAAGGTGGAGGTCTTCCCCTCAACTCTCTGCCCCTGCAAAGCTTCTGCTGTCAGCAGTGAAGCCAGATTCACAGGCAGGAAATAATGTCTCAGCAATTCAGGTGAGAGTGAGACTCTCTCACATGTGCCCATATCCCCTGCTGGATAACATCATCTCCCCAGAGCTGAACTGAAGGACTCCTCTGTCCTGGGAAGGTGGAGAGGTTTGTGAGAGGTGTTGAATGCTTAGTCTGAGAATCATCCAGACTGCTTTGAGCTCTGTTTCCACTGGAAAGTCTTCTGTGCAGACACTTCCCTTTGACACACTGGTGCACCAGCTGTTTATATGTTACTGTAAATGGCAAATGGGGAAAGAGATGCAGGCAGTGACCCTCCTGGGGTAGTCAGAGATATTTCTCTCTCTCAAAAGCCCAGGGATTTCTGTGCACTAATGTGGATTAATAAACTGCTGCACTGCATGCACACTTCCTCATGGAGTTCTTGGCAAGAGTCTGTCTCATTTACAAATTCCCTCCTCCTCCTCGACCTGAAATGAATATTGGAAACAGATGGTAAAAGGTCAGGTTATGATGTGAGACTAGATCCCAGTGTTCTTTGGGTTTCTCTAGCGTGACTACATTGTTGTTTTCCACATTGGTTTTGGTTCCAATCTCTGCTAGGTAGGGAAGGGAAGTTAGTTCCTTCTTGTGACCGACAGACGTTAAAAGACATTTTCAGTGACTGAAATTTACCTATACACTCAGTTAGAAACTCATCTGCACCCACCCAGAGATACAACATGCACAGTTTCTATGCTGCCTTTCGAAAATCAGCCCCTAAGAAAAAAATGAAGGTGATGTCTCCTGGCTCCCCCCGCTTCTCTGTACAGCAACAGCTTCCCCGTGAGAAGAGGGGCTCAGCCTGAGGCCTTTAAAGGGCTAGAAACCATGAAAAGTCTCCAGAGGAATCCCACAGCCTTAACAGATCTCCTGGAAGCTTTCCCCAACAGGCCCATTCCCAGTCGCATCCCAAGGAGCAAGCCGGCCATGCAACAGAAAATGAGCCAAGTGAGCCACCTGCTGGTCAAGACAGGGCATGGCCAAGGAATCTAGGTCAGAAGAGCCTCATCAGCCCAAGCCGACGCCGTGGCCCATGATTTGCACAGTGCCTTCCCCTTTCCCAGAAATGCTCCAAGAGCAAAGTCTCCACACGCCAACCCATTGCTTTTCCAAACCGGCAGGACACTCCAGTGTACATTATGAAGCATTGCCACAAATAATCAGAACTATTCTGCCAGGCGCATCAACCAACTAATGCTACATTATCCTGCGCCTCGATGTGTGGAATCCAGCCATTCACAACGTGCCATGCAGCCCTCAGTGCAAAGAAGTGAGGTTCCATGCTAAGATCAGATTTGTCTTTAGTCTCACATCACGGGCAATTTGTTGAGATCAAGATCCTTCTGTGAAGCCCTCCCATCCCACCACAGTGCCAACCCTGCCTCTCCTTCTAGAAACGACTGCATAGGGCATGCGCACATGGAGAAGTTGTATTGGGAAAGAGCTAAGAAACAAATGGAAATGCAAATGTTTGACTGCACTGTGGGGATGCTGCATTAGGGTCCCCCCCCTCCATTCTGTACCTGGGCTGTTTGCATCCTGTCCCTAGATTTTGGACTTTCCATGTATTTACCTGCCTGCCTGCTCTCCCACTGCTCTTAGACACCCCTCCCCCCACGACACTTTGCAGGTTAGCCCAGGATGCTGTGTGTTTGCTTCCCCTCCCCCCTTCAATTTTGGTTTCATATGCAAATATGGATCAGGGTTGAATTTACGCCAAAAGAAATTTGCCTGCCAAGCAAAGAAGTGAAGCTTCTGTAGAGGGGGCAAAACAGCCCTTGGAAACCCTTCAAGAATCCTTGCCTGGGCTGCAATCACTGCTTGAACAATGACAGATGCTTCCCCATTGCAACAGAAGCTATTCTGTGCTCACCAAGAACCACTGGTCTAATGCATTTGGACTCAGTGCCTTTACTATGTAAAGCCAATACTCCGACTGGGGCGGGGCAATAGCGGATTGTGCTTTTCCCAGCACCTCCAACTGCTGGAGGTTGAAGAGGTGGAAGGAGAAAGGAAAAGAAAGATGAGAAAAGTGGCAGCTGTGATCCCTTTCGGGGGGAGCAGGAATGCCGCCCGTTACCTTTCCTCTCCCTGCCTGGAGCACTGTATTAGAATCCTGGGAACGCCGCTAGCCAGGGAAATCCTGAATGGCGAGGAAGTGAGGGATCCTGACAGGAATTGACAATCAGTTTTGTGAATAGCTCTTGAATCATGTGGTTTCTTTCCGGTGCTGACCTCCCGCTCCCGCCCGACCCTGTTACTAGCGCGCTTGGAGCTCTGCCAACACTCCTGTGCGATGCTGCACAGGACAGCAGGGCTTTGCACTGTGCACTAATGAGCAAGTCACTGGCTTCTGGGGAAGTGTCACTCGCATGGTTGAGGGTAGAAGCTCTTCATAGGTGAGGCCTGCAAACTGATAGCTATGGGATAACATCATGGCAGCATGCAAGGGAAAAGGCCAGAACTTATTCTAGCTGGAGGAGGAACTTCCTTCCCCGACTACTGGCTGCAGGGAAAGTGATGCTGCTGGCACTGGGGAAACCAGGCAGGAGGTAGAGAATAACCAGAAGCATGAAAACAGTGGTTGCAGAGGCTACATCGGCTGGAGGAAGGTGACAGTGGGGAGGTTCAGAAAAGTGAGGTAAGTTAAAGGGCATCCTGTTGTCTTCTCTCCCTGTAGGTTGGGGAGGCCACCCTTTGGGCCTCAGCTACAAGATCTCCCCATCGATGTAGTGCCAGTGGTGCAGACCAGTTGCTGGTGCTTTACCAGCATGTTGTCTAGACCTGCTGTGAGCAGGGCGGATGACAGGAAAGTAAAAACACACAAGTCCAGTCTACACTAGCATCCCTTCCATTGCTAGCATCAGTGCTGGAGCGAAGGGAGAAGAATTTCAGACTTCAGCATAAAAGCCACCATAAACATACCGCTCGCCATCTTCCCACAGCGGAGTTTTCCTTGTCTGAGGCATATTGGGGTTATGAGATTAGCCACTGCACCTCCCGTTATTAGCCATATTCCAGGGCAAGGGTAGTGGCTGTTATTTAAGGAATGGCAGAAGAGCACATAGTGCTTTAACGAGATGAGATTCTTGCCCTGAGGAGCTTACACCCTAGCCTGACACACAGGACAACCACCAAGGGAAAGAGCTGTGGCAATATGACAGTCCCTCTCCCAGCCAGTCCCTCTGCCTGCTCTGCTGATCACTGAAGTGAGACTTTCATTAGCAACCATTTCTGTGAAATGCACAGGGAAAGATCTGACTGGTCTCATTCCCTTTACTCAATCTCTCCTTCCTCGAGACATCAGTCCTGCACTCCTGACTCCATACAAGCCAGTGGGAGTTTTGCCTGATCAGGTGACCAGAATGAGGCCCTCCCCAATCTCCTGAGCTGAACTGCGGGCAGTAGCTTGCATTTCCTGTTTGGAATATTTGCAGTCTAGGATTTTCAGAAGCAGATTTCACTGTGACGCGTGCAAAGGCCCTTCTTCAAGTCTAACGTCCAGCCATTGAGCCATCCCCAGCACTTCCTAAAACGACATTAACACCCGGAATTACATCAGCAGCTGAAACGTACCAGTTTTATAAATATTTCCCCTGAGGCTGTTGAGGCTGAGCCATCTGGCTAAAACTCAGGATGAAGGAGTATTTAACCTTAATCCTCAGTTTCTTCTTCATCTCTCTACCCAACCTCCCCACCAACCATCACCTTAGCCTTCTGAGGTCACATGATGGGCCTGTGTTCAGGGCAGGACCCAAAGAGAAAGGAAAAGTTGGCTTTTATGCACTCTTGGTAGCTCTGCAATTCTTTGTTCAGCCCCCGGAGTCATTTAGGGCAGCATTAGAGCTCTCCTGACTCACATTGGGTCGCCTATGGCCCCAAGCTAGCACCAGGAAATAGCCAGAGCAGAGAGACTCTCCTGCCAGTCCTTTTCACTGGCCACTCCCCTTCTCAGCTGGCCAGGGCTGCTGAGTTTAAGGCCTGTTTGTCAGTGGAGCGGCACAAAGGGCCTGTATCATACTGAAGAAATAGGCCTTGCATTTCCACAGCCTGAGAAGGTCACTGCTGTGGGCCCTTGGAATGAGCTTGGCAGAGCTAACCCCAGCCCTTGACTACATAGGAGGGGCTCCATTTACTTCAGTGGGGAATTTGGCCCTCAGCGGCTCCCTCAGAGCAGGTCTGTCCATTGTGGCAGTAGACCCTGCTTTGTTTATTACAAGCAATAGGGAGCTCTATGGCTGACGGGTATTTTTCTGCTGGCAGGATACATGGGTTGGAGAGAAGAATCTCTCTCTACCGCTGAAGTCCTTTTTCGGGCAGTCAGTTTTCAGCCCTGGTGGTGTCCCCTTAAACTCATCAGTCATGATTGTTGCAGCTGCTTTTTGGCTCATGAGCCCAGGAAATTCTGTTTAATTCCTTTCTGTGGCTGATGAGATCTGAGGAGGGACAGGAGTAAGCACGCTAATGTTGCCAAAGGCTCCCCTAGTGGCCTGTTTGCTTTAGAACTCGATACCCTGCCTAGCAGGCTGGACAGATCCTCTGCATAGGCAGAGGTCAGCTCAGTCCCTGAGAGATTGCAGTCCGGGCTCCCTTCTGAGCCAGAATGCAGAATAAACAAGATACGAACGGATTTCAGTATATGGCAACTGCCAAAAAGTGAGTTACGAACAATGAGCGGTTGCATCAGGAGGCAGTTCCTTTTCCTGGATGTCATTTCCTGGCACAGGTCCATCTGAATATGGCATCTTTGGCAGCTCGAAAATTCAGTGCTGAGCATAGTTTGTGAGGGAACTAAATCAGTTTCTGCCTCACACGGCGCTTCACCTTAGGGGCATTTAACTACAAGTCATAGAAACAGGTGGGTGCTGAGGAACTGAATTTTAGCTTAAGTCACAAAGGCACTGGTAATCAGGACCCCGCACACAGCATTTGCAGCGTCAGCTAAGTTAAAGCCGTTGCTTTCAGTGGCTCAGAATCAGAGACAGAAATAACTGATAGTTAGCAGATAAACCAAATAAATGCCTACTAAGCATGAACAGGAATCAAGAGTGCCAGATTTCCAAAGCAAAGGCAGAATTCCAAGTGAATTTCACAGTGAGCTCCCTGCTTAAAGACAGTGTGTCTTTTCCATGGTCTCAGAACAGGGTGTACTGTACAAACGCTGGCAAGTTACAGATAACTCAGATACAAACCACACCGGAAAAGGAGCTGGCTCATGGAGTTATGGACATGGCTGAGAAGATCTGACCATTCTAAACAGTTCGCAGAAGTTGATCACAGAAATAAGCCCCAGAGTCAAATGGCCCAGAAAGCTCATAGAAGGTTTGAATTTCACACCTTTAATTCCTTATCGCCAAGCAGTTTAAATGAACACTTCATTATATACATTTCAAAATGAAACTGACAAACAAATGCCAGCTGAGATCAGTATGGACTCAACAACCTAGCACTGCCCCCTCCAAGGGCCTTTCAGAGGAGACAGAAAGCAGATACCCTGACCATTTGTGGGTCCAAAGTCAGCCATGGCATACACAGGCAGAACTCCACTGAGTGCAAGAGCTGAATCTGGCCAGGATCAAAGATCCCATGATGTATTTTAGGAACAGAGGAACGTTAGGGACAGGGTTTGGTAACATTGGAGCTCAAGTCATTAAAATCAAATCAGTTTCCATTCACTCTGCAAACTCAGGATGAAATCTGCTGTCCTCACATGCCTTGCTCTGACATTAGGCCAAATGCTAGCAGGACTTTCTCTTTGCTGCTATCTGTTCCATACCTATCAGAGCAAACACAGCCAAGTCAGAGGTCTTCTGTTGTGTGGTGCTCACAGGCAGGTTTTTCAGGTGGAAATTCACTCCCAGCATGATGACTGCTGCACCACTTCAGCCCTATAAGCGGAGCTTGGCAGACAAGGCCATGGGTGAAGCAGCCAGGTGGTGGAGGTGGGGACTCTAGAGCTGTTCCAAATAGACTGGTGTGGGAGATAGCAGGGCAGAGGCACTGTAGTGAATTTCATCCAAGGGACATCTCTGTCACAACCCACTGCAGAAGGCTCTCCCCTCCCCCCAGCCTAAGAACGTAGCTGGAAACAGCAAAGATAAAGCTTTTTCTGCAGAAAAGGGCGCAGCCATTTCTCATTATGTTAACTCCTAAAGCAGAGGGCTAAAAAGAGACAGTCAAGTGCCTCATCTTCTTTGCTTCCAACTGCAGAGAGTGTAATAATGGCCGGACACACCGGAGTGCTGATAAGAGACTGATCTTTATTGTCTGGCCCCACTCACCAGACACAGGTCAGTGTTACAAGAGACGCCCTTTCACACAACAAAGGGTGTTCTGCAACTCTAGTGGCTGGTATTAGATGACCCAAAGCAAAATGAACCAGAACTGGTTTTTTTCATGCCGCAGTTAAACTCCATGTGATCATTTAACCCGAGGAGCTCAGAAGAGGATGTAGCGAGGTTTCTCTGAGGACCCCTCACCTCAGCACTGTCTCTTCCCCACAGGGATTCCTATGCATTTGGAAATGCAAGCGAAGTAATGGAGATTGAGCCCTCGTACACTGACTTTATTTCCTGTGATCGCACTGGGCGGAGGAACGCTATCCACGACATCCAAGGAGACACAACCTCCATCAGCATGCGGAAGCTGGCAGGCGACATAGGCGAGCTCTCCATTGAAGGAGCAGGTGAGTGTGTAAGGTGAGGAAACTGCCATGGGCACCCCTGAAACACGGCTCCCTAGGCCTAGCCTGAAAGGCCAAGATATTCACCTGCACACAAATTCAGGGAGTCAGGTGTGACCTGAAAAGCTCACAGTTGGGAAACCCAAGCACATTGAAGAGGAACATCCTAGTGTCACTGCCTTCTTATTTAATGGGTACATTTGTCTGAACTTGGACTTCCTGTCGCTGTAAGCTCCTTACAGTGAGTGTGATGGTGATTCAGGTTCTAATTCGTAATGGGTAAAACACTAACATGCTCCTGTCAAAGCTCTTTGTGTAAACCAGTTCAAGCACTGATGTTTCTTCTGCGGGGCATGTAATGGCAAAGGGCACCGGCAGGGCAAACTCACCCCCACTGTGCTTTTGAATAAGAGACTCTTTGAAAACCTAAACAGCAGTTGTGTTTCTATGATTTTTAATAATCGAATTTTTAATGTAATCTTTCCCCTGCAGCCCAAACATTGCAACCATTCTGCTGCTGCTGTCACAGTCTGCTGCTTTCACACATGCTGACCAGCTGGGTGTACTAAGGCCAGGGAGCCTAAAAGTGAGACCCACTCAGAGCAAAGGGAAACTGATTAGTCTACCTGCCTGTTGTGTAAACAGCACAAATGGTGACCGTAAACAGCACAAATGGTGACTGTAAACTTTGTTTTTAACATTCCATTTTTATCTTCTGAGCGCTGATTTGTAACAGGGATAAAAATGTGTTTTCAGACACTTTTTACCCTGATAATACCCCTTTAAGCATGTTACTAGTGGATTCTAATGTGATCCAGCAGCCATAGAGCAAATATATTGGCAGCCAGCTACCAGGAGTTTCATCCAAAAGAACTCACACTGCTTCCTTGTGTGACCCCGTAAGTGCAATGTCCCCCGCTTAGAAAGCGATCTTTGCTCTAGCGCTGCCCTAAGCATTCCAGTTACGTCATCTCAACCCCCTAAAACCCACTTTTGCACCCAGCCTCCTCCCTCTTTCTCAAATAGCCTTTTGCAGTTTGGTGCATGTTAGAGGTTGCATTCAGCAGCATACAGCCTGCTGCTTTTAGGCCACTGGTTCTCAAACTTTTGTACTGGTGAACCCTTTCAGATAGCAAACCTCTGAGAGCGACACCCACCCATAAATTAAAAACACATTTTAAAATATTTAACACCATTATAAATGCTGGATGCAAAGTGGGGTTTGGGGTGCAGGCTGACAGCTCACGGCACCCACATAATAACCTTGCAACCCTCTGAGGAGTCCCAACCCCAGTTTGAGAACCCATGTTTTAGGCCCAATATCTGGCCACAGTGAAGTCAATGGTGGCTTTGCCACTGACTTCTGTGCAATCAAGATTTAGTCATTATTGGTCACTCCTTTGAATTTGGGTACATGGCTGTGTACATAAAACACAGCTGGCTATGCAAGCACAGCAGAAGTAGTTTGCTGGTGGTGGTTGGGAGTGAGGGAAGGGGTATAAGCTTCAACCTAACTCGTGGCTTCTCTTTTAGTGGAAGTCTTATCAATGTTCCTTTTCATTCGTTAGAAAGGAGAAGGGCGTCAGTCTCCTGTAGAGGGGACAGATGTACATCATGCTATTTTGGATCATGAAAGAGGGAGGCTAACATTTTGGGGCACTCCATCCCCTCTTCCCAAAATGTCTTCTGGAAACAACATGCTTAACCGAAAACCATGGTAGAAAACCACTCTCATTCCCTCTAGTGAAGTTCTCAAGCTGCAGGAGGCAAGTACAGTGGGATCAGAGCCTACAGCCTGAAACCCCTTCTACTCTACCAACAGCCAACGAGCAAGAGACAGCCCTGGAGTGGTTCAAAATTGCTGGTCCAAGTCTCTCCTTGAAAATAACCCAGAAGCTTGCAAATTCCATCCACTTCCTCAGGACCTGCTCTGGCATGAGCTTGGGCCACTAAACTCAGCATGGGGTCTCAGTACCTGAGTGGGAACATCTACACTTCTATTTTTAACTCAGTAGGGTGAGCCCCTCACGTCAAGTCAGTTGATGCGGGCTCTGAGACTTGCTGCTGCAGGTTTTTGTTTGCAGTGTAGATGTACTCTAAAAGCAGGGGTGTTACAGCTGAAGTGAGTAACCTTTTGTTCTCTTAGTTGCAAGTTTAATCCCTCTTTCTTCCTTTTGGTTTACAGGAAATCAAGCTGCTGCTGCTGGTTCTGAGAAGGAACCTGAAGCGAGACTTGAGGGGCAAGACGGCACCGCCCCATCATGAGCGCCACAGGAGTGGGGGGGGAGGGGGGAAGGAGGAAAGAACTGTAAACACTAAATGGGAACGTTCCATCAAATTTGCTGACAACTGAGAGCCAAACCAGAACAATGACTTCTCCCTTTAAATGCCTTTGCTGTGACCATTCTGTTCAGATACCTATAGGAAGCTCATCAGTGAGTGGTACATCCACGAACTCTGCTCCCATCTAGAATGGCTTAGAACACTGCACTGGTGGCAGTCACATGACCCACTCTCAAAGTGCCTCAGTAGCAATTTTCCTCTATAGGAAATTTAAAATATACACTTCAGCCTTTCCTGGATAAGGTACATTTTTTACTCTGTACATTTAGACTATTTATTTATTTCCTGTTCCCATAGATTAGAGATTTTGGTGCTTCACTTATTTCACCTTCCTCCTGTATCCAGCTTAGAGGTGAACAGATATTTAGCGCTGCCTACACAGACACCTGGAGTCCTGGGGATCAGCTGGGGAGGGGTGATGGCAGTTCCTGCTACACTAATACTGAACACTATTAACCTGTGCTGCTGCTTTCTGGGAATCAGAAAAGGACCAATGTTCACAGGTGCATGGACAAACTCTATCTGCAGGCTCAGCAGCACCACACCTGGGCACCATTTGGCATCGTAAGGTTTTAAGATACTGTTAGGAGAAGGGCAGAAGAGGCTTTCTGTGTGTTTTGACAGTTGACAAAATTCAGACTAAGCTCTTCCAGCTTCCATACAGCTCCAAGCTATTTATTTCTGGGAAAGTTTCACACACTCTCTTTTCAGAGACATTTTTCATGGCAAAAATTGTTTGATAAACTATAAGCTTCTTGTAATAAAGAACACACAACTCTCAGATAAAGTTGAGTGGGGTTTTTTGTGCAATGGTCTCTTCTCTGCCCCCCTTCTATTCCTGAAATGTGGAATCACAAACTCATCACACTAGATCACATCTATGTTGGGAACAGAGGGCAAGGAGCTATTTCAAATGACATCAGTGCAAATGTCCAGCTTCATATGCTCCCAAGTGCTGGAACAACTTCCAGCTGAGAGTGGACTGGAAGCCGGGCTCAATAAATGTAAATCAATCCACTAGTTTGACACTGATGTAATCCTATTTGCTAGAGAGCAGCTCCCCTGGCAGTGGTTATTTATTGTCTCTAGGATTTTAATTTGAACTTTGGAGCACAGGTCCTTCAGGGTCCAACCTCATACGCTCAGCACGATTGGGTTGGCTCAGGACTTGGCTGAGAGACCAAGGTGCAGAAGAAATGCTGCTGGTGTCCTTTCCACTCAGAAGCACTGAGCCTCCCCCACAACACACACACACAGCGAGTGCATGACCAGAATTCCATGTGCACCATGAAAGAAAGTGGGATCCAATTAGGGCTCCAGAAGAGCCCAGCTGGAATCCAATGCTGTGTTTTCCTCTCATGTCTCCCAAAGATTAATGAATGGCCCCCATGCCACCTCCAGGAATGGAATGAGCGCATTGCACCCCACGCCACCCCAGCCCCCCTTCCCACAAAATAGGAGCTGTAATCACTGGGCTACACTAACCCACAATGGCATTTCTCCCACTCTGTAGACCATGGCACTAGCACTAAAGCAGCTGTAAAGAGTGCAACTAGGCTGAGGCAGAAAGGGAGAGAAAAACATTCTCACATGGTGACCCAACACCAAAATCTTCTTGGCGAGAGGAAAATTAGAGGAGAACTTAATGTTATGAGTTCAAATTTTATCAAACCAAACAAGGCCATAAACGAGGTCGGAATGTGCTGCCAGACATAGCAGGAAACCTCCAAGGAGCCCAAGAAATGAGATGGCTGTGGAGCCAGGAGAGAGACATTTATGGCTCTGAACCCCCTAGAAAACAAGGATTTGGGCAGAAGCTGCACCTGCTTTTTTTTTTTCTTTGACAATCCAACCACCAACTTCTCTGGATCATGCTGCCAACTTTGCTCCAAGATGGCATGTAAGAGCCTGCTCTTGTTCCCATTGAAGTCAGCGGCAAACTGGCCACATTCACAGTGACTCCAGTAAAAGCAGAGTTGGGCTTTAAATCTTCCAAGTCTCCTGTTCTCTAAAGCTCTGGCTGAGTAGAATCCATGTCTCATCCAGTCTCCCACATGCTCACACGAAGGGAGCAGCCAGGCAGAGCAGAGGACAGAATAATACACATCTATAAACTCAAGCACTGCAAGGGATGGGCAAATCTTAGGTGTCTCAGCTCACAGAGTGTGCCTTCAACTGTTATTTTTAGCCAAAATCAGCTGTTTGCAAACTACAATTGGACAGGAAAGACAGGGGGCATCAGGTTTCCCCCGTGAGTAAAAGACCCATGTCAGCTGCCATCACCAATTGTGCTGAAAGAACAAGCACATCATATTATTCAGTAACATTCTGGCTTTCAGAGATGCTGGGCCCACAGAGCTCCCACTGACTTCAATGGGAAGTGCAAGTGAAACTGATCACAGACACACAGTGGTGGAAGACCCTTGCAAAAGCAGGCCTCCAAAAATGAGCTGACACGAGGATCTAACTGGCCTCAGAGGGAACAGTTCCAAGTTCAGCTTTGCCTCACAGCTCTGATTAATTCTTCACAGCCCAGAAGGGAAAAAACACCAAACAAAACATTGTTTTTGGACTACATGCCAGTAAAAATCACAGCCCAGTGGCCAGTAATAACACTGTCACTTCTGGCAGTGACATGTCTCTTTCTTTGAGCATAATGGGGGAAATGATGTGTGAAATTGGAACAGCTCATATCGACAGCGCTGAGGAAGTTGTGAGCCTGCAATGTCTGAACAAGAGACACGTTTGCACTTCAAACAGGAGTCTCCTCCCACATCAGTGTAACTCCACTGACTTCGAGGGTATTCCTGATTTGTACCACTATGAGAAAAGAAAAAAAAAAGTCAGGCCCAAAAGTTACTGAATGACATCTGCCATGTGTACACCCAGGGCCTGATTCTGATCCAAGATGCATCCATTCTATAATGGTGTAACTCCTGTGATTTCAGTGACACTATTCACAATTTGCACTTCTGTTAAATGGGAGAATAGGTTCACCCTGACCTCTGCTTCCATCCATCCCCCTCGAATTCTGGGACTCCCTTCAAGCAACCAGAGCCCATCTTGTGGCACTCAGGATAACTGCATAGATTCCACCACTGGTTGTGATTGACTGCAAAGGCCCTAGGGATATGGAGATGAGAGGAAATTTCAAGTTACCCATAGAACTACAGTATGGAAGAATTCACGTTACTTTTGCGTAGGTCCTATCAAAATAGCAGCTAGCGATGGCAGTCAGTAGGTAGGTAGATGTTTTATCTTTTTTAATATTTTGGCAACATGCTATTTTATATATATTATATATATAAAATCCCAGAGCTCATTATCCCCCAGGTTCTAACAATGTGGGTCACATTTGGCTAGAACTATGGTGCAGAATTTGACAGTTTTCTTTTAGCTCTTTAAGCAGAAATTAGAAATAAAATTAAACCAGAATAACATTTCACTCAGGATCTCCAGAATGCGAACAAGTGCCTCCACAGTCCTCCTACCCCTGATTTCTCCTGCCCAGAGCAGGGCTTACTCTGCTCAGCCTGTGGGGAGAGAGGAGGCTCGCTCGTCCCTCTCCTCCACTGAGGGTGGCAGCAGCTCCAGGACACTGCCTCCTGTGTCCTAGTGCCCATCTTCGTCATCTTCTATGGGTCCTGGGTCCTGTTTCTGTACAACCGGTGAGTGCCCGTGGAGGGACAGGGCAAGAGGGTTTGGGGGAAGAGGCAGTGGGGAAGGAAGAAGGATGATATAGGGTAGGGGGAAGAGAAGGGTATGGGGGAATGGGGGAGGGGGACAGTGTGGGGAAGAAAGGGGATGGGGTGGGGAGAGGAAGGGGGAGGGGATGGGATGGGGCAATAGATGAGGATGACAAAGTGCCGCCACTAGGGGGAGCACTGCCTTCTTTCTTCTGCAGAAATGAGGCACATGTGCCCTCCCGACTAACCACAGCTACATGTCATCTCTTGGGGGGATGAACATGCTCCAGGCTGCAGCATGCCCTGGGTTGCCCGCAGCAGACAGCAACCGCCTGCCCATCCATTGCTGGCCATTTCCAGACCCTTTTTTTCCAATAAATACATTGGGCTACTTTTGGGCTAGTTTTAAAGGGACTTTGGGCCAGAGGTTCTCAACCTGCGTCCCAATCAGCCCAGAGCTGGGCCCGTGTGACATCCTCAGAGCCATACAGGTAGTGCTGGATGCTACAATGGTAAATAGGTTGTAGTGCAGAGAGAGACTAAGGTAGATCAGCAAGGGAGCTAGAGCACCAAAAAGTCACATAAAAACATTGTCTCCACCCCCACAAAGAAAGAGGGCCTTATTTTGCCCTCATTTACACCAGAATGTAAAACTGGCATAAGCCACAATGGAATTATGCCAGAAAATTCCACCTGTATATTTGTGCATCAGAAATATAGGAAATCAGATACGTATTTAGTACGTGGGTGCTGTAGGTAGGTATATATGGTGGGAACCATGGAAATACTGCTTTATAGTATATGCCTCGGACTGTAAAGGTCAGCATAATAATACCAGTATTACGCGCTGGTGCCATGGCATCTCCTCCCCCTACGCTCCCACTAAAGCAAAGAGGAGTCGAGTACGCATGGGGAGAGGTGAATGCACCTTGCTGGCTGGTAGAAGCAGGATTAGGATGGGTTGTCTGGGACCATCTCGTAGGCTTCATACAGTTTACTGAGAAGCTCCTTCTTTTCTTCCTTAGGCAGGAAGCTGGACTGAGCTGCATTGATGTTCTGGGAGGGGGAAAAAAAAAAAAGACTGATATAGCTGGGTAATACCCACATGTGTGAGTGTGGGGTTGTCCGTGCACAAATCTTTGTGCATCAGTGAGTGTGAGCTAGTGAGTGAGTTGGTGTAAGTCAAATGAGCGCTTTTGTGAGCACTGCTACTCTTGAGTCTTTTCAGCAGCCTCAGTTTTCAAAGGAACCGGTTCCTACCCAGTGTTTCTAAGGGGCTTAAAAAAAAGCAAGAGATAAACAATGTATCTTAAATTCCTTTATCGGGTTCCAGGATGTGCAGTTCAGGGGCCTGATCCAAAGCCTATTAAAGTCAAGAGAAAGACTCTCATTGACGTCAATGAGCTTTGGATCAGGCCCTGATTGATATGCTGCTGTTGTAACAAAGTTCACTACTGGCTTCCCTTAACAATTTACAGAAATGTCTCTCTCCCTAATTTATAAGCTTCCTTTCATTAAACAGAAAGGAACGGCTCGTCTTCTGCAGGAGCCTGCACCAAAACTGCCCATGGATTTAACGGTATAAAGATCAGAGCTTTCTACAGCTGGAAGGAAGGACTAAAGCATAGTCTACTCTCCAGGAAGACAGACTCTTGCTCCTTAAATGAGGCCCCTGATACAGGCCCAGTGCTTTCTCCTGCAAGGCTGCATTCTGCAAATTCAGCTCCAACACACACAAAGGAAATCAGCTGGTTTCCAAGATATGGTAGGATGCATGAATGCCTGGACACTACACATCTCCTTTCAACCCAGTGCACCTCTAACGGGGAAACAGGAAAGCATCAGAGGTTACCCACAAACAAGTGAAACTCTATCAGACTATTTTTCTGTCCCTTTATTTTAGGTACAAGGCAGATGAAAAACAGAATTATTAAGATTTTCAGGACACCACACGTGCCAATCTGCATGCAAAAATGTAATGACGGACACGTGACCCTATAAGTAATGGCAAAAGGAAACGGCCACTTTGTAGCCAGTTGGTTTGCATATCAGTTACACTGGGCTAACTGCACGCTCCTGTCGAAAACTGCTGGTATGCCCCACATAATTCAGCTTTTTCTCCCCAGAGTTTTAACTGCACTGAACTCTCTTCCGCAGGGCCAGCTTTAATGCGATTCCCCTGATTCCCGGGTATTGGGCCCCGCGCCTAAGAGGGCATTGCACCCTCCGCCGAAGTGCTGCCGGAAACAGCAGCAACCGATTCAGCTGCCGCTGAATTGCCGCCACTATCTTCGGCGGCAGCTCAATCGCTGCTGCTGTCTTCAGCAGCATTTCGGCAGCAGCTCTTTCGAATTGGGTCTCGCACGTCCTAAAGCCAGCCCTGTCCTCCGGTTTCATGTTTAAAAATGAGATTTATCTCAGAAATGATGGATCACGTTAGGCTCCAACACGCAGCTTTGCACAGAACATCCCACGACAACCAGGGCCGGTGCAACCATTTAGGCGCCCTAGGTGGTCGCCTAGGGCGCTAGGATTTGGGGGGCAGCATTTTCTTTGTCAGCGACCGCGGCGGCCGGATCTTCGGCTGCCCCAGTCGCCGCCGGCATTTAGGCGGAGGGAGCTGGGGCAGGGGGGCACGGGGAGGGCCGCCTGCAGCAAGTGGGGAGGAGGGCGGCACGCAGGGGAACTCCCCGCCCCAGCTCACCCCTGCCCCGCCTCCTCCCCGAGCACGCCGTGGCTGCTTCACTTCTCCCACCTCCCAGGCTTGCGGCACCTAAACTGATTGGCGCCGCAAGCCTGGGAGGCGGGAGAAGTGAAGCAGCGACGGCGTGCTCGGGGAGAAGGCGGGGCAGGGGTGAGCTGGGGCGGGGGGGTGCCTCAGGGTGGAGTGAGGAGCTGCCGCGGGGGGGCGCCTCAGGGCGAAGGGGGGGAGCGCCTCAGGGTGAGGGCTCGTGGACGGGTGGGGCACCAGGTGGAAGTTTCGCCTAGGGCGCGAAACATCCTTGCACCGGCCCTGACGACAACTTACCACTCTCTTGAACTCCTCTTCAGTGAAGTCCAGGAACTGCTTAGCTATTTTGTAATCAGTCTCAATTGTAGAGTTCAAAATGAGCGGGCCATCAGTGTTCAGGGAGTAATTGGCTTTATCTTTCCTAAACCTGGGAAAACAGAATTTAAAGTGGGACAAACATTAGAGTTCGCATAGTTTGTGTTTTTCCAAGTGTAAAATACACTGAAAAAACCCCACAGCTTTCCACCCAGTTTGGCTACTTTGTATCCAGCTAGATAGACAAATTCCTACCAAAGCTGTAGTTTGCATTGCAAAACTTCACGTTGCTATTCACCACCCTACTTTTTAAATGCAACAACAAACCGTTTGTTGGACGGACGTTCAAAGTGTCTGGCCCCACTACCTGCTCCAGAGCCCACAGCAATGCACTGCAATCCGGGGCTTAGCCTCCTGTCTGCTCAGAGCAGGGGCCTGACGCAGGCAGAAAGCTCTCCTGAAGGATAAAAATCTATCAGCATATTTGTTACAGCTCCTCTGAACTGGTCCCTTAGCCGATGCACAATACGCTGACAAATGGTTAGAACTTGCTTCTCATGTAGGGTGACCAGATGTCCTGATTTTAAAGGAACAGTCCCAATTTTTGGGTCTTTTTCTTATATAGGCTCCTATTACCCCCCACCCCCGTCCCGATTTTTCACATTTGCTGTCTGGTCACCCTAGTCTCATGTGAAGCAATAAGGCTGCTATACATAAGCGAAGTCTGAGTTAATTACTTGAAAATAATATATTTAAACGTCTTACTGAATTACTGGGTGTTTCCTAAAGTCTGGACCACACGCCCCGGTGAGGACACTGCACAAAAGACAGGTCTATATGTGTAAGGGGAGAAAAAAGGCAGAGTCAGTCTCTTCCATAATAACGCTGCACAGAGAGACAAGTTCTGAAGCTCTCCAGGCAGGGGCTGGGCCTGAAAAGCATCAGGTAGATTTACAGCTCTGTGCAAACAATAATGATCATCAAATCCCAGCCTTTGCAATGAGCATTTACTCCCATGCTAGCTGGATATAAACATTTTTGAACGCTTTTTTTTTTTTTTTTTGCTATGTGTTTCTGCCCATGTACAGAATCCCCTTGTCATTCCCACCCCATCCCACTCCAGCCATTCTGGTA
This sequence comes from Mauremys reevesii, assembly GCF_016161935.1. Lineage (NCBI taxonomy): Eukaryota > Metazoa > Chordata > Testudines > Geoemydidae > Mauremys > Mauremys reevesii. The sequence continues at coordinate 30,820,043 of NC_052635.1, read as the reverse complement.
GAACCCCCATCGGAGGGAGCAGTGACCTGTGATATTGTCATGTGTAAATGAAACCTTGTCTAGGGAAGTGACTACAGCCATGGGCTCAGGATGGTTCTATTGGTTACTTTACACTAAATACTCCTGGGGGAATTCTGCACCACTGCGCAATGCAGAATTTGCACAGAAATTAATGTTGTGCGTGCAGAATTTCCTTCCCTGCGCCCGCCCCCCCACCCTGCATAGAAATGGGTTGCAGAGCTGCCGGCCGCCACGAGGGGCTGCTGGACTTGGCAGAGCCCAGCTCACAAACAGAAGACACTGCTGGGGGGAGCAGGAGAGAGCTGGAGGGTTTCCCACAGCTGCAGTTCTCAGCAGGACCCAAAGGAAGGAGGCAGCGTACAGAATCAGGTGGTTTCTCTGGATCCCTGGGCCCTGAGGGGTAGGGGATGTGGGCTGGGCTATGGGGCGGAGGGGGTGCAGGTGACTGCACTAAGGGGGCCTTGCAGCTGGGCTCTGGGAGGACACCCCGTGACCAGGCTCTGGGGGCAAAGGGGCAAAGAAACAGGAACTGGGTTGTTAATTCCCTACTCTGCGGGGAATTTTTGTGTTGTCTGTATTGTTACAGACATACATGCTGACAGGTATTTTGAAATAAATTACTAAAGCAATTGAAATTGGCACGATTATATAGTGTTATTTTGACAAATGTAGCCCAGAGCTCCAGGCCCTTTAACCTGAGACCAGAGCCCAGGGCGGCGCGGGCCGGGCAGCACTGAAGGTCTGGCTGGGGAAGTCTGGCCCCAGCCCCACTCCTTCCGCCTGAGGCCCCGCCCCTTCTGGGGGCCCACAGCCACCCACGCCCCACCTTGCCCAGGAGCCCGGCCGCCCTGCATACCAGTAAGTCTGTTAAGTTACTTTTACCCCTGCCCAACACTCTGCCCCAGCCTGGTGCTCCCTCCCGCACCCAAACTCCCTCCCAGAAAGAAACTAATGTAACACCCTACTTCTTACCTTAGAACAGCTCTTTTGAATTAACGTAACTACATTCTACATGCTTTAAGACTGAAATGTAACCACAGAACGGCTTTAGGTTAATTACGAGGCAAGTTTAGTATAGCGTTAATAGCCTCGATGCCATAATTGTGATCGTTTTGTTTTAAATTAGGAAAAAGACTTGTATACAGAGGCCCCACAAAATCTAATAGCCCCAGGCAGGCCCACAGGAAAGTTAATCCATCCTGGTGACTCCTATGTGCCTAACACCATGGCCACTCACCCTCTGCCTGGGAAGGGGTAAAGGCATCTCTCTACTCAGAGAGCCAGTGCTGCTCCAAGCATCAGCTGAAGATGGACTAGATAATACAGGCTCCCTTTCCCCCAGGCTGAGCATGACGTGACCTCTGGCACTCAGCACCGAGAGAGATCCCAATTTGTATGCCCTTGGTGACATCACATTTCTGCTCAACAGCCCAGTTAGCTAAATGCTAGAGCCTTGTATGTCTGGTTTCCACCAAAAGCCTCAGCTAAATTCAAACTCTGGTGTGGCGGGCAGATTTCACTCCAAATGCTGTCAGCACTTGGACTCCAGGTGGCAGCAATTTCACCCCTATATTAAAGGCATTCATATCCATGCTCAGTATCCAAAGTGCTGACTTGTCATGCACCCCAAACGAGGGCTGATCTCTCACTGTCAGTCAGAACAAGGTGATGGTTACACAGCTGCCACCCCTGCAGAATTAGTCATTACCTCAAAATGCATCTTCCTACTCAACAGCTCCCTATAAAGGACTGGGTCTTCCAGGACATGGTAGCCGTGGCCGATCCGTTCTGTCTTCAGGACATTGATTGCCTGTAGAGAATAGAAAACATGTAAAGTCTCTCTTAGCCCTGTGCAAGGGTTTGGCGCCTGCTCCCCAGAGGATCAGGCAGGCCCACAGGAGCTCGTGAGCCCTCCAAACCCCATACCAAGACTCCAATCCACTCCTGCATGCATGACATGGGGGCCCAGCTCCTAGGAGAGCCTGCTCCTTCCGAGCGCTATATGAGGCTCAATCTCTGGCTCCCTCTTTGTATGATGCACAGACTCTGCTCCCTTAGAGCAATGTGGGGATTTGGCTCTCAGGGGCTACTGAGTGCTGGGCCAGGATTTGGCCCTAGCTACCTTTGTTCCCTGCATTACAATACAGAGTATTTTGCAGCTCTGCTGTAACTTATTCCACTGCCCTGCCTTGGGGTTTCTTACCTCCTTGATGACAGAGGGTGGCCCAACTTCCCCAGCATGGACAGTGCGATGAATGCCACATCTTTCAGCTTCCTGGAAAAACCCATATGAAGCAAAGAGTGAAAATGCTGCAGAGGGTTTGGGGAGGCACAGAGACGGGGGCAGGGGGGAGAGATGTGAACAAATTAACAGGACAGCAGCCCCACCACCGACTACTCTCTGCCTTCAAGATAGAGCGAATGCTTTCAACTGACCATTGGGCTGAGAGCTCTAGAGCAGCCAACCGCTCCCACCCCAGGAGTAACGACTGTGGAGCAACACAATCAAAACAAGAAGAAAATCAGTTACCAATCTCAGACAGCGTAGGAGCTGGGTAGATGAGTGTCTGGGAAGCCCAGCCAGGACTAGGCAATGAAAGCAGTCACCAGCTGGCAGCTATTCATAGCCCACATGCAGCGAGTTTAGTGAGTCTCAGGAAAAATATCGATAAGAGAAAAAGCTTATTATACGCGTGATCAGCTACGTGTGAAAAGCGATCTATATTATCGATCTATCTTCCTCAGTCGGCGCCTGATCGATCCTCGGGGGGTCGCGCTCTCCCGCGCCCCGCGCGGCGCTCGGGCGGTGGGGAATCGATGCGCGTTAGGATCGATAGGATCGATATGTCGATGATGAGCGATAATATCGATCCCTGAAAAAATCGCATCGACCGCGCCGCCGGCGCGGGAGTGTAGACGTAGTCTTAGTCCAGTCCCTGGTGTCCACATCACACAAACACCCCCACAACTACAATACAACTGTCCTGCTTGCTGGCAGCCTCAGCAGACAGGCCAAGGACTAACAGCCATGGAGACCAACCTGTCCTCTCCTCCCCTTGAGGCACACTGGCTGAGGTGACAGGGAAGGGGGGAAGCTCCCACTGCTGTGGCTTGTGTGGTACCTGTTCTAGAGAGGAGGGCCTGCTGTCTCAGAAGCTCTTAGCTTGGCACCTTTCCTCAGTCTCACTCACACACACAGAGGTTGCTGTAGCTGTTTTTTATTTCTGAATTTTTCACATGCTTTGTCAATTTTCCACTTCATTTGCAGCTACTACATATCCAGGCTTCACTCTGAACTACTGGGTAATACACGGCTCCGCTTGGTATGTTAATAAGAAAAGCCTAGTTGTGTCTATCTGAAATTAAATCGAGACTCCCTGTGTCTGCAATGATAGCTTTGTTTTAACACACACTTGTCATATGTCCTGCACAGAACATGGACTCAGATGGTTACCCAGAAGGCTGACCATTCAGTCAGGGCTACGCTTACCCTCCCTTCCCTTCACTTCACACTGGCCTTTCACTTGTGTCAGAAACTGTTAATATGAGGAGTTCCAAGGATGAACAAATTAATCCAACCCCCCCCCCGATATCTATGGAATGACTCCAGTGGGTTTTGGATTGGGCTCTGAACTATCAGAGCGCAATGCTCCTCCTCCTGATCCCTATGTTTGATTAAGTAAGAGTCAATGAGAGTTTTGCCATTGACTTCAATGAAGCATGACAGGGCCTTCAGGTTAGGGCTCTGAGCAATGTGTTTCTGAGAACTCAGAGTCAACAATTTAAGGGTATGTCTACACTACGAAATTACTCAAATTTGACAGAAGTCGATTTTTGGGAACAGACTGTATAAAGTCGAGTGCATGCATCCACACTACGCACATTAATTCGGCGGTGTGTGTCCACAGTACCGTGGCAAGTGTCGACATTCCGAGTGGTGCACTGTGGTAGCTATCCCACAGTTCTCGCAGTGCCCGCTGCCCATTGGAATTCTGGGTTGAACTCCCAATGCCTGATGGGGTCAAAAATTTGTCGCAGGTGGTTCTGGGTAAATGTTATCAGTCAACCCTCCCTCTGTGAAAGCAATGGCAGACAATCATTTCGCGCCCTTTTCCCTGAATTGCCTGAGCAGACGCCATAGCACAGCAAGCATGGAGCCCGTTCAGCTCACCGCGGCAGTTATGAGCATCGTAAACACCTCGCGCATTATCGTGCAGTTTATGCAGAACCAGAAGCTAAAAAAAACAGGCGAGGAGACGACGGCAGCGCAGTGACAAGAGTGATGAGGACATGGACACAGACTTCTCTCAAAGCACTGACCTGCTGCTATCAAAGGTACTGACTCTGGGAAATGTGCAGGTCATAGTAGATGGCTTTGCTGCAATGGGATTCCATAACTGTGGTGGGGCGATAGACGGAACCCATATCTCTTTCTTGGACCGGACCACCAAAACAGCCAGTACATAAACCGCAAGGGGTACTTTTCAATGGTACTTTCCGGCAATGCAGATTTCAGCGCTACTCCCCTCGTCGGGGAGGAGTACAGAAATTGATTTTAAGAGCCCTTTATGTCGACAAAAATGGCTTTGTTGTGTGGACGGGTGCAGGGTTAATTCGATTTAACGTTGCTAAATTCGACCTAAACTCGTAGAGTAGACCAGGCCTAAGACAAAGATTCCGTGCTCAAGCGAAACTCCTGCTGAAGTCTATGGGAGCCTTGACTGTGTCAGGACTGCAGGTGGTGGCTCTGAAGAGGTCTTAAAGATAAAGAACATTTTGTTTTAAACACTATTTTGTTTCCAACGTGGGTTAAATACACAGGCCAGCTCTTGGGGCGATGACACCCAGAGCGAGTCTCCTTGTCTGCCCAATTCCCATCATTTTGCCAGCTCCCTTACCAAGGTCACGTGCATGAAGCAAATTAACCTGATCTGCAGCTCGCATGAGGATTTTTCAGAGAAAACAACTAAGTTTATCTCCTCTAATGTCTGTGATCAAAGACTGGCACGGTCTGGGAGTCAAGGGTGGCGTATTGCACAGAGACAATTGCAGAGACAACTGCTGCTTTCCAAGATTCTACTTCCAAACCCACAAGGCGCCTTCCATTCCATCAGTTCCAGTTACTTGCTCTTTCATTAAGAGCCAATGTGTCTGCTCGCTTTTACTGTTCATTTACGCATCCCCCTTTGGTGCGCTATGCAGATTAGAAAACAGCAAGATGGGCAGAGATTTCTGTGGGTGTGGGGGTGTGCACTGAGGAGGAGGGAAGCCAGGAATATCTCCCCCACCTCCACTCTCAGGGTATGTCTACACTGCAATCACAGGTGCGACTGGAGCTCAGGCAGACATACAGGAGCTAGATTTAATCTAGCTAGCTCAGTTTCCAGGGTGGTGAAGCTGCAGCAGCGCATGCTACGGTGTGGGGTAGCTGCCCAAGAATGACACAGGGTTACTTCGGTGTGGACTGTAGGGACCTCCTGTATTTGCTCTCACACCTTCACTGCTCCATGATCTGAGATAGCTGGATTAAAGTTTAGCTGAGTTATGTCTATATGAGCTGCAATCATACCTCCCGATTGCTGTAAAGACATCCCCTCCAAACAGCCTCCTCTGGCTCTAAATAACCCAGAACTTCCCAACTAAGGAGACTATCCATTCCTCTCTGCATGCTTCTTTGGTTTATAACATCACTTACCTAGGACATTAGCACCAGCTAATTATGTAAAGTCACAGCTTCAAGATCTTCACATGGCTTCCCCGCATTATCTCCCCCAACCTACTGCAGGCGATTCACAAACAGAACTCTCCCTACTATCCCCAACTGTAGTGACAATCATTGACTCCTGCCAGCCAGAGTTTAAATGGCAACACAACTGAAAACTGGGAACGCCGGTCCAAGGGCAGACATCTGATCCCTTCACCATAAGCCTCTTATTTCAGAAGTCATATTATCCATACTATTGTTGGTGTGTGAAGCTCCAGTGTGAGGGCAATTTAGAAAGGGAGCATTCTACTTTCATGCCGGCTGAGAAAGCCTGACAAATTGGAACTTTTGTTCCTTTCATGTTTCTCTGAGTCTGAATGAGATGCTGACTTTCAGACAAGAACAATTCAAATCCTTCGGGTTGAGAAATTTGGACTTTGAGACCCCACACATAGCAAGCTAGATATTAATCGATAAACTGTTATTTCCATCCTGTTTTATCAGCCTTTAAACTACCTGGATGTAACATGATAAGGAACTAATTGATTCATCTTATATAAAGCAGATAAAACCATTGCACAAGTTGAAGGTACAGCTGCTTGATTAATGCTCATGACAAGGAACTTCAGCATGTTAGAAAGGATAAGAAACTGCTACATATGTAATATCTTATCAATAAGTGGTTAATTGAAAGATGATAGCAAGTGAGAAACTGCATGGATATAAAAAATGGCATCGGGTGTTTATGCAAGGAGACACCGATTGCTCAAGGCCATGCAAAACAAAGTACATTTCTTCCAAACTCTCAACCTCAAGTTTCTGCCTTGGCATTAGGACATTGATAATGATTTCCATGACAACCACAGATGGTAGTTGGACTATTACCTATAACAATATACTCCTGAGATAGCCCTGATTTTACCTCAACCAATCATCTGACACCCAGAACTATTTTTAAATCCAGTGTCCTCTCAGGCTGTGTTCCTGAGCACCCTCAGCTCCCACTGACCTATGCCAATCATGTAACTCAGTGGTCCCCAACACGGCAGGGTATCTATGTGCACCTGCGTACTGGCCGGCAGACGAGCATCTGCCGAAATGCTGCCGAGAAGCATCCAGAGGCGTCGCTGTCGAAATGCCGCTGATTTTCGGCAGCATTTCGGCGATGACACCTATTGACGTTGCCGCTTCTTGGCAGCATGTCGACGGATGCTCATCCACCAGCCCTGGTCCTCAGTAGCTCATCGTCCGGCGCCTGCCAGACAAAAAAGGGTTGGGGACCACTGATGTAACTTCTTAAAATACAATCATCACTAGAGTCCTAAAATCCTTATATACAGATGGGAGACATTTGCAGGGGGCTTCCTTTTTAAGCTACAGTAAAGTAACACGGTCTAGTTAAAAAGAAAAGATCTCTCTTCTAATACCATCATCTTAGTTTATTACAATGGAAAAAACTTTGAACATATGTTTACACGGTTTATCTGATTGATTTAGTTTCTGCATTCTACTCAGCTGGAGAAAGTGAAGATGCACTAGCCAATTTCATCTTTGATATTCAGTTCTGATCCTGCAAAGCAACATAAGCAGGCAGTCCAATGCAGTCACTGGAGCAGTCACACAGATCTGAATGCAGGATCATTTTACCATCAATTTCACTTTGTGGTTCTGTGCACCAGCCCAGTGCTGCAGAATCAAGGTTGTAAATGCATCAGGAACACATTTAAATAAATACATCTCTTTATAGTTAAATCATGTATATACTCTATAATTAATTTAAAAACCAAATTCAAAGTAATATTTCTGATATGCCACTAAAACACGTCTAGTAATTTTAAGACATGATTTTTAAGTCCTACAGGCCATTTTCGGTCTGAACTACTTGCCAGAAAGAATTTGATGCAAGATTTTTCGAGAAGCTCATTGAACAAACCTCATAAGCCTTCCTATGCTCTGGGAAGGTCTCAGACACCAACAGCTCATCCCCAGCCAGGTCTATGGCTACCACCGTATTGTTCTGGTATTTCTTACACAGCTCCACCACCTCCAACGACCAGCCTGGAAAGAAGACCAGCAGGATTCAGGAAAAACCTTCCACCAGGGTCACCCCTGAGCTCTTGTCCAAACCAATGTGGTTGTTCACCTGGCACTGGACGCTATCGGAAGACAGGATTTGGGGCTGGATGGACCATTGGTCCGACCCAGTATGGCCATTCTTACGCTTTTATGAATAGAAAAATTATGTTCATTTCCAGGATTTCTCCCAAGTTTGAAGCCCTACAAAAAGCAACAAAATCCTAGAGCCAGGTTTATAGACCAGAGCCAAAGAGGAAGAGCCCCACTAACAAGTGAGCTCACTGCCTGTAAAGCTGGTAGGCATGACAAGTTTTAGCCCTGGTTATTAGGCCTTCCAAGCGGGAGCCCTTCATTATCATTACAGCCCTTGACGAGAGCAAAACTCCATGAGTCAGGCACATACTTCTAAAGTGCAAAGTCACAGTGTAATCTAATCTACTGGGGCTCCCAGCTGCCCAAACTGCAGCTTTCTCATTATTACAGGTCAGACAAAAGGGTGGGCAGAGGATGGGGTGGGCAGAGAGATCCTGTTTAAAATGGAAGGGTCATGCACTTGATGGATCTACACCCATGCTACCATCATCTGGAGTTACGCTCTGGGCATTAAGTGCAATGGCAGAAACATAATAATCCTAAGAGTTAGCTGCTATCGCACTCTTTTCTTCCACAGATCCCATAGCGCTAATTCTAAAAGAAGGTAAAAGTATTATCCCTGTTTTATCAATGAGGCACAGAGGAGTGCAGTGATTTGCCCAAGATCACAGAGCAGGTCAGGACAAAAGCCAGGATTAGAACCCAGCTCTCCCGATCCCCAGTTGGGTGTGCTAGTTATTTATGTAGTGAGGTTTGTACTAACCATGCAAACAAGCACCCATCCCAAGCCCTGGGCACCATTTACAAACCCTTAGAAGAACGATTCATACATTGCATGCTAGTTTTCAACCCAGTGAGGGCATTAACCTGGCAACAACATGAACATAAAAATAAAAAATTAACCTGACTAAACATCCTTCCTACACGCAGCTGGGAAGACCAAGACCTATATAAAAACAAGACAGCATTTAGCTGGGCACAGGGCAATCATTGCTCAGAGCAGCAGGGGCATTCTGTCTTTTAACATATGTAGAGAAAATGCTACTTTCCATAAGAAAAAGCATCAAGGGACAGGATTCTATTCCCAAGGCCATGTTTGACTATGGATGGGGGTGAGGAAGGCCTTTTCTTCCACAGCAATGCATCTGGAGATGAGATCCCTGCTTACCCCTTTGTAAATATTCCTCTCCAAGTCTAGATTTATAGGAAGCAATTAAAAAAAAGACTCATATAAACCACTTTCTGAGGACAACACCACCATCCAGATTCCCTGAGTGAAAGTGTAAGCCCATGGACAGCCTGCTGTGAAGATAAGCAAGTTTCAATGATGCCAATGGACGGAAACAAGTGATTCTGCTTTAGAGATGGAAGAAAATGCCACTATCTCTTATGAGATAATGAAGGAAAAGATGAAAAGTCCAGAGGTAAAGAATTCAGGAGCTCAAGGCATCTGGCTAATTGGCAGATTTAATTTGGTAATGCTGCCAACACCATGATGGAGTACAGCACTTTCCTCATAAAACCCTTATTCACTGCGCTTTGGGTTTGTTTAATTTTTCTTAGGAGAAGGGAGAAATCAGAGAAAACTTCTAAAAATATTAAACTAAAATACAAAATGGCGAGGGACCACACAAAGGTGTGGTAGGCTCCAAGATTAAATTCAACACAGGTTAGATACACCGACGGTGGCAGCAGCAGGAGGGCAGAAGTTAGGAAAAGCTATTCTAAAAAGAGGGAAGTAGAAGCAGTAACTGATTAGGAAACATGAGGCTTTTCTAGATGCGTCTGTCATCTCATTTAGTCTTTCTGAAGGACCTTCAGAGTTAAGACAGCAGGGGACATACTTTCTGAAGGCCTCTAACCATGCACCTGTAGGACAGCCTGGCTTTCAGGGACAAGGGCTCTGTGGCATAGACACTATGGAGCTTGCATGTGGGCAAACAGATGAGCTGGCAAACCTTGTGGACGGACATTCATTGGCCCTTTAAAAAAACAGCCTGGAACGGCACCTGAAAGGCTCTTCTGTAACTATATGTGCTTCGTGGCTTGGAAGATACAGGCTGATCACAGTCACAGGCGAGAAGACTAGAGAATGACTGCATCTGCCCAAGAATCAACAATCCACACTTTAACTGCTCAGAGAAGAGTCTACACACTACCACGCTGAGCATGATGTCTATGATGATAGACAGAGGAACTTATGGAAGTGACCACTCACTAGAGAAACACCAGCTGCTAGTCTGGATCTGTTTCCAGTCTAGATTTTTTTGGACTGAAAACTGCCAATTAAGCCCTTGGGCTGACAATTTTAGACAAACAGCTCATAGCCAGCAGCATCCTTCCAACGGGCAGCTGTTTGGCAAGTGCAATTGCCACTGCAGATTGTGGGTGTTAAATACACAACGTTGCACTACCCTTCAGGGAAATCCACTTCACAGTTCCATCAGCTCTAGCACAGGCTGGGAGAGTTAGAAAGGGGAAGTTCTCTTCCTCTTGAAAATAAAGACAGATGTGGTTTGTGCTGGAAACAAAGCAGCTCCCAGCCCAAATCCTCAATCACCCTTGAAGCTTGAGACTGAGTTGAACTGGACCCCTGAGCTCACAGCAAGGAAGAAAGGACCTTCAGCTTCTCCAATAACTCAGAGTCAGTGAGCTGGAGAACTGGAACAGGCAAGTGAGGATCAGAGAAACTCTGGTACCAGCCAGAAAGTGACATCATAGTACCCACAGAATGCTTCACTTTGCAGGGTGATGCTTTGTACAGAACTGAAAGCAGAAGGGGCTTTTCTGGGAACAGGAATCAAGAGGAAACTGAAAGAAGAAGTGGGATAACAACCCAATATCTAATCCAGGGGTCGGCAACCTTTCAGAAGTGGTGTGCCAGGTCTTCATTTATTCACTCTGATTTAAGGTTTCACATGCCAGTAATACATGTTAACATTTTTAGAAGATCTCTTTCTATAAGTTTATAATATATAACTAAACTATTGTTGTATGTAAAGTAAACAAGGTTTTTAAAATGTTTAAGAGGCTTTATTTAAAATTAAATTAAAATGCAGAGCCCCCGGATGGGTGGCCAGGACCGGGCACTGTGAGTGCCGCTGAAAATCAGCTCGCGTGCCGCCTTCGGCACCTGTGCCATAGGTTGCCTACCCCGATCTAATCTCTCATTGACAAAACGGATTATTCGCACTCTGCCCTGGCCTGAGAGAGGAAGGGAAATCAAGAATGGTTTCTGCTCTTAAAGCCAAATATTTAATTCAGACTACATGTATCACAAGCAGCACCACTCTCTGTAGGGTCTTAGATCCACCATATACCCACAGGCAGGTTTCACGACTCCCATGGCTGTACAGGGCTAAGCTACACCAGCTCACAGGAAGTCTGGCAGGGGGTATTAGCGTGCCATCATGGACTCTCTGTAGTGCAGATGGAACAGCTATATTCTTCAAGCCACTCAGTATTTTGCCACAAGGGAGAAAAACCTTGGGAACTATTTAGTGACTTCATTTGGTTTAAGATGTGCAGTGAGGATGGGCTGCATTTCCCAAGCAGTACGGGCTACTGGCCTGGTGCTGAGCACCCACAGCTCCCATCCAAATCAATGGGAATGACGGAATGCCAGGCACCTTTGAGGAGGGGACTCAGTCCACATGTAACCAGGGAATATTGGTCTTTAATGTTTGCCAAGTGCTTGTAACAGGTAAGTGCTGAATTTTAATTACTGCTATTTTCTCAGCAGATAGAAATCAACAAGACCCCCTAGTTCACAGCCATTCCTGACTAAGGCCCACTATAGTTCCTGAAGGAGGGTAAAACCACTGTGGAATTGACACTGCACTCTACCTTAGCAGAAAGGCCATGAAGCATAGATAAGATATAGAGTTAACAATTAAGAGGGTACCTATTGGGCATGTTTTATTTGAAGATCATAAGTACTTACAAGTCAGTGATATTTAGAATACAGCTCAACTGCCTAGGATTTAGTCTAGTTGTTTGATTACTTTTTAGATTTGCATAGTTTGGAGCCATTATTTCAAACACAAGTTTAATATGCGCCAGTTCTCAGACTGATATTTCCATCTTCCTCTCAACTCACTGCAAATGTAGGGGGGGGGGGAAACGTCTCATTACACTAAGTTGCATCTATTTTAAAAAGGCAGGCTCTGCATGACTTAGTACAGTGTTCTCAGAACAATGCCAGTGAAAATTCTTCCCTGAGTCAAGTCAACGGATAGTCCCAAACTAGACTCTGTGGAACAGGTTTTGAGACTAACAAAACTGCCCATCAAGCCCTCATTTTCCAAATTATGTGTACATTCAAATTACACACTTACTTATCTGTCCAATCGGTAAGTGCAATTACCACAGCTTTGCAAGTGCAACACGTGTGCACACAAGTGATCCATTAGATATTTAGGCCGTCATTTATGCATGCATTTACTGCCACTATGCATGTAATGACCGACTGCATGCACAATTGTGATAATTAGACATGTACATATTTCTACATGCACAAAGTTCTGAAAATTTGACCCTTGGATCTTTCAATTTGATTCTGGGAAATTTTTAGAAATATAGGATGATTTCCCACCTTTTTAGATAGAGGCCTGACAGACATTACTAGTACGCCTTTTCACCACCCATCTACTAGTATCCTGAGGCAACTGTTCAGCAAGGATTTCAAAATGTCAGTACATGCCTTTGTTTATGAAAGGTTAAGTTACTGCAAAATTGTTTCCTAGTCTTCCTGAATGTGCTATTTCTAGAATGCAGTAGGTCAAGATAATATAGAAAATTGGCTCACTTACCACATAACCCCTGTTTTAGATAACTGTATCAGCTGTGGATAAGTGCTTTATTTATAGAAGTCAGTAAGTTTAAGGCCAGATTTTAAAAGATATTTAGATGCCTTAAAATGCAGATAGGCACCTAGTGCGATTTTCACAAATGTTTAGGTGCCTTTCAAAATCCCACTAGGCGCCTGTCTGCATTTTCAGACACCTACATACATTTAAAATTTTGGCCTTTAGTGAACGTGGCTTAGTGTATTTCACCTGTTTTTTGAACCTGGTCCTGCATAGAGTATGGAAACAACAGGTTATTTAGTTAGCCCTCATCATAACCAGACAATGGAAGTGTGGTCATTTTATAAGTGTTCTCCTTGGCCATGGAATGTTTCCAACTTGGGCATCTACTCTGCAACTTTACGTGAAGTACTGGAAGGTACCTTTGTTACTGCTTTTAACTGCTGATCATTTTTGTTCTATCAGTTTACACTGTGCTTTTGGATGCTGGGAACAGCACTATATGATACACATTTCCAATCCCACCTCCCAAAGGAGTCCAGAAATTTGTTTCATTCTCAACTAGGAGCTCAAGTTTCCCCATCTTTCTCAGGAAGGGGATAATACTGAACAAGGTTCCAGCATGGACTGAAGCAGTGTATTTCAAGGGTTTGGTTTGTTTAATACCAGAATTAGAAGAAGGCAATTATATGTGGTATTTCAACATGTAACTAATAGTCTCTTCACAAGCAACCTGTCTGCCCTGAATCCCAGGTATAACAAACAATCCCTTAATCAGGCCACATCTCGTCTAACCCCAGCTGGAGCTGTCCTGCATCACTCTACCCAGCACTTGGTTTTTAATTTAAAGCTATCTGCAGGAAACGGAAATGAACGACACCCACTCCACTTAACCTCTGTTTTGCATTCACAAATTCATCTCTGCAAGGCAGGCTCAATGTTTCTCCCTTTTTCACCTTGTATCTTTTCCTAAGGGGCACGAAACACTAGAAGAGAACAGAGCCAGAGGCAGCCATGCAGTAAGCCGTAAAGGCCCCCATGGAACATTTCTCAAAATCCACACTGCCACCACCTGCACATGGGGCCCACCGTAGACACTGCTTCCCTCCTGAGGGGCCCTCTCAACAACACACTAACAAAAGAATGCATCCTATTGCATCAGCACCTCTGATGTAGGTGACATTCAAAGCTTCCCGATGGGAGGAGTGGGGCCACAGAGCTAGAATACATTGCTCTCGGTTTCAAACGCCTGACATGGATTGTGTGTATTTATAAAGTGACATGTCAGAAATGCCAGAAAGCAGTCTCTGCTGCTCTAAGAGATGCTGCTTCCAACTAATACGCCAGAGCATGTACCCTACCCCATCAAGTGGCTTAGGCAAACCTGAGCACAACACTAAGCTAGTTAGAAATTGCTTTTTGCAGAAATAGGAAAAACTGAGCTGGCATCCTTCAATCTTGAGACTGAGGAGATGTCAGATTTACCCCCTCCCTGAAGATAAAAGAGCTGGAAATCACTGTGTGGGTATGAAGAGTGGCTTCTCCTCCCTCAGTCTCTCTCTTCCACCAGTACCTACATGGGAAATAGCCATCACCTTCCCATGGCACTGAGACAGCATTCAACCCAGAACTGAGCAACTGATGCTTCCCGAATATTTCCCCAAAGGATCTCAATTCAAGGCATTTCACACACCCCCAAAGGGTCAGGAAAGGAGGGAGCAGAGCAGCAGGTGAACTGTAATACATTACTTGGCATATGGCGCATGCAGCATAGAATAGACCTGGCTTTGATGTTGAAATCCCTTTCTCCATCCTGTAATCCCTGATTAACGAGGTGAACCACTTCCTCCGGAGTGAGGTCGCCCCTGCGGGAAGAAAACTTCCAAGTTAGCTAGCAAGCTCGTGAGGTTCGGCACCCCAGCAATCCCAAAGGAAAAGAAACTGCTTCCCGAATAGTAACATCACTGAGCTGGTTGTATTATTGCTGTGGGCTGTTAAATAAAGAAGAATCCAAACACTGCCCAACCAATGTGACCACACTGGCAAAATGCCAGAAAGCTAAGGGCCACATTTATATCAAAAAAGGGGTATACTGCAGCCACCCTCATGCTGAACACTGGACCAGCCCCCTCAGAGCAAGAGGGAGCATGATCTGCCAGGAACTGTAGTTTCAGGGCCAGATTTACAAAGGTATTTAGGCACCTAGTAGCATTTATAAGAGTGTCTAAGCAGGTTAGGCCTCTGACTCCCTTAGGCTCATCTGTGAATCTCCCTTTGTGCCTACGTGCAGCACTAGCCTCCTCTGTAACTGAGGTCCTCAGTGACCCGCATCTGTTTGGAGGATGAGGGAGGCGGCACTGCAGAGCTGCGTGGGATGCATGGTGGCCAGAGACACTTTCACAAACCACGGGCTACAGCACCGTATTGCTTTAAGTAAATGAACCACTTTGCCAAAAGAGGAACTTTTTTTCTTTGGCCAAAAGGTCTTAAGATGCAGAGCTTTGCACTATCCTGGCAGCAGTGAGCAGAGTGACACAAAAAGCAGCAGACGCCCCAAACCATGTTTTGTGAGAAATCCCAGAGGTCTCCTTGCAAAGCTCGGTGCTGGTTTAATTAGCAACACGCTGTTCTAAAGAGCGCAGATGACACAGAAAGACAGACTGAGAGCTACCAGGGCTGCTCCCAAAGGCTCAGCCCACTAACTTTGCTGGTAGAAAATGTTACATTTTGGATGGGGGGTTAGGGTGGGGATGTGTATCTGAACTCTGGTGACTTCTTGAAGGGGGAGCAGCTTAAATCAAAAATCTAACAGCTGTTTCCCACACAGATGGGACAATGGCCCTGGGGCAAGTTACCAGAGGAAGAACATTTTTAGGGGGGGGAGAAAAAGTGAATACATGACTAATACTGCATTCCAGATAGAAATAAAAGATATGCTGTCTCCCTCCGGCCCTGGGAGCAAAACTAAGATCTCCATTTGCTGGTTAGTGGCTTTCGTGCAGATCTCTGCGTGCTCTTTCGCGCAGATCTCTCAGTCTTACACTTTATGGATTCACTCACTCTTTTTGGCCCCATGGAAGAGGATGAACTTTGCAGTTGGCTAGGAGATGAGGGCTGTACCTGACCTCAACATAGATGACACCTTCTTTTGCTTTCATTTCTACAAACTCATAGGCTATTCTTCTCACAGCATCGCGGTCCCCCCTGTAAGGAAAAGAACAGGATTAGTCTGATTTATGAGTTCTCAGGAACCTATGGGCTGCTGATCAAAAAGATCTGGAAGAGTGGACCTGCTGAGGGTCTGAATGCTTCCCAAGAGGCACCCCAGTCTCACCAGCACATGAAAACTCATCACACACTTAGAGAAATTAGAATGCAAGATTCCTTTGGCTTGGAAGCGGCCTATCTAGTGAGTCATTTAGCTTCTCTCCCTGCACGGTGCCAGGACTGACTGCATCATCTCTAAACCAGCTGGGAAAAAGCCTACTCCCCCACTTCCCAGGAATCAGTGATTTTTTTCTGATAAGCAAATAAAATACCATGATGTTATCAATCATCATTATCACAGTAAAGGGAATTGAACACATTTTGTAGCTTAGAACAGGGACAGGAAAACTTTTTGGCCTGAGGGCCAAATCAGGTTTCCAAAATTGTATGGAGGGAGGGTTAGGGGAGGCTGTGCCTCCCCAAACAGCCAAGCGTGGCCCGGCCCCTGCCCCCATCTGATCCCCCCCTGCTTCTCACCCCCTGATGGCCCCCCAGGGACTCCTGCCCTGTCCACCCCTCCCTGTCCCCTGACCACCCCCAGTCCCCCAGCTCCTGACTGCCCCCGCTGCCCCATCCAACCCCTCTATCCTTCCTGACTGCCCCCCCGGGACCCCTGCCCCCATTCAACCCCCCTGTTCCCCGCCCTCTGACCCCTATCCACACCCCCACCCCCTGACCACCACCCCGAACTCCCCTGCCCTCTATCCAACCCCCCTGCTCCCTGCCCCCTTACCATGCTGCCTGGAGCACCGGTGACTGGCGGCCCTACAGCCCCTCCGCCCAGAGCAGCGGGACAGGCAGCCGCAACGCCCAGCTGGAGCCAGCCACGCCACCGCGCAGCACAGAGCACCGCGTCACGCAGCGCAGCTGCAAAGCCACGGCCTGGCAAGAGCTCGCAGCCCTGCTGCCCAGAGCATTGTGCCGGCGGCGCAGTGAGCTGAGGCTGCGGGGGAGTGGGAACAGCGGGAGAGGGGCCAGAGGCAAGCCTCCTGGGCTAGGATGTGTCCCAGTTTGCCCACCTCTAGCTTACAGTCTCCTGCGCAAGCATTCTCAGGACCATACATCCCAAATTGGCAATTCTAGCTTGCAGGTGCCTGAGACCGATGAGAAACTTGGAGCGATTACCGGGAAGTAAGTTACTTACGCAATGGCAGGCATGTAGAGAGCAAACTTTTCTAGAAACTGGGTGAGAGTGAGTGGCTCCGAGTAACTGATGTGCTGCAAGAGGTCTTCAACAGTGTCACCAGGGAGCGGAATTCCTCTTTTCCTAGAAATCGATACACATTTCACTGACAAGGATTTGGGTTACACCTTTAAATAGAAACAAAGTCCATACTGCTGAACCTGCTTTGAGTCTACAGCACAGGCAAAAGATAGCTCAGTCTTTTAAAAAATGCCTCGCACATATGCCTCAGGAGCCTCCCCCAGATAAGAGAGGAGACTGATCTCTAGCAACAATGCAGCAACAACAGACCCAGAATTATCCAAAGAAATTGAGCCAAAACAGAACCTTTCTTTTCCTGGTGTCTTGGTACCTCCTGGTCTTGGAAGCATAAATGCCTAATTATTTCAAGAAAGCAATTTCCAACCCCAATTATATAGAGTCAAGAGCTGCCAACAAACACTGGATTGCTGATCTGAACTGAGTCACTGAACCTTCTCAGGTTTGCCTGTTGCTAGTCTCCAAGAGCTGGTCAATCCTTGACCTTTCTGCTGAGGCTGCCAACAATAGAGAAAAATTGTGATGTGGTTTCTCTGATGTGGAAATCTTTACACTGTGAACCAAGACTGACACCCAACAAGCCCCTTCTCAGAGAAGCCACCAAAGAGCATCCAGATAGGAAAGTCCATCCATCTCTACCAAAAGTGGGCAGTCTCTGAGCTTGTGAGCTGGAGGGGAAAGATTCCAGATCTCATTACCCAGGGCATGGCCTTCTCCAGTTCCAACAGCCAACTACATAAGCTATCTGCAGGAAAACAGCCTGACTAATATTGCTCCTCTGCTCAATGTACACAGATGCTTTATGGCTCTGTGGTGTAGGAAATCTACGCTATGTTCAGAGTTCAAAGGCAGTTACTACAGATTAAGACCCTGGCACTCAACAGGAATGAATGACGCATGCTAAGTACAGGGTGACCAGACATCAAGTGAGAAAAATCGGGATCGGGGTGGGGGGTAATAGGAGCCTATATAAGAAAAAGCCCCAAACATCAGGACTGTCCCTATAAAATCGGGATATCTGGTCACCCTAGTTAAGTGCAATGAAATCCCGCTATAACGCAATGTTTGGGGTCCAAAAAATTCCATCGCGATAAATGCGGGGTAACGGTATAGCGGGGTTTCAAGCCGGTAAGTTTAAGTCAATGGTCCCCAACGCGGTGCACTGATGTGCGCCGCCTAGTGCCGCTAGTGCCGAGGGCCCAACAGGGGAGAGAAGCCGCGGCCCCACACCTGCCGGGGACAGAGAACTCCAGGGTTGCGGGCGCTGGTGCTCTCTGTCCCCAGCAGGCGCAGGGCCACGGCTCCTCTTGAAGGCGGAGAGAAGCCGCGGCCCTGCACCCGCAGGTTTGGCCAATCACAGCTCCCACTGGCCGCGGTTCGCCCCACCCAGACCAATGGGGGTTGCAGGAAGCGGTGTGGGCTGAGGGATGTGCTGGCTGCCACTTCCCGCAACCCCTATTGGCCTGGAGCCGTGAACCGCGGCCAGTGGGAGCTGCGATCGGCTGAACCTGTGGACGCGGCAGGTAAACAAACCAGCCTGGCCCACCAGGATGCTTACCCTGGCGGACTGCGTGCCAAAGGTTGACGATCCCTGCACTACAACATTGCATTATTTGGATGTAGTCAAATTGAGTCAATCACCACCCAGCAACTTTATTTATTTGCTGTTTGATCTGTACCAAGCAGTTTTCGTGTCATGATCACTAAGTCATGATCACAAGCAGCATTCTATGCTTGGGGCCAGATTTTCAAAGCAGACTCCTAGACTGCCCTCACAAAATGCTACCTCTGCACAAAAACCAGCATGCATTTTTGCTCTACCCTAAACTGAACACTATATGCTGGGAGTGGTAGTTTGTGTAGGCTCCAGCTTTACAGTAGATATGAAAATAGCTCCAGTCACCTCCATTTTATACAAGCGTGGGGCAGCCCTGGGCACCTGCCAAGTTGCAAGCACAGTTCCCTTAGGTGGGTGAAGTATGGACACTCCCGTCTACAAGAGTCAAAAGAATCCCCCAGGTAACCACAGAACCTGATCACCCACATTGCCATAGGGAAGAAGAGCTCCAGGGAGTTAGATGTGTCAATGAATCCCTCACACATCAGGATACCTATCCACACACTTAAATCTTTAACCCACTCCTTTGCTCCTAGAATATGTATAGATGGGTGAAATCAAGGAGAATTCTTACACAACACACCAAAGGGGCATCCAGCAATTAATGAGCTGGATTTTCTTGATGCGCCTTCTGAATATTCATCTTGGCTGCATCACAGAAACTACTGCTAGTTCAGAAGGCACCTTAGCCATGGCCTGAGAAGTAATTTTTTTTCCCTACATAAAAATATTTTATCAAATCCTCCAATCCATCCATCTATGCTGATGCCACATCTGTTCCATTTTTACTGGAAATTGCTTTCATGTCTAAAGCCCCCTCAACTATGTTGAAGTGTTATTTGTTGGGACATGGGAAAGAACCTGCAAAGGCTGGTTGTTAGAGTCAACCTTATCATGACACTCTTGATAAGAGGGATTTCTGCCATACTTTGGCAAACAATGCCAGATTTCTAATGTCCTTTATCTTTAAATGAAACTTCTTCCAGGTGTGAAAGTTTACATTTATCTTGTTTAAAATGATAGAGCCAGGTCCTCAAGTTGTTCATTATTTACTTTGCCACTCATCAAGTGTATGTGTCAATTAATCAGAGTTTGCCTCCCCGATAGAGCCCATCTGCTCCTTCTTGCTTAAGCCAGCAATGAAGCCATAGCACTGAAGATTTTTCTTGGCAATGGGTTACATCTAGCACAAGGCAACTTTTTTTCCACAGAACCTTTTTTTTCCCGCCCAGAACCCTTTTTTCCCCACTCCAAAACAAAAACAGACCCCACAGAGTCAGGTCGAATTTGGTGTGCTGGGGAAAAAAAGTTTCAACTTTTCTTCATTTTGGAATTTCCCTCAATTTTAAACAGATTTTAAAAATTTCAAAATCAAAACCAAACATTATGGTTGATATAACACAAACCTTTTTTTCCAACATTTCGGTTTGGCAAAAATTTCAAAACATTTTCGTTTCAACTCAACCCAAAACAATTTTTTTTCAGACCTGCTCCTGAACTGAATATCCAATTATTTACACAGCCCTAATAATACCATCTGGTTTTGAGATGGCAAGGCAGGATCAAACGGAAAATTTACACGGCGTGCTAAGGGAGAAAACCCCTCCTGAAAACACAAACACTAGCATTAGTAGTATTGCAAGCACAACTGACGCAGCCAATTGCTTTCTGCAGACCAGGGACTGGCAGTCAACTACAAGGGACAGCCGGTGGCAATGCTGATGCACTAGGGTTGTTTGCGCTTTGCAAAACTCTTGCAGTTATTAATGAGACAGATCACTGGGCTATTTTATGTATATATTTAGAAATGGACTCATAACTCATTCTTTCTAAATCTGTTTAGAAGCCTGACCACAAAATCTGTTTCCTCATCTAACCTGCTGATGGTGTTGTCTATAACTCTGCTTGGTTTGTGGCTTGTGAGCATAAAGAGAGGGGCACTAAGACACTGTTTGGTTACATATTTGGCACCAATTCAATCCAGTTTCCCTACTATACTATTAGAAAGTGGTCAGCTCTGTGCATCATGTACTCAGTCACAGTGTTGGTCTACACTCTGACTAGGACCACGCTAGTGACAGCCATTTGTTGTTTGCACATTTCAAACACAGTTTCCCTGATGGGTAGGGACAGAGAACTCTTTGTCTGAGAATTGGGTATAGACATACAGCGATCCAGGACAGTTTGGCTGGCAGGGCTCAGTAAAAAAATAATCCTTATCTTTGTCAGATAAAATCATGCTAATGGAAAGTATTATAAACATAACTGTAGCTAACACTGGACTAATCAGCAAGGACAGGGCCAAATTCTAGGAATTTTCATTTTTAAACAGAGGTGCCTCTGTCCAGGAAATCTTTACAAATCAAAGCACCCAGCTAAACACACTGAAGCAAATTGATATTTTTAAACAACTCACTTGCCAAAGTATAAGATTGTTTCTGGCTTAATGGCTCCATCCAGGTGAACATGAAGTTCTACCTGTAATTTAAAAAAAAAAAAAAGACAAAGAACAATGACACATTCATATAACTGTGAAAGTGATCTCTGGATCAGAAGATGCTACAAACAGCCAGTGTTGTAGGGTCACAAGATGGGAGCTAAAAGAGAAAACATAGAAAGCTACTCAGTATAGAAAAGACACTTGATAAGTGTATGGTGTTTTTGTTTTGTTTTTTAATGCCTGAAAATTGACAGAATCAGATTCATTGTTCTTCCTGCAGGTCTCATTTTTACATTCCTTTACAAGCAAACTCTATTTCCAGGAACCTTAACACTGCTCAGGAAATTGTCCTACTCATATTTGGTCCCTTAATGAGTTGGGGCGGGGTGGAGACTTTGTTTCCAACCTGCTCCATCTTGATATTCATAACCTCTTAAACCAGTGTCTTTAAGCCTTTCCAGACTACTGTACCCCTTTCAGGATTATGATCTGTCTTGCATACCCTCAAGTTTCACCTGACTTAAAAACTACTTGCTTACAAAATCAGATATAAAAATACAAAAAAGTGTCACAGCACAGTATTGCTTACTTTCTCATTTTTACCATATAATTATAAAATAAATTAATTGGAATATAAATATTGTACTTACATATCAGTGTACAGTATATAGAGTAGTATAAATAAGTCATTGTATAAAATTTTAGTTTGTACTGACTTTGCTAGTGCTTTTTATGTAACCTGTTGTGAAACTAGGCAAATAACTAGATGAGTTAATGTACCTCTTGGCAGACCTCTGTGCACCCCCAGGGGTACCTGTACGCCTGCTTGAGAACCACTGTCTTAAAGGCTGACTAATTCTGATTTCTGCTTGCTGAGAATGCCATTCCTTAAGCACCTCAGTTTCTCAACCAAAAGCTACTCTTGCTTTGATCATGTTTCAAAATGGTGTTTTAGTTTAGGCCCATTACACATGAGACAATAGCCCAAATCACCTTTAATTCTAAACCCCTGCTTGCCACACACGTTCAGAGATAAATAATTATTGCCAGGAGCAAGACCTCTTGGAAGATGAAAGACTGGTACCTGTTCAACACTTGGTGGATGTTGCAAATTATTTAGGAGAAAGCTGATAAACATGATTTGCAAAGCACAAAATTAAGAGGAAAAACCCTAATGATAAGATGTTTAAGCAATATTTTGTGTGTGCAAATACAATTGTTCTGGGAGCCATGGGAGAGAATGGTTTCAGAGTAGCAGCCGTGTTAGTCTGTATCCGTAAAAAGAACAGGAGTACTTGTGGCACCTTAGAGACTAACAAATTTATTTGAGCATAAGCTTTCGTGGGATGCATCCGATGAAGTGGGCTGTAGCCCACGAAAGCTTATGCTCAAATAAATTTGTTAGTCTAAGGTGCCACAAGTACTCCTGTTCTTTTTTCTGGGAGAGAATGAGACTTGCAAAGGAAAATGGGAAGAAGTTCTCATCTGCATCACAATTATCGAGGAAGAACGGGATGAGATATTGTAATTAACTCCAGGCGTGTGGAAAGGAGAGAGACACAGCTTACACCCTTATTTATGATAACTGTTCAGTGTCAACATACCAGTGCTTGGAAGCAAATGTAAACAAAGACTCTTCTGCACCATGGGCCTCCCACAGAGGTTGTTTCTGATAACTCCTGGGATCATGTTCTCCAAAACTGACTTTTTGGAAAGTGAAAAGCATTGAACAGATTCATTTTATTGAAGTTGTTGCTACATTTACTAAGTTGTTAAGGGAAATTTCTCGTTTTGCTGACTTGCACTGATGGGAGCTGTGCACATAATTCTCTGCAATCTCAAGGAGAAAACGCCCCTCAGTTGTTTTTAAAATGTTATCCAGACCAAATGAATCATTGTTTTTAAATCACAACAGGCATTCAGCATGGAGATAAGTGAGGATAGTCATAGTATGAAGAGCACAAGACCTTGGTTATTACATGTCTATTGTGTCCAGGTCTTTCTGACAACTGCATGGATTGCAATGTACCTACCTTGAAACAAACAAAGAGACTACCCTATGAGTAGAGACTTAAGAGATCTGGGCTGTTCAGTTTAGAGAGCAGATGAATAAGTAGTGACTTAAGAAAGACAAACAAAATAATGAATGGGACAGAGAAGGTAAATGAGGCACACCTGTTCACTGGCTATTAATAGGAGAGATGAGGACATTCAAAGAAATTTTAAAAGCAATAAATTTAAGACTGAGGAAAAAAATGTAATGCAACACAAATTTAACCTGTCGAACTCACTGCTACATGATATTGAACTCAAGAACTTAATAGGATTCAGAAAAAGACTGGACATTTATGATAATGAGAATAACCACAGTTACATTAAATACTATAAAAAAAGAAGAGGTATAAAGCCTCTTGGCATCAGAGCATACACCAACCAATAACCGACAGGAGTTAGAAAGAAACTATCCCTAGAGCCAGGTTATTCCTTCATTGTCCACTTCAGGGTTTCTTGTACCTTCCTCTGACAAAGCCGGTACCAAGCAAAGTAAAAAACAAGAACTGAACTAGCTGGACTACTGGTCCGATCTGGTAATTCCTGGTACTCTGCGTCAAGGCAGTGGGTTTTGGAGTTTGCTCTGCTCATGCCCATCCTGCTGTCTTTCAGGAGTTCCAAACTTGTGGGCCAGTCACTGAGAAAGAGCTGTCTCCTGCATAGAGGGGTTTCCACCAGTCCAGGGTTTCCCAAGATTGTCCCTTTTTTGAAGTAGCTGTCCTGGGAAATCTCTAAGAGTGCTCGGTACGCACTGCCAGCTGTCCAGTTTTGTGGGCTAAGGATCATCCTGGATGTCCCTTTTTTTTTCCCACCTCAGAGGTGGCAACCCTATCTGCACGAGTCTGATGCAAGGTCCACAGTCCCATTGGAACGTGCCATCGCAGCAAGCCATGGTCACATGGAGAGCTTCAAGTGAGACTAAAACCTGGAATTTGAGCCAGTGTTACATAAAGAGCCTGGGCAGACAGCAAAATACTGGAATTATGGACTCTTGGTGGCCCGAGTTGCAGGACAAACAGACTGCTCCATTCAAAACCAACTGCAGCTTTCAGTTATAATCAAGCCTAGATGTCATGGATATATGATAACTGTGACTAAGTACAAAGCATTATATCGCATGGCCCTATACATACTTTATGACCTTGTGTAAGGGAAGGATAGAACTGCTCATCTTTAGCACTGCCCTCAGGAGTACAGGCAATGCTTTTCTCTCTGCCCCGATTTGCAAATCCCTGAATGGGACTGGATCTAGTTCTGGAACAGTGTCCTGATAGGAGTGGTGGGGGCAAACAACTTAATTAGTCTTGAGAGAGAACTGGACAAATTTATGAGTGTGACTGTATGACGGGGTTGCTTGTGATGGTAGGAGGCAGGGCTCAACAGCCCTGGAGCTCACTCCAGTTTATGTCACTAAATGGTCATGCTTCATGGTTTCAGCTGGCCACCTGCAGGGGTCAGGAAGGGATTCCAATTGTATTCTGGGGTGAAGCGGGGGTTAAATCTTCTTCCTTGGAAGCATCAGGGATGGCCACAACTGGAATGGGACACTGGAGAGAGTGGGCCAGGGCTTTGAGGTGGCAAAAAGCATTCTCTCTCTCTGAGGTGCTTGACTGCTTGGTTCTTGCTCACATGCTCAGGGTCTAAGTGACCACTACATGTGTAGACTGGAAGGAGTTTATGTTAATGTAAACCATCAGTATTAGAAATATGAGATCTTAACAGCAAATGTACAGAAAATCCTGTTGCTGAGACAAAAGCCACATACTGCTTTCTCATCTCTCAGATGTTACTTCTTGTTGGGTGTCTTCACCATTTTAAAAAAGACCCCTGTCACACACGTTGAACTTTGGAGGGTTCGGAGTAACACCTGCCCTACATTAGAAGTGCCTGGGATTTATTAGGGTATGATAACTCACCTGCAATGCTACATGGTCTATTGGACAGCATATGTACTCCTGTTCCTTCCCACCATTCCTCCCCCAGAGCCACCCCTGGCCACGCTGCTCGGGACTGCGAACGCCCTATCCTGCTGTGCAGGGGATGGGAGGGGAGCTGATACTGGGTGCCCACCTCCCGCTGCCCATGTACCTGGTCTCCTCTAAGCCAGGGTGAGGGGTCATGGGGGAAATCTATGCTGCTGCCTCTCTGGGCCCAGAACTGCCAGCAGCTGCTGGTGTCTGAACAAGATCCTGAGTGCTTTCTTAAAGAGACAGCTTGCTCATACACTCACTCAGCACATACACACACCCCTCACTACACACATACAGACTGTTAAACATGAGAACATAAGAACGGCCATACTGGGTCAGACCAAAGGTCCATCTAGCCCAGTATCGTGTCTTCCGACAGTGGCCAATGCCAGGTGCCCAGAAGGAATGAACAGAACAGGTTATCATCAAGTGATCCATCCCCTATTGCCCATTCCCAGCTTCTGGCAAACAGAGGCTAGGGACACCATCCCTGCCCATCCTGGCTAATAGCCATTGAGGGACCTATCCTCTTTTTGAACACTGTTATAGTCTTAGCCTTCACAACATCCTCTGGCAAGGAGTTCCACAGGTTGACTGTGTGTTGTGTGAATAAATACTTCCTTTTGTTTGTTTTAAACCTGCTGCCTATTAATTTCATTTGATAACCCCGAGTTCTTGTGTTATGAGAAGGAGTAAATAACACTTCCTTATTTACTTTCTTCACACCAGTCATGATTTTATAGAGCTCTATCATATTCCCCCTTGGTCATCTCTTTTCCAAGCTGAAAAGTCCCAGTCTTATTAATCTTTCCTCATATGTCAGCCATTCCATACCCCTAATCATTTCTGTTGCCTTTTTCTGAACCTTTTCCAATTCCAGTATATCTTTTTGAGATGGGGCGACCAAATCTGCATGTGGTATTCAAAATGTGGGCATACCTTGGATTTATATAGAGGCAATATGATATTTTCTGTCCTATAATCTATCCCTTTCTTAATGATTCCCAACATTCTATTCACTTTTTTGACTGCTGCTGCACATTGAGTGGATGTTTTCAGAAAACTATCCACAATGATGCCAAGATTTCTTTCTTGAGTGGTAACAGCTAATTTAGACCCCATCAATTTATATGTATAGTTGGAATTATGTTTTCCAATGTGCATTGCTTTGTTTCTCTCTCACACATTCTGTGACACACTCCTCTCAACACACACATACACACAGCCTCTCTCATACACATGCACTCTCTTGCACACTCCCCAACACACTCGTCATTTCTCACACACTCCCCCAAGCACCAACATGCACACTGTCTCTCACATACACACAATCTTTCACACACATGCATTCTCACACACACGTTCTCTGCCCCAACACACACACACACTATCACACATACACCGTGTCCCTCACACAGTCCCCCCAACACACCCAAAACCAGCACTCCCTGCATCCAGGTCATTCTCCCCACCTGGGCTGTGCTGTGCCATGAGCAACAGGAGCTGCTGCTCTCCTGCCGTCTCCTTATGCAGCCCAGTTGGGGAAAGTGACCTGGATGCAGGGAGCCGCGCTGTCATTCCTGGCTGTCCCCCCTCACAGCGCCTTAGGGGTGTGTGGGGCAGTGAAGCAGCAGTTCGAGGGGGAGCGAGTAACAATGCCAGCTGCTCTGTGCATCCAGGCCAGTTTCCCCATGTGGGCATAGGAGGAGGATGAAGGGGTTAGAAGCAAAGGGGGTGCAGTGCAGGGGTTAGGGCTGCAGGAGTTAGGGCAAAGGGGGTGTAGGGATTAGGGGCACAGGAAGGGAGTGCAGGGATTAGGGACATGGGGGCACAGTGTAGGGGTCAGGGCACAGGAGGGGGCAGGGGTTAGGCGTGAAGGGGGTGTAGGGATTAGGGCACAGGAGGGTGCAGGCACTGGGGTACAGGAGGGAGGCAGGCAATAGGGGCGCAGAGGCAAAGTGCAGGGTTGGGGTGAAGGAAGGGTGGTGAGACTTGGGAGCCCATGGGGGCCCAGGGCAAGGGGGGGCACCAAAATGCAAGTTCGCCCAGGGTGCCCTTTCCGCTAAGGCCGGCCCTGAGTCTGGCTCTAGGCAGAGGTGCGAGGGGCGGGGAGGGAGACAGGCCCCCCCACTGCCGGGGGGGGCAGGCACGTGCCGGAGTAAGTGGGGGGGGCGCTGCCCAAACGCGCTCTGCTCCCCTCGCCCCATCGCGGAGCGGCCCGGCCAGGGGAGGGTCGCAGCCCCCGGCTCGGACCCAGGAGCATCCAGCAGGGGGGAGGCAGCCGCTCACCTTGGGCAGCTCGAAGGCGGACGGCCCCTGCCCCGCGTCCCGCTCCATCCTGCAGCCGCTGCCTCCCTCCAGCCCGCGCTACTGGCGGGACATCGGGGCTGCCGGGACCTTGGAGCCCGGCCCCGCCCAGCTCTCGCGCCAGCCCCGCCTCGCTGACACCCGCCCGCGCCCTTTCCGCGGGGCTCAGCTCGCGGCTCCTCGCAACCGCCTGGCTGCTCCGCGGGGGCGGGGAATCCCTGCAGCCTGGCCCTGCCCCCAGGCCCCGCTCCCCTCTGCAGCCAGGGGCTCCCCCACGGACCTCCCTTGCAAGCAGCTTCCTCCTCTCTCCCCCAAAGACCCCTGGCTGCAACCCCCCACCCCACCCCACTGGAGACGGTGCAGAGGTGCCAGCTGTCCAGAGACGCTCTGGTTAAGGCCCTGCCCTGAGGTGGGCTGCAGTGAGCGAGGCTGGGGGCTGCTGGGTTGAAGGAGAGGAGGTGACGCCTGCAACCAGGGGCCACGATGCCACCGTCGCCAATCCTCAGACCCATTGCACCCTGCCACAAAGCAGGGCAGAGAGCAAACCAGGGGTCCATTGCAGCCCAGCAGCCAATAGCAGCCTGGGGAGGGTAGCAGATCCTGGGAGACTTGTGTGCAGGTGCCAAACCACTGCGTGGAAGGAACCAGCACCATTGCAGTTACAAGAGAGCTGGAGTGTTGTGACATTTGCTGCCAACACATTATTCGCTCTGCTTGTGTATTACACTCCTCCCCCACCCCTTTGTCTTTCCTGTCTGTTTATAGCTCTTGGGCACAGGGCCTGGCTACTGCTCTGTATGGTGTCTACACAATGGGGGACACAATTGTGTTGGGCCCTAGGCTCTACTGTAATAAATATGATGAATGATTAGTAAATGTTCTCCATCAGAATGTTAGGAACCATTAGGAAAGGCAATAAGACAGTCAATATTATACCACTATAGAAATCAATGGTGCACCCAACCCTTGAATACTGCATGCAGCACTGGTCACCTCATCTAAAAAAATATGTATTAGCAATGGAAACAGTACAGAGAAGGGCCACAAAAGTGACTAAGGGTATGGAACGGCTTGCATATGAGGAGAGATTAAAAAACAGACTATTCAGCTTGGAAAAGAGATGCCTAAGGAGGGATATTATAGAGGTCTATAAAATCATGAATGGTGTCGAGAAAGTGAACAAGGGACTGTTATTTATCCAGGGGTCACCCAATGAAATCAGTAGGCAGCAGGTTTAAAACAAACAAGGAAGTACTTCTTCACACAATGCACCATCAACCCGTGGAACTTGTTACCAGGGATATTGCGAAGGCCAGAAGTATAACTGGATTCAAACAAGAATTAGATAAGTTCATGGTGGATAGGTCTATCAATGGCTATAAGCCAAGATGGTCAGAGATGCAACCCCCATGCTCTGGGTGTTCCTGATTGTCAGATGCTGGGAGTGGATGACAGGGGGTGTCTTTTTCTGTCCATTCCCTTTGAAGCATCTGGCACTGGTCACTCCTGGAAGATAGGATACTGAGTTAGATGGACCATTGGTCTGACCCAGTATGGCCATTTTTCTGTTCTTAATAAATAATGCACCAAATGTTCTGAAATCTCTAGTGCACAAGACCGGCAGTCCCATGCTACAAACTGATATATGTGGCTGGACCTCTGTGCTGGCACAGATTCCCACGGAGGTCAGTGGGGTTCCCATCAGGGGCGGCTCTAGGAATTTGGCCGCCCCAAGCACGGCGGCATGCCGCAGGGGGCGCGCTGCCGGTCCCATAGCTCCGGTGGACCTCCCGCAGGCATGACTGCGGAAGGTCCGCCGGAGCCTCCTGCCGCCCTGCCGGCAAAATGCTGCCCCAAGGGCGCGCGCTTGGCGCGCTGGGGTCTGGAGCCGGCCCTGGTTCCCATACAGATGCAGAGGGCTGCCTATGTGAATTGAGTGGCAGGATAGGCCTTAGTAGGGGCTCATATGCTGGCAAATCTACAAGCCTAGCAGCCTGCTTTCTACAGTGTTTAATGGAAATATATGTTCCATGTATTATTTATTGCAGCAGCTAACTGCCCCAACCAAGATCAGAACCCTATTATTCTAGTTATGATACAAATATATAGTAAGAGGGAGTCCCTGCCTGGAAGAGCAAGGATATTATTACTCATGTAAGTGCTATTTGCTGCAAGTGTTGAAGATTTGGGCCTTTGGTTAGCAGCAAAACTGCAGCCAGGCACCCTGGAATTATTAATGGGATTCAGCTCTAAAAACAAAGATATCTACCACTTGGGCTGAAGGTGAAGCTCCATCTGCTGCCACATGACCATTCATTTATCTCTGAGTTACAGAGAAGATGTTTGAAATTGAAGTTCCTTGTCCCTCAGTAGATAGAGTGTGCTGGCTCAGTTATCATCAACTGGTATTGATGTTTTCCCAGTTACTACAGAAAACTTCAAGAGTGGTTGCCATATATATATCTATAGATATATAGATATATAGATATCTATATATATATTGCCTTTTAGTCCATTAAATCAAGGGCTGGGACAGGTATTTTTCAGTCCTGTGTGTCTCTTAGTGGAAGATGGTGAGGTCTCTTTTGGGATGTCATCTTATTGTTCCCTGCCAGCCATGCTTTACTGCTAAATAAACATAGCTCTAGATCAGGGGTTGGCAACCTTTCAGAAGTGGTGTGCCGAGTCTTAATTTATTCACTCTAATTTAAGTTTTTGTGTGCTAGTAATACATTTTAATGTTTTTAGAAGGTCTCTTTCTATAAGTCTATAATATATAACTAAACTATTGTTGTATGTAAAGTAAATAAGGTTTTTAAAATGTTTAAGAAGCTTAATTTAAAATTAAATTAAAATGCAGAGCCCCCCTGGACCGGTGGCCAGGACCCGGGCAGTGTGAGTGCCACTGAAAATCAGCTCGCATGCCGCCTTTGGCACGCATGCCATAGGTTGCCTACCCCTGCTCCAGACTCTTCAGGCCAGATTTTTAAAGATATTTAGGCACTTAAAATAAGCACCCAGAAGGACTTGGAATCAATGGGAGTTAGGCATCTAGGCAATTCTGAAAATCCCAGTGGGTGCCTGTCTACATCGTTAGGTACCTAACTACCTTTAAAGATCTGGAACTTCTTAACAACACTAACCCTTAAAGTCACATTCGAATCAGACTCTGCATTTCCCTTCAAAATTAACCCTCCAGTCTCAGCTGTTTTCTTATTCCTAACCCTCCCCTCTTCCCTCACCAATACTGTACTGGCAACATCAAATATTGTAGCTCAGACATCTCTTCTTCCTATCTTTTCTCCTAACATCCCTTCTCCCCCTGCCCCCCCCCCCTCCCCCCTCTTTCTCCCTGCCTCCATCTCTCTCTCTCTCTCTCTCTCTCCCTCTGTCTGGCTCTGGGTTGGTGGGGGGGGGGGGGTGGGGAGGGGCTGGTGGCTGGCTGCTGAGAATGAAAGTGAAAGTAACTCACTTCCTCGGCCAGGGTGAATGTCACACAGGGCTGGGCTTGGGTTGGCCAGATGATGTGAAAATCAGGACAGGGCAGGGGGTAGGGGTGAGCAGATATCCCTATTTTTTATATCCCAATTTTCCAATTTTGGGGCTTTTATATAGGCTCCTCCCCCCCCCCCCCCCACCTGTCCCTGATTTTTCACACTTGCTGTCTGGTCACTCTAGGTGGGGATAATTTTTCCCCAAACCCTCTCCCTGCAGTCACCAGGAAGCTCAGCACCTGGTCAGGAACATGGCAGCCTCCCTTTGTCACCAGATCACTCTGTTTTCTATGGTGAGGCTTTGAAAGGTGCTCTTAGCAACTATGAGTTTTGTGTGGCTCCCCTTCTCAGAAAGCTGGCCAGCAGCCCTCTGGTGAGGATTTCCCCTCTTGGGCACTACACATCCTGCTTTGGGCTCCTGATCCTGTTTGTGATGCCAGCTGAACCACTCAACTCTGCCTGGGTTCCATTCCATTCATCGGGCAGTGGCTGGGGGGGGCTAGTGGCTCAGTCTGCCGCCAGTCTGTGCCGGCGCACTCAGCTACTGCTGCTCCGGGTTCTGCCTGCGCCCCTTGCCAGTCAGGAGCCCAGCTGCTGGCCTGGCTCCTGCCCTCCTGCCAGCCAGAATGGTGAGGCTGGAGCTGGGCTGAGGCAGAGAGGGGCTGGGGGGTTGATCCTGGATGGCCTGTGGTGGTGGTCAGAACCCCAGACCAGCAGCAGCAGGAGCAGGGCCTGGCCTCCTTGGTTCCAGTTCCAGTCCCCACCAGTCCCAGCCTGCCTGCAGTCTGGGTCTCATTTACTCAGCTGGCAGGCCTGCCTGCAGGACCTCATATATCAATATTTTATATATTATATATATAATAAGAGAGGAGAGAGACTCTACAACAAAATGTTAAATGTATTACTGGCCTTAGAAACCTTTTAAATTTACAGTGAACTGGCACGACTTTCTGAAACCCTGGTATAGACTGACCATATGTTGTACTAAGATTCTTCTGCTTTTTTTTTTTTTGTGAGTCAGTATAGCTTTGCCAGCCCAGAAGTTGGGCAGCCATGTTTTTTATTTTCACAATGTTTTCTCCAACTTTCATAAAGTACTAAAACTGCTAATGGGAGAACTGCCCATAGCTGAGCACTCAAGTACATTATGAGGCATGGGAGAGGCAGAATTAGATGTGAGATTGAATGGAGCCACTTAGAGGGCAGGACACAGTTTCTCTTTATCCGTATTGGGACACCATTTAAGCTGGCATTGAAGAAACACCAAGGAATTATCTTCTGATTCTGCTTTATTAATTTAATAAGCCAAACACACAGACACTGACCTGTCCACACATATGACAGGTAAGTACACACAAGTTCTCAAACCTTTTTCCTTTCTTTCTCTTTATTAATCTTTCACAGGCCTCTAATCCTTATCCGTGTATTACATTTTTTAGACACTATAGGCACAGAAATGTTGCTTGGGCCTGAGTGAGTCACAGGAAAGAGTTCCACTTCTTACTATCTTCCTTTACATGTCAAATTTTAAATGAATGTAATAGATTTGTAGATTTTAGCACTGGTGAAAGGTGCTGGATTGAAAGTCCTGGATACTGAAGTCATCTAACTGCAAGCCAGACATAGCATAGCAGTAGTACTGAGAGCTTCCTCACAATGGACAGTAAACCCACAGCATACGTTAGCCCTAGCACATTTAAATCCTTCAGTGGAAACATCTGCTCCAGCTAGAAGGTTTAATTTCCATCTTGAGGAGACAGATCCACACTAACTCTGCAAGAGCTAATGTGCTAAAAACAGCAGCATAGCTGAGTCTGCATGAGCCAGCAGGAGAGACTAGCTTTCCTGAGTATCTACCTAAGGTTTTGGAAGGTATCATAGTCAGGGTTGATAGCCCATCCCGCCTCGGCTACACTTCTATTTTTAGTGCACAAGCTCAAGCAGAGCTGGCACAAGTACATCTTCCAGCTCCAGGATAGACTCATTCTCAACTTGGTCTCATGGCCCTTTCAGTCCTGGGCTTCTCTGTTGAGAGACTGCCCACAAAAGGGCCCACCGTTTTCTTGCACTCTCACCATTCTCGTGCTCATCTATCATCTATGTCATCAAGTTTTTCCAGCTCTGCAAATCCAACATCCAACCACTGAGCCATCCCCAGCACTTCCTAAAACAACATTAACGTTCAGAATCACACCAGCAGCTGAAACGTTCCAGTTTCATAAATATTTCCCCTGAGGCTGTTGGAGCTGAGCCATCTGGCTAGAACTCGGGATGAAGGAGTATTTAACCTTTATCCTCAGTTTCTTCTTCATCTCTCTACCCAACCTCCCCACCAACCATCACCTTAGCCTTCTCAGGTCACATGATAATGATTTTGATTTCTCTATGGGCCTAACTCTCAGGTATATTCAGGGCAGGACCCAAAGAGAAAGGAAAAGTTGACTTTTATGCACTCTTGGTAGCTCTGCAATTCTTTGTTCCATCCCTGGAGTCACTTACAGCAGCCTTTGAGCTCTCCTAACTTAGCCCCAAGCAACTCTTCTAGCACCTGGAAATAGGCAGAGCAGAGAGACTCTCCTGCCAGTCCTTTTCACTGGCCACTCCCCTTCTCAGCTGGCCAGGGCTGCTGAGTTTAAGGCCTTTTGTCAGTGGAGCAGCACAAAGGGGCTGTATCATACTGAAGAAATAGGCCTTGCATTTCCACAGCTTGAGAAAGTCACTGCTGTGGGCCCTTGGAATGAGCTTGGCAGAGCTAACCCCCAGCCTTTGACTACATAGGAGGGGCTCCATTTACTTCAGTAGGGAATTTAGCCCTCAGTGGCTCCTTCAGAGCAGTTTTACCCAGGGTGGCAGCAGGGCCTGCTTTGTTTATTACAAATAAGGCTGTTGCAGTTAACTCATGTGATTAACTCAAAAAACTTAATTGCAATTGTGGTGGGGCAGTACCCCACCCCCTGAGAAAAAGGCTGGAACAGGCCTTTTGAAGCTGTGCAGGCCGGCAGCCAATCAATAGAGGCCTGTTAGGAGCCAATCAGGGCAGGGCAGAGGCAGACAATCAAGGCCAGGTTAGGCCCTATATAAAGGCTGTCTAGGAGGAGGAGGAGAGGTAGTCTGTTCCTGACTGCTAAAGGGAAGAGGACTGGCTCCTAGGCTGAAAGGTAGCACCTTGGACAAAGTAGGGCTGGGGAGCTCCAACCAAGGAAAACCCTAGGCTGCAGGCCTTGCTACAGAGGATTGAATGGGTGTACAGGGCTGAAGGGGAAGCAGTCCTGGGATAAGTCTGAGAAGGAGAGCAGGGAGGCAGCTGTTAGAGGGTCCCTGGCTTGGGATCCAGAGTAGGGGGTGGGCCTGGGTTCCCCACCCCGTTCCCCTTGTATTACACCTGGCTGAACACGAACCACCAGAAAAGAAAATCTGCCTTCTGCTGGTGGCATCTGACTCAGATGATGAAAGTGAACATGCATTGGTCTGCATTGCTTTGGATCGTTATCAAGCAGAACCCATCATTAGCATGGATGCATGTTCTCTGGAGTGGTGCTTGAAACATTAAGGGACATGTGGATCTGGCATGTAAATATCTTGCAACACCAGCTACAACAGTACCAGTGAATGCCTGTTCTCGCTTTCAGGTGACATAGTAAAGAAGAAGCGGGCAGCATTATCTCCTGCACATGTAAACAAACTTGTTTGTCTAAGTGACTGGCTGAATAAGAAGTAGCCTGAGTAGACTTGTAGGCTCTAAAGTTTTACAATTTTTTTAATGAAGGTTTTTTGGTACATAATTCTACATTTGTAAGTTCAATTTTCATGATAAAGAGAGTGCACTACTGTACTTGGATTAGGTTAATTGAAAAATACAATTTCTTTTGTTTACCATTTTTACAGGATATTTAAATGGTATTCTATTGTTTGTGCAATTAATCACAATTTTTTTAAAATTCCTTGACAGCCCTACTGTATACACTATAAAAGGGAACATTCCATCAACTCTGCTGCCAACTGAGAGAGCCAAACCAGAACAAGGAATTTTCCCTTTAAATGCCTCTGCTGTGACCATTCTGTCCTGATATCTGGAGGAAGCTCATCAGTGAGTGGTACATCCACAGAACTCTTCTCCCATCTAGAACAGCTTAGAAGAACACTGCACTGGTGGTAGTCACATGACGCACTCTCAAAGTGCCTCAGTAACAATTTTCCTCTATAGGAAATTTAAAATATACACTTCAGCCTTTACTGTATAAGGTACTTTTTTTTAAACTCTGTACATTTAGACTATTTCCTGTTCCTATAGATTAGAGATTTCAGTGCTTCACTTACTTCACCTTCCTTCTGTAACCAGCTTAGCACAGAGGTGAATGGATATTTAGCGCTGCCTACACAGACACCTGGAGTCATGGGGATCAGCTAGGGAGGGGTGACAGCAGTTCCTGCTGCATTAATTGAACACTATTAACCTCTGTGGCTGCTTTCTGGGAATCAGAAAAGGACCTGTGTTCACAGGTGCATGGACTAACTCTATCTTCAGACTCAGCAGCACCACACATGGGCACCATTTGGGGTTATAGGGTTTTAAGATACTGTTAAAAGGGCAGAAACAGCTGTGTGGTTTTTATTTTTTATTTTGGTATGTTTTTGACAGTTGACAAAATTCAGACTAATCTCTTCCAGCTTCCATCCAGTTCTGAGAGTTCTTCCTGAAAAAATTTCACATGCTCTCACTTTGGAGATATTTTTCATGATAAAATAATTGTTAAACTCTAAGCTTGTTGTAATAAAGAACACACAACTCCCACATAATAGTGGGTTTTTTGTGTGTGTGCAATGGTCTCTTTTCTCCCCACTTCTATCCCCTAAGATGTGATCTAGTGTGATGAGTTTGTGATTCCACATCTATGTGGGGAACAGAGGGCCAGGAGCTATTTCAGATGACATCAGTACTGTCCAGTTTCATATGCTCCCAAGTGCTGGAGCACCTTCCACATGAGTGGACTGGGGATAGCAACCAGGGCAGGTGCCAGATGCCAGGTGGTTACATCTTGTCTCGGCTGTCCACCCATCAGCCCTTTACATGCTCCTTCTCTCTACTTTGCCCCTTCACAACACCCCTCAGCCCCATTGCTCCTACGTATCCCCCCTGGCAGGGTGCATCCTGCTCCCAGTGCTGTGCAGAGAACCAGCCCCTGGTCGGAGTGCTCAGCTTATCAACCTGGCCGGCAGGCTCCTTCCTTCCCCCGCTGCCTCTGGTTTGGCTGGTGCTTTGGGAAAGCCCAAGACTCTCTGGCATGGCCCTGCCTGTGCCAAAGCCTCACACAGTGCTGTCACAGGGAAGCCACTCAGCTAAGCTCTGGCTTGGCAGGGGGGGAAGCGATTTCCAGCCTGTTCATGCCCCAAATGTGCAGGCTCCACAGCAGCCCCTGGGGCAGGGGCTTAGCATCCTCCTCCCCGCCCTGCATCCTACCCCCAGGGAGCCTGGGGCTACCCCCTCCCTAGGCACCCTTCCCTGCTGAATCACCTCTCTGGCTGGGTTTGCTGAACTCCCTGCAGTCAGGTTCCTTGGGCCCCAATACACAATGCAGCCTGAGGGCTTAATCCCTTCCTGCCCATGCTGTAGCCCGTGGACAAGAGGCAGGTGGGTATGTCAGTGGCCAGCAGCAGCCTGGAGGTGTTAGCTGCTTTTCAACATTGTGCAGGCAGGAAGGGACAAGCTGCTTCCAGCCCCAGGGAACCAGAGATGGAGCAGGGAAAGAGATGAGTTCTGCAAAGACACAGGCCAGATCATCCCTTCCACTACCCCTCCTCCCCTGAGGTTGGAAGCAGCTCCCATCCCTTCCTTCCCACACAGTGCTGAAAGACTGATACTGGCCACATTCTGGTGTGAACCCTGGCAGAAATCACGGTGGGGGGGAATGTGATCCTTCCTCCCCATAGGTGTTGCCTTGGGAAGACACAGTGCTACATACCAGGAGAGGCTGGTCCATCTGGAGGTCCAGCCATGCATGGATGGCAGAGAGCACCTAGCAGGGAGCATTGGCTCAGTCAATCACCCGGTCACCCCCTTCCCCCCCCCAGTGTGAGAGAGGTGTATGGGAGTGTGTGTGTGTGTCTCACCTCTCCCCCTGTGTGTGCGTGTGCAGGGGGAAGGAGTGTATGTATATCTCTCCCCATGTGAACTAGGGATGTAAAAGGTTAACCAGTTAGCAATAGTCTTACTAGTTAACCCACCTTAACTATTAACCCTGCGCCAGCCCCAGCAGCCCTATGCAGGAGGGAGAAGCAGCCCCAGCCGGAGGGGTCCAGACGTTCCAGCAGGATTGGCCCCTGCCCCACCAGCAGGGTTGGCCCCAGTCACTTAATCGGTTAATGCTTTAAATGTCATATTTAATCGTTTAAACAGTTAACTTTTAAAATGGTATTTATATCCCTAGTGTGAACCCTAAAGCCTTACAGATAAGAAGATAAAGAATCCAACTAAGCTGTATTTCTTTTTAATGGGGGCTCAGTCAACTTGATGTTAATCTGAACGTTTGTACTACACAGTTCTGACTGATTGCCGTTGAACTCGCTTGAGTGCGAGCAATTTTACCAGGCGTCTCATATTCAGCATAGGGAAGTATGCTAGTCACCCTACAGGTCAGCTGCCATCACCAATTGTGCTGAAAGAACAAGCACATCATATTATTCAGTAACATTCTGGCTTTCAGAGATGCTGGGCCCACAGAGCGCCCACTGACTTCAATGGGAAGTGCAAGTGAAACTCTGATCACAGACACATAGTGGTGGAAGACCCTTGCAAAAGCAGGCCTCCAAAAATAAGCTGACACGAGGATCTAACTGGCCACAGAGGGAACAGTTCCAAGTTCAGCTTTGCCTCACAGCTCTGATCCTTCTGGGCTGTGAAGAATTAAAAAAAAACACCAAACAAAACATTGTTTTTGGACTACATGCCAGAAAAATCACAGCCCAGTGGCCAGTAATAACACTGTCACTTCTGGCAGTGACATGTCTCTTTCTTTGAGCATAATGGGGGAAATGATGTGTGAAATTGGAACAGCTCATATCGACAGCGCTGAGGAAGTTGTGAGCCTGCAATGTCTGAACAAGAGACACGTTTGCACTTCAAACAGGAGTCTCCTCCCACATCAGTGTAACTCCACTGACTTCGAGGGAGTTACTCCTGATTTGTACCATTGAGAAAGAAAAAAAAAAAGTCAGGCCCAAAAGTTACTGAATGACATCTGCCATGTGTACACCCAGGGCCTGATTCTGATCCAAGATGCATCCATTCTATAATGGTGTAACTCCTGTGATTTCAGTGACGCTATTCCCAATTTACACTTCTGCTAAGTGGGAAAACGGGTTCACCCTGACCTCTGCTTCCATCCATCCCCCTCGAAATCTGGGACTCCCTTCAAGCAACTTGAGCCCATCTTATGGCACTCAGGATAACTGCATAGATTCCACCACTGTTTGTGATTGCCTGCAGATGCCCTAAGTATATGGAGGTGAGAGGAAATTTCAAAAAAAGTTACCCATGGAACTACAGTAAGGAAGAATTCATAACATGTTTCTTTTTTGTAGGTCCTGTCAAAACAGCAGCTAGTGATGGTGGTCAGTAGGTAGATGTTTTATCTTTAATATTTTGGTGACATGCTATTTTATATATAAATGTAATCAGAGCCCATTATTCCCCAGGTTCTAACAATGTGGGTCACATTTGGCTAGAACTATGGTGCAGAATTTAACACTTTAAGCAGAAATTAGAAATAAAATTAAAGAACTAAAGAGATGTTTTTTAAATATAAAGTTATTTTATTAAACCAGAACATTTCACTTAGCGTCTCCAGAATGCAAACAACTGTTTCTCACAAGCTATTTCTGAAGAGAGATTTCCAAACAAAATAAGATTGTGAGTGACAAATGTTAGAATCATTCTTAACACTGACAACTTATCATTGGCTTTAAAAAAATAATTCATTTATATATTTGTGTATATACACACAATGTATTTAAGAGAAGAGCATTTTGTATTCATTTATAAAAATCAATATAGCAGCCCATCACTGGCTTGCTGATGTCTGAAATCAGAGCAGTAAATCCCAGCTGTCTTCCAATGTCTAGAAGAATGGTGAACATAGCCCTTTATCAAAGGCAACTTTTTGGTGTTGGCAGCTTTGGGTCCAGGTCTTTGCAGCCACTTATGATACTGGGGCTCTCCCCACTCCCTGCCCCCCACCCCCACCAGTTTCCGCAGCCCTGTTTACAGACTCTTCAGAGGTAAAAGTATCTGAAACCTACATACAACCAAACATGCAATCATTTCTTTGCATAAAAAGGAGAACAGTGTCATAATGCACCAAAATGGCATTGGAATTATATTAATATTTTCTTTGTAAATTCTCAAACATACTGAAGACAGGACTTCCAGCAAGAATTCTGCTAAGTACCTTCTGAAACACTTGTGGCATCTGGGACATATATTGGACAGTAGCTCATTAGTTTATTCACTTAGTTCTACTAGTAGTGCCTGAAAGTTACCTTATGTCAGAAAGAGGGCTGAAAAAATGAACATAGAAGTTAACCACATTTTTAAGAATCTTAAAAAAAAAAAAAAAAAAAGAATAGAATAGAATAAGAGTAAAATTCAGCCCCTGGGAGTCTGACTCACATGCGAAGCGCAGAATGCTGGAGTGGAGAATCGGAGAGGAGAATTTTGTCCTGAAATTGTAAACATGTGCACTAACTTTATATGTACATGCAGCAAACTTCTGGAGGCCTCTGGACTCCCCAAACATTACCTCTGGAGGCCTCTGGACTCCCCAAACATTACCTCTGGTGTCCTGAAGCCAAGCTATATGCTCTCATCTGCAGTGACATTTTGGAGATTTAAGGTCTTGCGACACAGCTTTTTTTTTTTTAATAAATAAAAAAAGTACAAAATAAGTGCTAAATTAAAAAAAAAAAGTTACTGTATTTCTGCAACCAAAAAGCCCAAGTGCAACCACTGCTGCATTTTCCATCTTGTTCTTAGTCCCCATTTACAATACAAAATAAACCTTGTGTACATACCATTATGGCCAAACTGTGTTTTAACACTGTCTTTTCTATCCATACAAACAAGAATAAACTGTGAATAAACTATTTATTTAGGAATCTACCAGCGTCAGAAGAGGGTTCTCTCGTATGATTATAACATGCACACTACAACTGGGTGAATAATGGATTTTTCGGTTCACTGGCCATTCTGAGACAATTAAAAAAAAATTAATTTTGGGTTGAATTGAAAACAAGTATTTAAAACAAAAAATGGTGATTCAAAAAGTTGAAAAGTCAAGGTTTCATTCCAACATGACATTTTTCAATTTGGGGCATTTGTCAAAAGCAAAGAAGAAATCATGAAATGTCGGGTGCGGGTTGTGGGGGGAGGATGACCACCCTACTTCTAACCTTTAGCCCAGTGGTGGGAGACCTGAGCTCAGTTCCCCCTCTGTCAGATGTGGAAAGGGGATTTGAATAAGTCTCCCTGAGCAGCAGCAAAGTGCCCTACCCATCAGGATATAGAGTCATTCTCATGACTATGAACTGCCACTCTGAATGACAAAGAAGAGTCACTGGGCTAGGAATAAAGTGAAAATAGCCTGGTGGTTAGGGCACTCACCTAGCATGTGGGAGACCCAAGTTGAAGTCCCAGTTCTAATGACTATTTAATTATTTACATACAGTAGAACAGCTTTCACAGGGGAGAGGGAGAAAGCCCCACACCAGAATATCCCATAGCCCAATGGGTAGGGCGGTCTCTTCTTCATAAGGTAGAAGAGTAGGTCTGTCAGGGTCAGAGCTGAAAAAACCTGACCCTCGGGGCTGAGCATGCTGACAAATTGCAATACCTCAGCGCAGCGAGGTGGGGGCAGCTGGCAAGGGGACACGCAGGCATCACCATGGGCAAGAGGTGGCCAGAGGAGGAGGAGTCAGGAGTGACTAACTCCTACCAGGCCGAGCCCTAAGGACAAGGTGGTGGCGGTGATGACGTAGATTGGGACTGGTTCAGGAGGTCCGTTCTGAAAAAGACTTGACACTCTCAGGTCAGTTGTGCTCAGCTTGGGTTCTGGTTCAGTCAGGTCTTATCAGTAGGCTGAGCAGCCCTTTCCGGGACAGTACCCTAACCAATGGGCTAAAGGCTGTAAAAAGGAGGTCCTCCCTGGCCTCCGCACACTAGACAAATGGCCACATTTGAAACATTTTGAGTTAGGTCACTGGCATGTTTCAGTTCGCACTCAGCAAATGCAAGGCAAATTCGTGAATGGCTCTGGGGTGACTAAAGCTGCATTTTACCCAGTTCGATGCACACAAGCAAGGTGGGAGGAAAAACTTGTCTTCTACCATGGTTTGACCACAGCTGCTGCTCAACATGATTACGTTTGTAGTGCAGAGAGGGACTATGGTAGATCAGCAAGGGAACTAGAGCACCAAAAAGTTGCATACAAATGTTGTTAACACCACCACAAAGAAAGAGGGCCTTATTTTGCTCTCATTTACACCAGGATGTTAAACTGGCATAAGCCACAATGGAATTATGCCAGAAAACTCCACCTGTATATTTGTGCATCAGAAATATAGGAAATCAGATACGTATTTAGTACGTGGGTGCTGTAGGAAGGTATATATGGTGGGAACCATGGAAATACTGATTTATAGTATATGCCTCGGACTGTAAAGGTCA
The DNA here is from genome assembly GCF_016161935.1 of Mauremys reevesii. NCBI lineage: Eukaryota > Metazoa > Chordata > Testudines > Geoemydidae > Mauremys > Mauremys reevesii. The sequence goes on along the minus strand of NC_052635.1, from coordinate 30,778,254 downwards.
TCATAATAATACCAGTATTATGCGCTGGTGCCATGGCATCTCCTCCCCCTACGCTCCCACTAAAGCAAAGAGGAGTCGAGTACGCATGGGGAGAGGTGAATGCACCTTGCCGGCTGGTAGAAGCAGGATTAGGATGGGTTGTCCGGGACCATCTCGTAGGCTTCATACAGTTTACTGAGAAGCTCCTTCTTTTCTTTCTTAGGCAGGAAGCTGGACTGAGCTGCATTGATGTTCTGGGAGGAAAAGAAAAAAAAAACCAGATATAGCTGGGTAATACCCACATGTGTGAGTGTGGGGTTGTCCGTGCACAAATCTTTGTGCATCAGTGAGTGTGAGCTAGTGAGTGAGTTGGTGTAAGTCAAATGAGCGCTTTTGTGAGCACTGCTACTCTTGAGCTCTTTTCAGCAGCCTCAGTTTCAAAGGAACCAGTTCCTACCCAGTGTTTCTAAGGGGCTTAAAAAAAGCAAGAGATAAACAATGTATCTTAAATTCCTTTATCGGGTTCCAGGATGTGCAGTTCAGGGGCCTGATCCAAAGCCTATTAAAGTCCAGGGAAAGACTTTCATTGACGTCAATGAGCTTTGGATCAGGCCCTGATTGATATGCTGCTGTTGTAACAAAGTTCACTACTGGCTTCCCTTAACAATTTACAGAAATGTCTCTCTCCCTAATTTATAAGCTTCCTTTCATTAAACAGAAAGGAACGGCTCGTCTTCTGCAGGAGCCTGCACCAAATCTGCCCATGGATTTAACGGTATAAAGTTCAGAGCTTTCTACAGCTGGAAGGAAGGACTAAAGCATAGTCTACTCTCCAGAAAGACAGACTCTTGCTCCTTAAATGAGGCCCTGATACAGGCCCAGTGCTTTCTCCTGCAAAGCTGCATTCTGCAAATTCAGCTCCAACACACACAAAGGAAATCAGCTGGTTTCCAAGATATGGTAGAATGCATGAATGCCTGGACACTACACATCTCCTTTCAACCCAGTGCACCTCTAACAGGGAAACAGGAAAGCATCAGAGGTTACGCACAAACAAGTGAAACTCTATCAGATTATTTTTCTGTCCTTTTATCTTAGGTACAAGGGCAGATGAAAAACAGAATTATTAGATTTTCAGGACACTGTACATGCCAATCTGCATGCAAAAATGACAGACACCATGTGGACCCTAAAAATAATGGCAAAAGCAAATGACCACTTTGTGACCAAATGGTTTGCTGCATAGCAGTCACATTGGCCTAACTGCACGCTCCCACTGAACACATACGTGTACACATATTTGCACATGTAATCATAGTCAAATACACAGGGAAGGGCAGCGAGTGACCTGCCACTGACATCCCCACATTCTGTTGCTCAATTCCAGTCTGAGCAACTATTCAGTGAACAATTTCCATCTACCCCATGCAGTAAGCTAGAGTCAAGTGTGCTGCATCTCTGCAGATCATTCTGATCTAAACATCCATAGAACTTGTACTCGGTTTTCTGCATTCATTCCAGATGGCCATTTGTATGCCTCATGATGACTCAGTGCCAGCACCCCTTCACCTGCACCAGCTGACGCAGACTCAAAAAAAACAAAACAAAACACTATCTTCACACTGCTGTTGTGCCCCACATAATTCAGCTTTTTCTGCCCCCGGTTTTAATGCCACTGAACTCTCTTCCAGTTTTATGATTAAAAATGAGATTTATCTCAGAAACGCTGGATCACATTAGGCTCCAGCACGCGGCTTTGCACAGAACATCCCACAACAACTTACCACTCTCTTGAGCTCCTCTTCAGTGAAGTCCAGGGACTGCTTAGCTATTTTGTAATCAGTCTCAACTGAAGAATTAAAAATGAGCGGGTCATCAGTGTTCAGGGAGTAATTGGCTTTATCTTTCCTAAACCTGGGAAAACAGAATTTAAAGTGGGACAAACATTAGAGTTCGCATAGTTTGTGTTTTTCCAAGTGTAAAATACACTAAAATCCCCACAGCTTTCCACCCAGTTTGGCTACTTTGTATCCAGTTAGACAGAAATTCCTACCAAAGCTGTAGTTTGCATTGCAAAACTTCACGTTGCTATTCACCACCCTACTTTTTAAATGCAACAATAAACCGTTTGTTGGACGGACATTCAAAGTGTCTGGCCCCACTACCTGCTCCAGAGCCCACAGCAATGCACTGCAATCCGGGGCTTAGCCTCCTGTCTGCTCAGAGCAGGGGCCTGACGCAGGCAGAAAGCTCTCCTGAAGGATAAAAATCTATCAGCATATTTGTTACAGCTCCTCTGAACTGGTCCCTTTGGTGATGCACAATACGCTGACAAATGGTTAGAACTTGCTTCTCATATGAAGTAATAAAGCAGCTTTACATAAGTGAAGTCTGAGTTAGTTACTTGAAAATAATATATTTAAACATCTTACTGAATTACTGGGTGTTTCCTAAAGTCTGGATCACATGCTCCGGTGAGGATACTGGACCAAGGACAGATCTATATGCGTATGGGAGGGGGGAAAGAAAAAAAAAAAAAAGGCAGACTCAGTCTCTTCCATAATACTGCTGCAAACAAATTCGGAAACTCTCCAGGCATGGACTGCCCTGAAAAGCACCATGCAGATTTACAGCTCTGGGAAGACAACAACAATCATTAAATCCCAGCCTCTGCAACGAGCATTTACCCCCATGTCTACTGGATATAAACATTTTTGAGCACTTTTATTTTCCGGCTATGGGTTTCTGCCCGTGCACAGAACCCCTTGTCATTCCCATCCCACCTCTCCCTCCCACCCCACCCCAGCCATTCTGGTAGAACAGCCCCCATCCGAGGGAGCAGTGACCTATGACTTTGCCATGTATAAAGGAAAGCCTGGCTAGGAATGTGACCACAGCCATCTGCTCAGGACGGTTTTACAGTAGAACCTCGGAGTTCCAGACACCTCAGGAATGGAGGTTATCCAACTCTGAAATATTCATAACTCTGAACAAGACCTTAGGGACTTCAATCACTGGGGAGTTGGGGCTGAAGCCCGGGGGTGGGCGGGGTGGGGGAGGGGTCAGGGCTTCTGACGCTTGGTAGCACCAGGACTTAGGACTTTAGATCTGGGGAGAGTGCTGGGGCTCAGGGCTTCAGTTCCCTGGCTCTGCTCTCGGTTTCTGCCTCGGAGGGGGTGCCTGGGCTCAGGGCTTCAGACCTGCAGCTCTGTTCCCAGCTTTTGCACTGCAGGGGGTTCTGGGGCTCCCCACGGCTCCGTTTCCCGTTTCAGCAGGGCAGAGGGCACCAGGGCTCTAGCTACGGGGGGAGTGCTGGGGCTGAAGCCTGGAAAGGAGCCAGGGGCTGAAGCCCTGAGCCCCAGTGCTCCAGAGGGTCAGAAGCCTCCCTGCCTGGAGCCCTGACCCCCGTCACCCTGCAACTGCAGCTCTAACCACCTGTCCCCAAGCTGGAGCCCCGAGTCCCAGGGCTAAAGCCCTGGGTGAGTAAAGTATTTGCTTTTTGTGCATGCGTGTCTCTGCTGCTACCTGATTACTTCCTGTTCCAGAGGGTGTCCGGTTGACCAGTGAGCCCATAACTCTGGTGTTTGTATCTTTGAGGGTCTACTGTACTGGTTAGTACATACTAAAGGCCCCGACCGGGTTTTGTTCTTTTGCACATCCGAGGAAGACATGCTCCCAAAGCTGGGACCTTTTAGAAGCACCAGGTTCTTCAAGATCTCACCTGCCACCACTCTCCCCACTGTGACTCCTGTGAGTCTAACACCATGGTCACTCACCCTCTGCCTGGGAAGGGGTAAAGGCATCTCTCTACTCAGAGAGCCAGTGCTGCTCCAAGCATCAGCTGAAGATGGACTAGATAATACAGGCTCCCTTTCCCCCAGGCTGAGCATGACGTGACCTCTGGCACTCAGCACAGAGAGGGATCCCAACTTGTATGTCCTTGGTGACATCACATTTCTGCTCAACAGCCCAGTTAGCTAAATGCTAGAGCCTTGTATGTCTGGTTTCCACCAAGAGCCTCAGCTAAATTCAAACTGTGGTGTGGCGGGCAGATTTCACTCCAAATGCTGTCAGCACTTGCACTCCAGGTGGCAGCAATTTCACCCCTATAGTAAAGACATTTATGTCCACACTCAGTATCCAAAGTGCTGACTTGTCATGCAGCCCAAACGAGGGCTGATCTCTCACTGTCAGTCAGAACAAGGTGATGGTTACACAACTGCCACCCCTGCAGAATTAGTCATTACCTCAAAATGTATCTTCCTACCCAACAGCTCCCTATAAAGGGCTGGGTCTTCCAGGACATGGTAGCCGTGGCCGATCCGTTCTGTCTTCAGGACATTGATTGCCTGTAGAGAATAGAAAACATGTAAAGTCTCTCTTAGTTCTGTGCAAGGGCCTGACTCCTGCTCCCCAGAGGATCAGGCAGGCCCACAGGAGCTCCAAACCCCATACCAGGATTCCAATCTACTGCCTGCATGCATGACATGGGGGCCCGGCTCTTAGGAGGGCCTGCTCCTTCCGAGCGCTATATGAGGCTTCGGCTCCCTCTTTTTATGATGCACAGACTCTGCTCCAGGGTGGATAAAAATCAATGATTTAAAAACAATAAATCTGATTTTATTTAAATCAGATTTTTTTGAGGGAAAAAAGATAATTTTAATTAAGGTATATTTTTGAGCTATAATGTCTATCAATGAATAGGGATTATAAATTCTAATTCTATAGTATGAGAATATATTCATGTAATGTTTAAGAATAGTTTTGTAAATGAGTTCTAATAGTTCATGGATTAGGGATCCAATTTATGGGGTTCCAGGGGCATCTGTATAGATTGTTTAGGTTAATCTTTCTATCTACTCAATGGGACTCAGTGGTCAGTCTGGAAGATACCATCAGAGATGCTTAGTTTTGCTGTTGAAGAAAAAAATCCAGAATATATAACATTGTTGTTTTAGTTAACTAAAACAATTTATACGTCTGTCTGGTGATGTTCTCCTCCTAGTACAGCATGGCAAGAAAATCCTCCAAATATTAATGATTAACCTGTTGAATTGGAGATATTTATGAAGTCATTGGGAGGTGAACTCTCTCTTTCAATCACCTTTGGTAAATGAAATAACTAAACAATCATTCATTTTCTGATATAGCTGTAAAACTAATTGAAAATTTTTCAAAATAAATCACTTTAAAAATGTATAGTGTGTACCTTCTAAAAATGAAACCCACATCTTTCTCTGAGCTGTGAAGAATATGTATTAAGGTTATAACAACCAACAAAAATGAATTTTTATGTCGAAATCCACAATTAAATTGAGTCTTCCTGACTAGTGATTTAAATCAAATCCAGCCTACTCTGTTCCCTTAGAGCAATGGAGGGATTTAGCTCCCAGGGGCTACCGAGTGATGGGCCAGGATTTGGCCCTAGCTACCTTTGTTCCCTGCATTACAATACAGAGTACTTTGCAGCTCTGCTGTAACTTATTCCACTACCCTGCTCTGGGGTTTCTTACCTCCTTGATGACAGAGGGTGGCCCAATCTCCCCAGCATGGACAGTGCGATGAATGCCACATCTTTCAGCTTCCTGGAAAAGCCCACATGAAGCAAAAAGAGTGAAAATGCTGCTGTGAACTTAGGGAGGCACAGAGATGGGGGCAGGGGGGAGAGATATCAACAAATTATCATCAGGACAGCAGCCCCACCACCGACTACTCTCTGCCTTCAAGACAGAGCGAATTAGGCTGAGAGCTCTAGAGCAGCCAACCGCTCCCACCCCAGGAGTAACGACTGTGGAGCAACACAATCAAAACAAGAAGAAAATAATTACCAATCTCAGATTGGTGTAGGAGCTGGGTAGGTGAGTGTCTGGGAAGCCCAGCCAGGACTAGGCAATGAAAGCAGTCAAAGGCTGGCAGCTATTCATAGCCCACATGCAGCGAGTTTGGTGAGTCTCAGTCCAGTCCCTGGTGTTCACATCACACAAACACCCCCACAACTACAACTGCCCCTCTTGCTGGCAGTCTCAGCAGATAGACCAAAGACTAACTGAGCCATGGAGATTGTCCTTCCCTCTCCTCCCCTTGAGGCACACTGGCTGAGGTGATGTGGCAGGGGGGGGGAAGTTCCCACTGCTGTCGCCTGAGCCGTACCTGTTCTAGAGAGGAGGACCTGCTGTCTCAGAGGCTCTCAGCATGGCACTTCTCATCAGTGACTAAACAGGATTCTACAGATCTGGAAAATCCCAAACGCCAAAGTCCTGAGCATGGGAATGGGCACTGAGCTGATGTTATAGGGATCTTACCAGAGGCAGCACGCACGTACACACACACACACCCTTCAGGAAGTTGCTGTTTTATATTACTGAATTTTTCATGTGCTTTGTGAATTTTCCACTTGGTTTGCAACCACTCCAGGCTCCGCTCTGAACTACTGGGTAAGACATGGCTCTGCTTGGTATGTTAATAAGAAAAGCCTAGTTGTGTCTATCTGAAATTAAATCGAGACTCCCTGTGTCTGCAGTGATAGATTTGTTTTAACACACACTTGTCATATGTCCTGCACAGAACAGGGACTCAGACGGTTACCCCGAAGGCTGACCATTCAGTCAGGGCTACGCTTACCCTCCCTTCCCTTCACACTGGCCTTTCACTTGTGTCAGAAACTGTTAATTTGGGGAGTTCCGAGGATGAACAGATTAATTCAACCCCCTCCACGATATCTATGGAATGACTCCAGGAAGCTTTGGATTGGGCTCTGAACTATCAGAGCGCAATGCTCCTCCTACTGATCCCTATGTTTGATTAAGTAAGAGTCAATGAGAGTTTTGCCATTGACTTCAATGAAGCATGACAGGGCCTTCAGGTTAGGGCTCTGAGCAATGTGTTTCAGAGAACCCAAAGTCAACAATTTAAGACAAAGATTCTGTGGTCAGGCAAAACTCCCGCTGAAGTCTGTGAAAGCTTTGACTGAGTCAGGACTGCAGGAGGTGGTTCTGAAGCCAGAGGTCTTAAAGATAAACAAAGTTTTGTTTTAAACACTATTTTGTTTCCAATGTGTGTTAAATGCACAGGCCAACTCTCGGGGCAATGGCGCCCAGTGCGAGTCTCCCTGCCTGCCCAATTCCCATCATTTTGCCAGCTCACTTTACCAAAGTCATGCACATGAAGCAAATTAAGAGCCAATGTGTCTGCTCGCTTTTATTGTTCATTTATGTATCCCCCTCTGGTGCACTATGCGGATTAGAAAACAGATTTCTGTGGGCGAGGGGGTGTGTGCTGGGGATGAGGGAAGCCAGGAATATTTCCCCCACCTCCACTCTCAGGGTATGTCTACACCGCAATCACAGGTGCGACTGGAGCTCGGGCAGACATAATAGAGCTACATTTAATCTAGCTAGCTCAGGTTCCAGAGCAGTGAAGCTGCAGCAGCGCACGCTACAGTGTGGGGTAGCTGCCCAAGAATGACACAGGGTTACAGGCAGGTCTCTACAGTCCACACCGAAGCATGTGCTCTCACACCTTCACTGCTCCACGATCTGAAATAGCTGGATTAAAGCTTAGCTCAAGTATGTCTACATGAGCTGCAATCACACAGCCCCCGATTGCTATAAAGACATCCCCTCCAAACAGCCTCCTCTGGCTCTAAATAACCCAGAACTTCCCAACCAAGGAGATGGGCGGCTCTAGACATTTCGCCGCCCCAAGCATGGCGTCATGCCACGGGGGGCGCTCTGCCGCTCGCCGGTCCCGCAGCTCCGGTGGACCTCCCGCAGGCATGCCTGCGGAGGGTCCTCTGGTCCCACGGCTCCGGTAGACCTCCTGCAGGCGTGCCTGCGGAGGGTCCGCTGGTCCCGCGGCTCCGGTGGAGCTGCAGGACCAGCAGACCCTCCGCAGGCATGCCGCCGAAGGCACCCTGCCTGCCGCCCTCCTGGCGACTGGCAGAGCGCCCCCCGTGGCATGCCGCCCCAAGCACGCGCTTGGCATGATGGGGCCTGGAGCCGCCCCTGCAAGGAGATTGTCCATTCCTCTCTGCATGCTTCTTTGATTTATAGCATCACTTGCCTACAACATTAGCACCAGCTAATTATCTAAAGTCACAGCTTCAAAATCTTTACATGGCTTCCTCCCACAACCTACTGCAGGCAATTCACAAACAGAACTCTCCCTGCTATCGCCAATTGTAGTGACAATCATTGACTCCTGCCAGCCAGAGTTTAAATGGTAACAACTGAAAACTGGGAATGCCGGTCCAAGGGCAGACATCTGATCCCTTCACCATAAGCCTCTCATTTCATAAGTCACATTACCCATACTACTGTTGGTGTGTGAAGCTCTAGTGTGAGGGCAATTTAGAAAGGGAGCATTCTACTTTCATGCCGGCTGAGAAAGCCTGACAAATTGGAACTTTTGTTCCTTTCATGTTTCTCTGAGTCTGAATGAGACAAGAACAATTCAAATCCTTCGGGCTGAAATTTGGACTTTGAGACCCCACGCATAGCAAGCTAGATATTAACTGATAAACGTATTTTCCATCCTGTTTTATCAACCTTTAAACTGCCTGGACATAACGTGATAAGCAACTAATTGATTCATCTTGTATAATGCAAGTATAACAGTTGCACGAGATGAAGGTACGGCTGCTTGATTAGTGCTCATGACAAGGAACTTCAGCATGTTAGAAAGGATAAGAAACTGCTACATATGTAATATCTTATCAATAAGTGGTTAATTGAAAGATGATAGCAAGTGAGGAACTGCATGGATTTAAAAAATGGCATTGGGCATTTAAGCAAGGAGATACCGATTGTGAAAGTACAGGAGTTCAAGGCCCTACAAAACAAAGTACATTTCTTCCATACTCTTCTCCTCACCCTCAAGTTTTTGCTTTCACATTAGTATTGATTCCCATGACAACCACAGATGGCAGTCGGACTGTTAAGTACAACAGTACACCCCTGAGATAGCCATGATTCTACCTGAACCAGTCACCTGACATCCAGCACTATTTTAAATTCAGTGTCCTCTCAGGCTGTGTTCCTGAGAACTCTCAGATCCCACTGACCTATGCCAATCATGTAACTTCTTAAATACAACCACCACTAGAGTGCTAAAATCCTTATATACAGATGGGAGATATTTGCATTGGGCTTCCTTTTTAAACTACAGTAAAGTAACACGGTCTAGTTAAAAAGAATACATTTCAGGAAAGAAGTCTCCTCCAATACCATCATCTTAGATTATTATAATGGGGAAAAAAAAACCTTTGAACATACATTTACACAGTTTCTCTGATTGATTTAGTTTTTGCATTTTACTCAGCTGGAGACAGTGAAAAGGGACTAGCCAGCTTCATTTTTGGTATTGAGTTATGATCCTGCAGAGCAACATAAGCAGGCAGCCCAATGCAGATTCACTGGAGCACCCAGGCGGATCTGAATGCAGGATTATTTTACCATCCATTTCACTTTGTCGTTCTGTGCACTAGCTCAGTGCTGCAGAACCAAGGTTGTGAACGCAGCTGGGACATGATAAAAACATCTCTTCATACTTAAATTATGTATATGCTCTATTAGTAATTTAAACACCAAATTAAAAGTAGTATTTCTGCTATGCCAATAAAACACTTCTATACATTTTAAGACATGTATAAGTCCTACGGGCCATTTTGGATCTGAACTACTTGCCAGATCCCCTTTGTACTGTGCTCTGTCTGCACCAACTAGAAAGAATTTGATGCAAGATTTTTTGAGAAGCTCATTGAACAAACCTCATAAGCCTTCCTATGCTCTGGGAAGGTCTCAGACACCAACTCATCCCCAGCCAGGTCTATGGCTACCACCGTATTGTTCTGGTATTTCTTACACAGCTCCACCACCTCCAATGACCAGCCTGGAAAGAAGAGCAGCTGGATTCAAGAAAAACATTCCACAAGGGTCACCCCTGAGCTCTTGTCCAAACAGATGTGGTTGTTCAGATGAATACAAAAATTAAGTGCATTTGCTTTCTGGGATTTTTCCCTGAGTTTGAAGCCCTATAAAAGCAACAAAACCCTAAAGCCAGATTTACAGACCAGAGTCAGATAGGAATAGACCCACTAACAAGTGAGCTCACTGCCTGTAAAGTTGGTAGGTGTGACAGGTTTTAGCCCCTTTTTATTAGGCTTTTAGGTGAGCCTTCTTCATTATCATACACAACCCTTGACAAGCAAAAACATGAGTCATCCCCCCCCAGTATATTTTGCACCTTACTTTGCACTTTAGAATGTATGTGCCTGACTACATGGTATGGGAAGAACTCCCAGCTGCAAGCCCCTGCTTTCTCATTATCACAGTACCTGCAGAATGCTTCACTTGGCAGGGCGATGCTTTGTACAGAGCTGAAAGCAGAAGGGGCTTTTCTAGTAACAGGAATCAAGAGGGGGCCATGGCTGGGCTCCAGGGAGGAGGGGGTTCGGGTGTATTGGCTGGGGGGAGGGGCACAGCAGGGCTCTGAGGAGGGAGGGGTTGTAGGTGTCTGGCACTCTCAGCTGGGCTCTGGGGGCAGGGGGAAGAGGGTAGAGAAACAGGAACTGGGTGTCACAGAGGTTTCTTAACTCTATATTCCTGGGGGAATGTTTGTGTTTGTCTGTATTGTTACAGACATACTTGCTGACAGGTATTTTCAAATAAATTACCAAAATAATTGAAACTGGTGTGATTATGCAGGGTTGTGTTGACAAATAAAATTTGTAGAATTTTAAAATATCGTGTGCAGAATTTTAATTTTTTTTAGTGCAGAATGCCCCCAGGAGGATAAAAGCAGATAGGCGCCTAGTGGGATTTTCAAAAATGTTTAGGTGACTTTCAAAATCTCACTAGGCTCCTGGCTGCATTTTCAGGCACCTACATGTTTAAGTTTTTTGGCATTTAATAAATGTGGCTTAGTGTATTTGACCTGGTTTTTGGACCTGATCCTGCAGAGAGCATTAAGAAACAGTGGATTATTTAGTTAGCCCTCATCATAACCAGACAATGGAAGTGCAGTCATTTTATAATTGTTCTCCTTGGCCATGGAACGTTTCCAACTTGGGCATCTACTCTGCATCTTTACCGGAAGCACTGGAAGGTATCTTTGTTACTGCTTTTAACTGCTGATCATTTTTGTTCTACACTGTGCTTTGGGATACTGGGAACAGCAATATAGGATACACATTTCCAACTCCGCCTCCCAAAAGAGTCTAGAAATTTGTTTCATTCTCAACTAGGAGCTCAAGTTTCCCCCATCTTTCTCATGGAAGGGGATAATACTGAACAAGGTTCCAGTATGGACCGAAGCAGTGTATTTCAAGGGTTTGGTTTGTTTAATACCAGAATTAGAAGAAGGCATATTATATGTGGTATTTCAACATACAACTAATAGTCTCTTCACAAGCAACCTGTCTGCCCTGAATCCCAGGTATAACAAACAATCCCTTAACCAGGCCACATCTTCTCTAACCCCAGCTGGAGCTGTCCTACGTCACTCTACCCAGCTCTTGGTTTTTATTTTAAAGCTATCTGCAGGAAACGGAAATGAATGACACCCACTCCACTTAACCTGTTTTGCATCTCCAAGAGATGCTGCTATCCATCTGATATGCCAGAGCATGTACACTACCCCATTAAGTGGCTTAGACAAACCTGAGCACAACACTAAGCTGGTTAGAAATTGCTTTTTGCAGAAACAGAAAAAACGGAGGTAGCAACCTTCAATCTTGAGACTGGGGAGATGTCAGATTTACCCGCTCCCCGGAGATAAAAGAGCTGGAAATCACTGAGTGGGTATGAAGAGTGGCTTCTCCTCCCTCAGTCTCTCTCTTCCACCAGCACCTACATGGGAAATAGCCATCACCTTCCCATGGCACTGAGACAGCATTCAACCCAGAACTGAGCAACTGATGCTTCCCGAATATTTCCCCAAAGGATCTCAATTCATGGCATTCCACACACACCTAAAAGGGTCAGGAAAGGAGGGAGCAGAGCAGCAGGTGAACTGTAATACATTACTTGGCATATGGCGCATGCAGCATAGAATAGACCTGGCTTTGATGTTGAAATCCCTTTCTCCATCCTGTAATCCCTGATTAACGAGGTGAACCACTTCATCCGGAGTAAGGTCGCCCCTGCGGGAAGAAAACTTCGAAGTTAGCTAGCAAGCTCGTGAGGTTCGGCACCCCAGCAATCCCAGAGGAAGAGAAACTGCTTCCCGAATGGTAACATCACTGAGCTGGTTGTATTATTGCTGTGGGCTGTTAAATACAGGAGAATCCAAACACTGCCCAACCAATGTGATCACACTGGCAAAATGCCAGAAAGCTAAGGGCCACATTTATATCAAAAAAGGGGTATACTGCAGCCACCCTCATGCTGAACACTGGACCAGCCCCCTCAGAGCAAGAGGGAGCATGATCTGCCAGGAACTGTAGTTTCAGGGCCAGATTTACAAAGGTATTAGGCACCTGGTAGCATTTACAAAAGTGTCTAAGCAGGTTAGGCCTCTGACTCCCTTAGGCTCATCTGTGAATCTCCCTTTGTGCCTACGTGCAGCACTAGCCTCCTCTGTAACTGAGGTCCTCAGTGACCCGCATCTGTTTGGAGGATGAGGGAGGCGGCACTGCAGAGCTGCGTGGGATGCATGGTGGCCAGAGAGAGACACTTTCACAAACCCCGCGCTAGATCACCGTATTGCTTTAAGTAAATGAACCAGTTTGCCAGCTAGGGAAGAGGAACCTTTTTCCTTTTCTTTTTTTTTTTGGCCAGAAAGTCTTATTAAGATGCAGAGCTTTGCACTATCCTGGCAGCAGTGAGCAGAGTGACACAAAAAGCAGCAGACGCCCCAAACCATGTTTTGTGAGAAATCCCAGAGGTCTCCTTGCAAAGCTCGGTGCTGGTTTAATTAGCAACACGCTGTTCTAAAGAGCGCAGATGACACAGAAAGACAGACTGAGAGCTACCAGGGCTGCTCCCAAAGGCTCAGCCCACTAACTTTGCTGGCAGAAAATGTTACATTTTGGATGGGGGGTTGGGGTGGGGATGTGTATCTGAACTCTGGCGACTTCTTGAAGGGGGAGCAGTTTAAGCCGAAAATCTAACAGCTGTTTTCCACTCAGACAAGACAATGCCACTGGGGCTAGTTGTCCTCAGAAGAGTGCAGCAGATGGAATGGTTACCAAAGGAAGAACATTTTAGGGAGAGAAGGAAAAGCATATACATGACTATTACTACATTCCAGATAGAAATAAAAGGTGTGCTGCCCCCCTCTGGTCCTACATAAACTGGGATTGGATTATACACCAAGTATCTGACACCAGTGCTAGGCTTCTCCTTGCCTGAGCTGAAAACAACAGTGGGACCTCACTGATTTGTACAGATGGGGAGATTCATTGCAAGTTTCAGTGAACTCAGTGATTTACCAAGTGGTGAATGAACAATTAAAAAAAAAAAAAAAAAAGAATCTCAAAATGTACTTGGTTCATTTACTTTGCCTACAGCAGTTTAGTTTTGTTTGTAATCCTCAATAGTTAGCATGCTGCGGCATGTTCTGGAAAAAGATAATTGAGATTTCACTACAGCACTCTGCTATTAAGCCTTTGAGGAAGTGGGAAGGCAGAAGGAGGGGTTACCAAAGCACAGATGAAACAGCTTCTAGTGTACCGTCCTTGTTAAGGCATATTAATGTAACCTAACTTGTGCTTTCCAATGCACCTGTATGGATTCAGCTCTCCATTTTGTTTAAAAGCATAACTGCACATATGAAGTGTGCATAATTGCATACCCTAATTTCTATGCACAATTATCAAAATTGTGCTTGCTCACTGGGTAATTACCAGCAAGTGTGTCTAATTAGTTATGTGCCTATACAACTACTGTAATTGCACATGTAAATTAGGCACACAATTATACATCTAAAATAATGAAAATCTGGCTCTCAAGTTATAAATCCTCCTTATTATCTGCCGGGAACAAAACTGTGTTCTCCATTTGCTAGTCAGTGGCTTTCATGGTTCAAGCAGATCTCAGCATGTCATGTTGGCACAGTCTTAAACTTAATGGATTCACTCACTCTTCTTGGTCCCATGGAACAGGATGAACTTTGCAGTTGGCTAGGAGATGAGGGCTGTACCTGACCTCAACATAGATGACACCTTCTTTTGCTTTCATTTCTACAAACTCATAGGCTATTCTTCTCACAGCATCACGGTCTCCCCTGTAAGGAAAAGAACAGGATTAGTCTGACTTATGAGTTCTCAGAAACCTATGGGCTGCTGATCAACAAGACTGAGGAGAGTGGACCTGCTGTGGGTCTGAAAACCATACATGCCCCAAATTGACAATTCTAGCTTGCAGGTGCCTGAAACCAATAAGAAGCTTGCAGCAGTTACCAGGGAATAAGTTACTTACGCAATGGCAGGCATGTAGAGAGCAAACTTTTCTAGAAATTGGGTGAGAGTGAGTGGCTCCGAGTAACTGATGTGCTCCAAGAGGTCTTCAACAGTGTCACCAGGGAGCGGAATTCCTCTTTTCCTAGAAATTGATACACATTTCACTGACAAGGATTTGGGTTACACTTTTATTTAGAAACATAGTCCATGCTGCTGAAGCCTGCTTTGAGTCTATTTCTCCACAGAACAGATACAGTCTTTTAAAAAATGCCTCACATATGTGCCTCAGCAGTCCCATCCGGATAAGAGAGGACTCTGATCTCTATCACCAATAACAGACCCAGAACTATCCAAAGAAACTGAGCCAAACAGAACCTTTCTTTTCCTGGTGCTTTGGTACTTTCTAGTCCTGGAAGCATAAAGGACAAATTATTTCAAGAAAGAAATTTCCAGCCCCAATTATATAGACTCAAGAGCTGCCAAACATTGGACTGAACTGAGTCACTGAACCTTCTCAGGTTTGCCTGTTGCTAGTTTCCAGGAGCTAGTCAATCCTTGACCTTTCTGCTGAGGCTGCCAACAATAGAGAAAAATTGTGATGTGGTTTCTCTGATGTGGAAATCTTTACACTGTGAACCAAGGCTGATACCCAACAAGCCCTTCACTGAGAAGCCATCAAAGAGCTTCCAGATAGGAAAGCCCATCCACCTCTACCAAAAATGGGCTGTCTCTGAGCTTGTGAGCTGGAGAGGAAAGGCTCCAGATCTCATTACCAAGGGCTTGGCTTTCTCCAGTTCCAAAAGCCAACTACACAAGCTATCTGCAAGAAAACAGCCTGACTGATATTGCTCCTCTGCTCAACGTGTACACACGTTTTATTGCTCGGTGGTATAGGAAATCTACATTACAATCAGAGTTCAGAGGCAAAGGCAGTTACCACAGATTAAGATCCTGGCACTCAGCATAAGTCATTCATTACTATTAAGTATAGGATGACCAGACAGCAAGTGTGAAAAATTGGGATGGGGGTGGGGGGGGTAATAGGAGCCTATATAAGAAAAAGCCCCAAACATCAGGACTGTCCCTATAAAATCAGGACATCTGGTCACCCTAGTTAAGTATTACTCTTTTCATGTTGCCCTTTTCACTCTGATGACACATCGTTTGTCCAATTTAAATGACAGACATCTCCTTGCCATGCCCTACATTGAATGCTTCAATTAATGAGACGGATTTTCTTGATGCACCTTCTGAATATTCATCTTGGCTGCATCGCAGAAACTACTGCCAGTTCAGAAGGCACCTTAGCCATGGCCTGAGAAGTAATTTCTCCCCCCCAAAAAATATTTTATCAAATCCTCCAATCCATCCATCTATGGTGATGCCACATCTGTTCCATTTTTACTGGAAATTGCTTTCATGTCTAAAGCCCCCTCAACTATGTTGAAGTGTTATTTGTTGGGACATGGGAAAGAACCTGCAACGGCTGGTTGTTAGAGTCAACCTTATCATGACACTCTTGATAAGAGGGATTTCTGCTATACTTTGGCAAACAATGCCAGATTTCTAATGTCCTTTATCTTTAAATGAAACTTCTTCCAGGTGTGAAAGTTTACGTTTATCTTGTTTAAAATGATAGAGCCAGGTCCTCAAGTTGTTCATTATTTACTCTGCCACTCATCAAGTGTATGTGTCAATTAACCAGAGTTTGCCTCTCCGACAGAGCCCATCTGCTCCTTCTTGGTTAAGCCAGCAATGAAGCCACAGCACTGAAGATTTTTCTTGGCAATGGGTTACATCTAGCACAAGGCAACTTTTTTGCCGCAGAACCTTTTTTTTTTCCTGCACAAAACCCTTTTTTCCCCACTCCAAAACAAAAACAGACCCCACAGAGTCGGGTCAAATTTGGTGTTCTGGGGAAAAAAAGTTTCAACTTTTCTTCATTTTGGAATTTCCCTCAATTTTAAAGAGATTTGAAAATTTTCAAATTCAAAACCAAATGTTATGGTTGACATGACACAAACCGTTTTTTCCCCAACATTTAGTTTGGCAAAAATTTCAAAACATTTTCGTTTCAGCTCAACCCAAAACAATTTTTTTTCAGACCTGCTCCTGAACTGAATATCCAATTATTTACACAGCCCTAATAATACCATCTGGTTTTAAGATGGCAAGGCAGGAACAAACAGAAAATGTACACGGAGTGCTAAGGGAGAAAACCCCTCCTGAAAACACAAACACTAGCATTGGTAGTATTGCAAGTACAACTGACCCAGCCAATTGCTTTCTGCAGACCAGGGACTGGCAGTCAACTACAAGGGACAGCCGGTGGCAATGCTGATGCATGAGGGTTGTTTGCGCTTTGCAAAACTCTTGCAGTTATTGAGACAGATCACTGCGCTGTTTTATGTACATATTTAGAAATGGACTCATAACTCATTCTTTCTAAATCCGTTTGGAAGCCTGACCACAAAATCTGTTTCCTCATCTAACCTGCTCATGGTGTTGTCTATAACTCTGCTTGGTTTGTGGCTTGTGAGCATAAAGAGAGGGGCACTAAGTCACTGTTTGGTTACATATTTGGCATCAATTCAGTCCAGTTTCCCTACTACACTATTAGAAAGTGGACAGTTCTGTGCATCATGTACTCAGTCACAGTGTTGGTCTACACTCCGACTAGGACATGCTAGTGACAGCCGTTTGTTGTTTGCACATTTCAAGCAGAGTTTCCCGGATGGGCATGGACAGAGAACTTTTTGTCTGAGAATTGGGATGTCAGAACCGGGGGTGGGGATATACAGTGATTCCATAGGGCAGTTTCGTTGGCAAACAATAACAAACAAAAAATCCTTGTCTTTGCCAGATAGAATCTTGCTAATAGAAAGCTACAATTATGTTTATACATCCTAACATGGGACTAATCAGCAAGGAGAGGGCCAAATTCTAGGAATTTTCCTTTTTACACAGAGGTGCCTCTGTTCAGGAAATCTTTACAAATCAAAGCACCCAGCTAAACACACTAAACCAAAATGTTATTTTTTAACAACTCACTTGCCAAAGTGTAAGATTGTTTCTGGCTTAATGGAGCCATCCAGGTGGACATGAAGTTCTACCTGTTTAAAAAAAAAAAAAAAAAAAAGACAAACAACATTCATATAACTGTGAAAGTGATCTCTGGATCAGAAGATGCTACAAATACAGCCAGTGTGGTAGAGTCACAAGATGGGAGCTAAAAGAGAGAACTTAAAAAGCTACACAATATAGAAAAGATACTAGGATAAGTTATTTATTGAATGTCTGAAAATTGACAGAATTGGATTCATTGTTCTTCCCGGAAGTCACATTTTTAACATTCCTTTACAAGCAAACTCTGTTTCCAGCAACTTTTACACTGCTCAGGAAGTTGTCCTACTCATATTTGGGCCCAAGGCCACCCAGAGGATTCAGGGGGCCTGGGGCAAAGCAATTTCAGGGGCCCTTTCCATAAAAAAAAGTTGCAATACTATAGAATACTATATTCTTGTGAGGGCCCCTGTGGGGCCTGGGGCAAATTGCCCCACTTGCCACCCCCCCCCCCCCCCCGAGCGACCTTGGGAAAAATAAACTTTTAAAAACCTTCCACATCTGGCACAAACCCAGTTTTGAGAAAACTTCTTTTCAAGTCACCTTTACAAGGTATGACTGGTTCTCAGCATCAGCTAGTGATAAAAGGCACTAAAGCTCATTAAAAGGGTTGGATAAATATTTTCCGTCAAACCTTTTTTTGGATCGAAAACTAGGGGTTTTTAAAAAGCAGGAAAAAAAAATCACAGACAATGTCTGCTTTGCTTCAAAATTTGTTGTGTTTTTTTTTAAATCGAAAAGCTGAAATTAGTCTGCCAAAACCTGAACATGGTTTGGGGTTTCAGAAGCGTGTGGCCAAATATTTGCTGCTTGCTGTGTTTGATTGTTTAAAGAAACAATAAAAAAATTCTGCTTTAAAAAAAATCCAAAACTTTTGAACCACCTCAGCTTGTGACCAAACGCCTGAGCCCATCCAGTCAGAGATTTTTCCAGGTTTCTGATATTCTGCTGGCTTCCTTGACTCATATCTGTCTCCATAACTTTGGGTTCATTTAGGTTAGAACATAAGAATGGCCATACTGAGTCAGACCAAAGGTCCATCCAGCCCAGTATCCTGTCTACCGACAGCAGCCAATGCCAAGTGCCCCGAGGGAGTGAACCTAACAGGTAATGATCAAGTGATCTCTCTCCTGCCGTCCATCTCCACTCTCTGACAAACAGAGGCTAGGGACACCATTCCTTACGTATCCTAACTAATAGCCATTAATGGACTTAACCTCCAGGAATTTATCTGTTTCCCAGAGACTGACTCCATGGGGTCCCTCACAAACTGGAAACGGTTACTGTGGGTTTGTCTTTAGTATAGCTATGTTCATACTCCACGAACTGAGCATTTGAGCTTGTTCCAGAATCTGGGATGAGCCTATGTTGTGAAAACTGAAATGCTCAAAATAGCATATGCATGTGAATGGACACAGGGTGCTAAAATGAAATTAACCCAGGGGGTCTCAAACTGGGGGTCGGGAGCCCTCAGGGGGTCACGAGGTTATTACTGGGGGTCACGAGCTGTCAGCCTCCACCTCAAACCATGCTTTGCCGTCAGCATTTATAATAGTGTTAAATATATAAAGAAGTGTTTTTAATTTATAAGGGGGGGCAGGTCACCAGTATAAGTTTGAGAACCACTGAATTAACCCCTCTGGAGCCTCAGGGAATGCAGGGGAGGGCAGTCTCCCTTGGTAGGGTTGGGAAGGAAGTAGGTGGTGTAGGATATTGCTTTTCTCATGTGATCCCTCCCCCATGGCTCTCTTGGCTCTATCACTGTTAATCTAAAGTGGCTAATTTTAAATGAAGCTGCCCTCCCCTGACATGAATCTCCCAATGGCACTGAAATTAAATGTAAACTATAATTTGGCATTTGAGAAGTGAAAGGGATGGTAGCTCTAAGGGAAAAGATAACAGCTTGGCTCTTTGTGTTAAATAGCTGTCTGCAAGCCTCAAACTGCTGAATGAGCTTTAGGGTAGGGAAGGCTGTGCCTCCCCAAACAGCCTGGCCCTGCCCCCTATCCGACCCCCACCCACTTCCTGCCCCCCCCCGACTGCCCCCCTCAGAATCCCTGACCCATCCTGCTCCTTGTCCCCTGACTGCCCCCCCCCAGACCTCCCCCCCCCCAACCACTACCCCAGGACCCCACCCCCCAGGAACCTCCCCTGATCCCTGTCCCCTGACTGCCCCAGGACTTCCTGCCCCTTATCCAACCCCCCGGCCCCCTTACCATGCCACTTACCCCGCCTCCCCCCTTTCCCAGAGCCTCAGTGCACCGCATCCAGGAGTGGCTCTGGACAGTGCTGCAGCAGCGTGGCTCCAGCAGGACCCAAGCTCCTGCTGCTCGGCTGCAGCTCGCAGCCAAGCCCCCTTACCATGCGGCTCTGAGCGGGAGGAGCTCAGACCCCGCTGGAGCCATGCTGCTTTAGCTCTGTCCAGGGCCACTCCTGGATGTGGCGCGCTGAGGCACCAGGGGATGGGGGAAGGCAGAGACAGAGGAGAGCCTCCGACATTCTCATGGGGGCCCCTGCAGGGCCCAGGACTGGGGCAAATTGCCCCACTGGCCCCCCCTCTGGGCAGCCCTATTTGGTCCCCGAATAAGTAGGGTCGGGGGAGCGACATTTGCTTCTATCCTGCTCCATCTTGACATTCATAATCTCTTAAACCTATAGCCCTCATCCGTTCCAGACTACTGTACCCTTTCAGGAGTCTGATTTATCTTGCGTACCCTCAAGTTTCACTTCACTTAAAAACTACTTGCTTACAAAATCAAATCTAAAAATACAAAAAAGTGTCACAGTACACTATTACTGAAAAATTGCTGACTGTCTCATGTTTTACCATATAAATATAAAATAAGTTAATTGGAATATAAATATTGTACTTACATTTCAGTGTACAGTATACATAGAGTAGTAAAAATAAGTCATTCTCTGTATGAAATTTTAATTTGTACCAACTTCGCTAGTGCTTTTTATGTAACCTGTTGAAAAACTAAGCAAATGTCTAGATGAGTTGATGTACCTCTGGCAGACCTCTGTGCACCCCCAGGGGTACATGTACCCCTGCTTGAGAACCACTGTCTTAAATGCTGGCTAATCCTGATTTCTGCTTGCTGAGAATGCCATTCCACAAGCATGTCAATTTCTCAACCAAAAGCTACTCCTGCTTTGATCATGTTTCAAAATGGTGCTTTAGTTTAGGCCCATTACAAGTGAGACAATTGCCCAAAATCACCTTTAATGCCACCTGCTTGCCACACACTTTCAGAGAGAGAAATAATTATTGCCAGGAGCAAGACCTCTTGGAAGATGAAAGACTGGTACCTTTTCAACATTTAGTGGCTGTTGCACATTATTTAGGATAAAGTTGGTAAACATGATTTGGAAAGCACAAAGTTAAGAGGAAAAAACCTTAATGATAAGATGTTTAAGCAATAATTTTGTGTGTGCAAATACAATTGTACTGGGAACACTGGGAGAGAATGAAACTTGCAAAGGAAAATGGGAAGAAGTTCTCAAGTGCATCACAATTACCAAGGAAGAACAGGATGAGATATTCTAATTAACTCCAGGCGTGTGGAAAGGAGAGAGACACAGCTTACACCCTTATTTATGATAACTGTTCAGTGTCAACATACCAGTGCTTGGAAGCAAATGTAAACAAAGACTCTTCTGCACCATGGGGCCTCCCACGGAGGCTGTTTCTGATAACTCCTGGGATCATGTTCTCCAAAACTGACTTTTTGGAATGTGAAAAGCATTGAAAAGATTCATTTTATTGAAGCTGTTGCCACGTTTACTAAGTTGTTAATGGAAATTTCTCATCTTGTTGACTTGCACTGATGGGAGCTGTGCACGCACTTCTCTGCAATCTAAGGAGAAAACGCCCCTCGGTTGTTTTTAAAATGTTATCCAAACCAAATGAATCATTTTTTAAAATCACAACAGGCATTCAGCATGGAGATAAGTGAGGATAGTCATAGTATGAAGAGCACAAGACCCTGGTTATTACATGTCTATTGTGTCCAGATCTTTCTGACAACAGCATGGATTGCAATCAACCTACCTTGAAATAGCTTGTGATTTAGTTGGGTTTGGTCCTGCTTCGAGCAGGGGGTTGGACTAGATGACCTCCTGAGGTCCCTTCCAACCCTGAGATTCTATAAAACAGGGATAATGAAATTGGGCGAGAAGCATCTGAGTAATTCAACCCAAAGTAATGTGCAGCTTGCAAGGAAAATGCTCAGCACCCTCAGGTTCCTAGGGCTGTAAGGAACTACCCAAAGCTGACTGGAGCCTTGTCTCTCCAAATGAAATGGACAAGTAGTGAACTGGATAAGCACCGGACTTTTCACATTGTTTATCAGGGTTGGTCACCTCTTTGTTTCATTTTGCCTCCTGGAGCCTGGGAAGATGTACAGGGGTTTTTATTTTGGGGGGGACACCATTCCCTTTCCCAGAAACTCTTCTGCCAGATGCTGTCGGTTCTTAAGGACGTGGATGACCGTTGCAAAGATCTAGCTCTTCTTCCACCCTATGCAGTCTAGACATCCAGTGATGTCTCATCCACCTTCACCACCGCTGGGGAACTTGGTCCTCATCCACTGGGTCCATTGTTGGCTCTCGCTCATTACTCTGAGAGGGGTCCCTTATCAGGTACTACTTCAAACTTTCCATTGAAGGGCAAAGGGATGCACACATTGAAACCACCTGGCATCACCTGCAGGGCCACCCCAGAGATTTGTGGATTCACAGGATTGAGCCAGATCTAGGACTTTGCTACATGATGCCTGGTGCAATCAACCATGGTCATTCTGGCTGGCACACTGGTCCCCAGTAGACTAGGCACATTTGGGAAAATCATCAACGTATGCAGAGGACATGACTTTATTTTAGATCAGTGAGTTCTCCAACAACTAAGGGCTTAGATAAATCAGCTTTCATTGAACTACATCTCTACACAGAGAAGTGCAAATACGCTAAAGCAAGCAGAGAACTAAGGAACATTTATATTATATCCTTAGAGGGCCCAGAACAATGAGAAATGGGAGAGGCCTATGCTCTCAAGTACATTTCCCTGCATGACAGGACAGAGGAAACAGCTACAGTACATACAAAATGACATAGTACTAGTAAGGCCTTGCAGTTTGGACTAAGTTATAATTGTGCTGCAGATCAACTAATTCCCTATCAGGTTTTTGCCTGTTACGCAATGTTCCCCTGAAAGATCCCCTCCATCTGGCCTCCTCGCATTGTAGTGCCAAACAGACTAAGCCTCCCTTGGCTAGAAGCAAGCTACATCTGCACTGGCAGAGGACAATGGAAGGGATGACCGTGCTTGTTGGTTTACAAAACTAACTCCACATTGGGCCAAATCAGATTAAGCTGTCTCTTGACTGTCTTTGAGTGTTAACTCTTTCAGAGGTGCTTGACAAATGGTGACCTATTGCTCAGTCCATAGGGCATCATCAGTGTTGTGACCATAATATGTTCTTCAAACCAATCTTTAGAGATGGCTGGGTAGGTGGGACATGATGTGCACTTGCTTCCCTTCTGGAGATCTGGCTTCAAATCCTGTTTGTGCCCTAGTTGATCGTCAGCTGGTTGGTCCATGTCAAAAATCCACCTTGTAAACTGTCACAATATTCAAGCCTTGTTGAGAAGAGAGGTCCAAGACTGGACTAGCTGATGCAATACTGAAGGTCAAGAGGTGTAAACGTGCATGGTGCAGAGAGCCAGGTATGCTGGGTACCAACAGGGCCACTTGCCCTTCACTTACACAATCAGTAAATTCACAGATGGCTTTTTTAAAAAGGCCATCAGATATGGTGACCCAGAAAAGTATGTCACCTGGCTCAAATGCTAGAGCGTTTACTCGTTCTGTTTTAAGGCCTGATTTTCCTTTTCACTTAGACCAAAGTTAGGGAAAGTTCCATGGAAGTTAATACATAGGGGGGTAAATACCTGGAAGGGCAAAGAGCTATTTACGCTAAAGAACAGCGTCGGCACAAGAACAAATGGATATGAACTGGCCATGAACAAAATCAGGCTGGAAAGTAGAGGAAGGTTTCTAATCAGAGGTAGGAGGTTCCTGAACAATGTCCCAATAGGAGTGTGGGGGGGGCAAACAACTTAATTAGTTTTGAGAGAGAGCTGGACTAATTTATGAGTGTGACTGTATGACGGGGTTGCTTGTGATGGTAGGAGGCAGGGCTCAACATTCCCGGGGCTCACTTCCAGTTTATGTCACTAAATGGTCATGCTCCAGGGTTTCAGCTGGCCACCTGCAGGGATCAGGAAGGGATTCTGGGGTGGGGGAGTGAGGTTTAAATCTCCTTCCTTAGAAGCATCAGGGATGGCCACAACTGGAGTGGGACATTGGACAGAGTGGGCCAGGGCTTTGAGGTGGCACCAAGCATTCTCTCTCTAAGATGCTTAGCTGCTTGGATCTTGCTCACACGCTCAGGGTCTAACTGATCACCACATGTGTAGTCTGGAAGGAGTTTTTCCCCACGTCCGACACGCACTGACCATGGGGTGGGGGTTAGCCTTCCTCGGTAGCATATGGGTGCCGGTCACTTGTCAGCATTATCTTCGTATAGCTCATTTAATTTCCCTGCCACTGCAGAGGCCTCAGTCCCTCCTATTGTCTGCCTCTGGCCAGACACCTGGGTTGTGGTAGCCCCAGCCCTTCCTTGAGTCCCCCCACTGCCTCCTCCACTCCATACACTCCGGACGGGGGAATGAGGAAGGATGTGGAGAACCAGCAGCCGGCAGACTGAGGCGGTTCAGCCAGGCACTGGGGCTGCGAGCTTGGGGGGGGGGGGGCAGGTCCTTGAGAGGCCAAGGAGATGGCACTTGGGGACCAGTGGCTCGGCCTGTCCCAACTTGGGGGGGGAGGCAGCACCTTGGCCTGGCAGGCACTTGGGGGTCAGCGGCTCGGCCCGGCGCTCAGGGAGGCCAGCAGCTCGGCCCACGGCTGGGGGAGGCCCGACTCTGGCCGGGGCGGGGGGAGGGGGGAAAATGCCCGGCGGCTCGGCCTGGCACTTGGGAGGGGGGAAGCAGGTTGGCTGCTTAGCCCGGTGTGGCTGGGGCGGACGGGCCGGCTGGGGCTCCTCCTTTTATGGGGTGGGATGGGGGTTTCGGGAATCCAGCGTGCAGGTCCTTGGGCGGAAAGCCTCCCCAAAGCACGGTTCACCCACCGCCCATGCCTATGGCGCATAATAGTAGAGTCTCTTCTGGGCTACAATCCTTTGGTCTAATGTTGGTTGTTGGGTTTGGTGTGCAGGTGCTGGGTGATGTTGGTGGCCTGTGATATCTATGCAGGAGTTTGGAGTAAATGATCTGGTGATCCCTTCTAGCCTTAAGATCTGTTACTCTAATATTGATTTTTAATAACTTTATAACTTCATTTATTTCAATGGTGGTACTCCTAATTCTATTTAAATGAAAGGGGAATGAGGCACTATCAACCTTTCCCCTAACAATTTGACTTTCAGTGTTTCCTTAATTCAATCAATGGTTGATTTGATCAAAACCTAAGGATCCAAATAATTTGTATTCATGGTCACACAACTCCACCCATTATGCTGATCAATTCAGGCAGGCATTAACAGACAACCCAGTTAATGACTATTTAATAATTAAAAAGGCCTTTAATTATCAGTGACTTTGCTCAGGTGTATGGATCAGCACATCATTATCAGTATTTTCTAAACCAGCATATATTAACATGGACAATAACTGGAAACTACAGTCATTGCATGCTGTATCAGTTGACTCATTCAGTTATTGAATAACTTTGAAAACTTCAAGTAGAAAAAATTAAGAAAGGTCAAAATTCAGCATGTGGTAGGAGAAAAGATGACCTGTACCCATGAATATTCACTGTCTGTGAAGCCAAGGGAGTGATCTGAAAATCAAAATCAAACTTTGAAGCTGCACGATAGCATCATCTGCCCACTTTTTTTTTTTTTTTTTTTTTTTTTGCAGTAAACAGTACTTTGTCCCTATGCCAAAAGGCTTTTAGCAAATTAGAAAATTCTGGGAAGTCACAAAAATCTTTCTGTCATAGAAAATACCCATCCAGCTTGCAACCTGTTGCTTCCGGGACCGTGACTAAGCATGTGCAATATCTAGCATTAAACTGTCAATTCATTCCCAAAAAGCAATTCCCCTATTTAGCATATCACACCCACACTGGGAGAAAAACAGTCATCTTATTTGGATACTACTATTTATAAATGGAAGCTCACCCAAAACTATCTAATATCAAGACAGTGGTGAAATTGCTGTGGAAATGGCATCTAGATGTAGTCTCTAGAAGAAAGCTGCCTGTCAGGGGTTGTTAATGTAAATCATCGGTATTAGAAATGTGAGATCTTGACAGGAAGGTTACAGAAAATGCTGTTGATGAGACAGACACCACATACTGCTTTCTCATCTCTCCTCTGTTACTTCGTGCTGGGTGTCCATCACCGTTAAAAAAAGGCCCATCACACACTTTGAACCTTGGAGGGTTCCGAGTAACCCTGCATTAGAAGTGCCTCGGATTTATTAGGTTATTATAACTCAACTGCAATGCTACATGGTCTGTTGGACAGCATATGCATGTCGCATACCTGCCTATGTTCTTATCCCACTGTTCTATCTGCTACTGCTGTTCTTTTGAATGGGCAGAGTACAGAAAGTGAAGAGATTCCTGTTCTCAGAAGCACCTTGCTCAGCTGGTTCAGATGCATGCTGTCAATTAGGAACTAGTCACGCCTAATGTCTCAGGGAAGTTATAAGAGCTATAATGAAAAGCAGACACTTTGATGCTAATTAGAGACAACTCATGAAATGAGGTCCTTGTCACAGTACTAATGCTGGTCATAAGGTTGACAGAAAGGGACAACATTTTTCTACTAAGACACTGGGCCAGAAATTCTATTTTTCTACTGTAGGTAGCATCTGTCCCCTCCCAAGGATTCTGAGCAACAGGAGAAAGTCATCCACTAAAGCAACAAGGGCTGTATCCGTACCATATCCTAGACTATAGCCTGATTGAGAGGAATCCAGAATACTGGTAGCATTAGAGACTGCTTTTTTCTAGCTTCTCATTTAGCTTACTTAGGAAAAACAGGTTAGACATCCAAACAGTATTTAGTACAGCCTCAATGTCAAAAAGATAGTTTCTTCGGTATCGTCTATTGCATGTTTCAGAGCGAGTGACAGATCCTTCTTGTCAAAACAAGGGTTGACAATATCTGTTCAGAGGGGTCTCACTCTGTACTCTTTTAGAATCCAGGAAGAGAAGGGGTCAGATTCAAAGGTGGTAGCTTCAACTGCTTCCTATGCTTCTTATGAGGTCTTATGTCAATAGGCTGAATTCCTGGGAAAAGGGCATTATGTTTCTAGTCCTGACCTGTGCTTAGCTTGTTCTTGGCAGCCCATGAAGCCAGCCAAGTTATCAGCAAATGTCTCTATGAAATAAGATGATAGTTCGTGGCACCTTTTGGTGCCACAACTGAGCAAAGGCAATCTGGGTTCACTAACTGATTTAGGATCTGGAAAAGTTATGCAAAGCATGACTTGGCTATCTTATCTTTACCGTCTCCAGCTACTCCACTGATTTAACGGTCAGTGTGATGCATAAATGAGAGACGCTGTCATTTATGCTTCAGATGGCAAAAAAATTAAAGTAATCACTATGGGTCAATTTCTGCTTTTAATGGCACTGATGAAATATCACTGCTTCTCTGGAGTGCCATCATTGTAACTCCAAGTAGGATTTGGTCCCTAACATCCAAGGATGGCTCGGGTTTGACGGCATGGCTGTAAAGAGGCATCTCCCACTGGAGATGGCACACACATTACTGGAATAAAACATGCATAAGAATACCTGTGTTCAGACTTTTCTAAGTAGCTGTACTTTTCTGGTGTCAGCTCAAGCTAAGAGGAGAAAAAACTCAGAATGAAAGAACACGAACCTTGTAAGCATCTAGAGGATAATTGGATGATAAATATTGACTACCATGGATTTATCAAAAATAAATCGTGCCAGACCAATCTAATTTCCTTCTTTCACAGGATTACGGACCTAGTGGATGGGAGGAAGCAGCAGATGTGATATATCTTGATTTTAGTAAGGCTTTTGATATAGTCCCATGTTACTTTCATCAACAAACTAGTGAAATGTGGTCCAGATGAAATTACTATAATATGGGTACACAATTGATTGAAAAACAGTACTCAAAAAGTAGTTCCTGCAGGAGTCTGTATTAGGTCTTGTACTATTCAACATTTTTATAAATGACTTGGATAACAGAGTGAAGAGTAGCCTTCTAAAATTTGCGGATGACATCAAGATGACTGGGGTTGCTAGTAAACTGGAAGGCAGGATTAGAATTCAAAATGACCTTGACAAATGGGAGAACTGATCTGAAATCAAAAAGATGAAATTAGATAAAGGCAAGCGCAAATCAAATGGGGAATAACAACTGAGCAGGTGCTGAAAAGGATCTGGAGATTATAATGGATCGCAAACTGAATACGAGATATGATGTGATACAGTTGCAAAAAAGGCTAATAGAATTCTGTGGTGTATTACCAGGAGCATCACATGTAAATATTGGAGGTATTTGGCCTTCTCTATTCAGCACTGGTGAGGCCTCAGTTGGAGTACCATGTCCAGTTTTGGACACAAATTTTAAGAAAGACATGGACAAATTGGAGAGTGTCCACAGAAGAGCAACAAAAATAATAAAATATTTAGAAAGCCTGACTTATGAGGAAAGATTAAAAAAACTGGGAATGTTTAGTCTTGAGAAAAGAAGGACCTGATAACAGTCTTCAAACCTGTTAGGGGCAGTTATAAGGAGATCCTCCATGTCCTCTGAAAGTAGGACAAGAAGTAGTCTGTTTAACCTGAACCAAGGGAGATTTAGGGTAGATATTAGGAAAAGCTTTCTAACTATAAGGATAGTTAAATACTGGAATAGACTTCCAAGAGGTTGTTGAATCACCATCATTGGTGGTTTTTAAGAACATGCTAGATAAACATCTGCCATAGGTGGCCTAGATATACTTGGTCCTGCCTCGGGGTAGGGGACCAGACTAGATGACCTCTTGAGCTCCCTTCCAGTCCTACATTTCTATGATTTCTGAGGAACTGAAAAAGAATAGAGGCGTTTTCAGCTGTTTGAAATTTTAATGAGCTGGCAGATGTTTATCTTTTACTTAACTTCCCACCATGTGGAAAAATCAGGAAGATGGCTCAATAATGTGATTGATGTCTCACATCTGCTCTCTTTCCTCCTTCCTTTCAGTTGAGGATAACTAGCCACAGACTGAGAATTAGCTGCCACCCACTTAGATGAAGTGCCTGTTGAAAGCTGAATTCTGTCTTACCAGCAGCAATCAAAGTAAACCAAAGATTGAAGTGAGTCAAACATGGAAAGAGAGAGCCAGATACTGATATCATTTATGCCAGGTTTGCACCACAGTAACTGAGATCAGAAGCTAGCCAGGAGGTGGCTTCTTTGGTGATGTTCTCTGCAAGAGACCAAGGATATGAAACTAAGCATCTATTTTTTACTCTTCTCCCCCTCCTTCTTTATGTTTTCTGTCCAAGTATAAACACAATGAACACCATGATTTGTATAAGTAAAGTGTAACCTATGACCTTTCTTCAGATGTATTTGTACTGCAAATGGCTAAGTGAAATATCAAAGTACATTTTACAGCTGTGATCTGTGTGATATTTTTGGGCAGACAGAATATCGTCACCAGCAAAGAACTGAACAAAACATAAGGAAAAAAAAATTGGAAACAGAAAGCCTGTTACAACAATGAGGGTTCTAAGAGAACAAAAAACACACTATAACCCAAAGCCACTGCATCCTTAGTACATATCCCAAAATCCTATCAACATGTGATTATCAGCACACTGTCACTGAAGCTAATATATATATAAAAAATATAAGCTCCGACTACTCGGCCGCTAGAGGTTCTCCAGAAAGCCTAAGTTTTAGAATAATAAGCTAATAAGGAAAGTGGCGTGCGCACGTGTGTGTACTGACCTTTATTTTTCATTAAAGGAGACACACTGAGATCATCTTAGAACCTATGCTTATTTCTGAACAGTTTAATTTCAAACATATTGCACTTTACACAAAAGATGTATTTATCTAAATTCAATAAGACCAAGCCAACATTTTGGTCTATGTTCATCTAACACGGAATGTAAATTATTCTTTCAATGTGCTGCAAGAAGAACATTCTATAATATCCTTTGTTTTAAATAGTGGTTATAAAGGTGATGGGAGGCTGGATGACTCAGGGGATTGATAATCTACACAGCATTTCATCTATAGATCAATGGCTCTGCTGGAACTCATACTGAGAGTGACTGGAAAGTATCATCTCACAGTTATTTTGTGGCCTCCGTCCAGATCAAAGCAGACAGGTATCCACCCAAAAATACTACCACTGTTGCCCCTTTTGTTGGCAGGAGCAGCCAAGAGGCAAAGGATCACATTGCATCATGTAGACTGAACTCTCCTCTGATCCTAATGGGGGAATTCCAGGTCAGCACTGAGCTACAATGGCAGGATAGCTTGGAGGAATCTTGCACTGCTGCTGCCCATGCTGTACCCCTGGTCTGCCAATAAACAGGACTTCATACTCTATGACCATCAATTTGACACCTTTTCCCAGCACTGATTTCACTAGGAGGCTTAATGGGTATATCATAAGCTTGGGTAGTCAACAAATAAAATCTTCCAGGTCATTCCTAGAAGGTCATCTCTCGTCCGCTTTTCCTGCTTTCTCAGATTAACAGAAGGTTTAAATCTCAGTCTCTTAGCTTAGACTTTTTCTAATATGGAAATTAGTTCTAAAATTGCAAAATTTACCATCAATATTTTGTGATTTTTAGTTGTCTTGATTGAGTCTGAAAAACCATTGTTTGCCCTCCAGTCTTGGATGGTGGGGAGGGGACAGAAGAAAAAGGTGGGGGGGGGGGGGGAAACGGAGACAGGATGAATGGATACAACAGACCATGAGCTAAACTTCAAAATCTTACCCCTTACATAATTTTCTTTATAGGCCAGCTTGTGCTGCTAGATACTTTTCACTTCACTGTTTGTATTTTTATCAACTCTATAAACTAACAGTACTTCTAGGATATATTTTCTGGTGACTGCTGTAAAAGGATTTCATCAATCTCTAGCTCATTTAATGCTTTATTTTTGCCTTAATCTTTTTATATGTTGCTTATTTTCCTAATCCTTGGCTACCCACAAACATCACTCACTGCTATCAAAAGGCATCAACAACTGGTGCAGCTGTAGTTGGAAACTACAAACACTTGCAGTTACGCTGTGTTAGTGCTGTGTCAGCGACTCTCTCAGCAGCAACAGGTACTGCAGCTCTGCTGTCACAGACCAGGCTTCCAACTACAGCCCCCTTTAGGGTGAGAACCGGACAGCGTCTTCGTGCAGGCACAGACAGCGCCTAGCCCAATGTGGGTGCTGCTAACCGCAGTAAAAATAAGAAGTCAGCAGGATGGGCAAGAGGAAGTGGAAGCAACAAAACACAACCCCTTAGCGGCATAATGGGTCGCTTCTGGTTGGCAAAGCCACCCAAGGTAAATACAAGCCCGACTCCAAAGAATGCGGTGCAGGCGCCTCTGAAGGGAGAGGCACAGCTGGGACTCCCCCGCGTTCCGCGTGTCCCCGGGAGACCTGGGTGGGCTCGCGCCGCCCGTCAGCCGCTGGGGCTCGGGCTGGCCCGGGGGGCGTAGGGGCCACTGGCTCTAGGCAGGGAACCCCCCCGCACTGCCCGGGGGGAAGGCACGTGTCGGGGTAAGGGGAGCCGCCCCATCGCGGAGCCGCCCGCCCAGGGGAGGGTCGCAGCCCCCAGCTCGAACCCAGGAGCATCCAGCGGCGGGGGGCAGCCGGCTCAGAGCGGCAGCTCCCGGGCTCGCTGCCCGGCCCGGCGGTGCTTCCCGCCCGCTCACCTTGGGCAGCTCGAAGGCGGACGGCCCCTGCCCCGCGTCCCGCTCCATCCTGCAGCCGCTGCCTCCCTCCAGCCCGCGCTAGTGGCGGGACATCGGGGCTGCCGGGACGTTGGAGCCCGGCCCCGCCCAGCTCTCGCGCCGGCCCCGCCTCGCTGACACCCGCCCGCGCCCTTTCCGCGGGGCTCAGCTCGCGGCTCCTCGCAACCGCCTGGCTGCTCCGCGGGGGCGGGGAATCCCTGCAGCCTGGCCCTGCCCCCAGGCCCCGCTCCCCTCTGCAGCCAGGGGCTCCCTCACGGACCCTGTTTTAATGGGGTTGTGAGAGCTGGCTTAGACTTACTGGGGCCCAGAGCCAAAGCCAGAGCCCCATCGCCCAGGGCCAAAGCCCAAGGGCTCCAGCTGTGTGTGGCAAGACTCAGGTTACAAGCCCCCTGCCTGGGATTGAAGCCCTTGATCTTCAGTTTTGGCCCTCCTCCCCCCGCCCAGGGCAGTGGGACTCAGGCTTTGGCTCCTCCACCCCAGGGCAGTGGGACTCAGGCTTTGGCTCCTCCACCCCAGGGTGGCAGAGCTGGGTGGGGGAGGCAGTAGCGTAGCTAGGAGGAGCGGGGGAGAGGCTGCTCCCCTACCGAGTGCAAGTGGCGCCTTTTTAATTTTACTCACTCGGGGAGTGGGGGGGGGGAAAGGCGCCACCCACTGCGGCGCTTTTACTGATGGGATGGCGCTCCGGGTCTTCGGCGGCACTGAAGCTTCTTCGCTGAAATGCCGCCAAAGACCTGCCTCGTATCAGGGGAAAGGTTATGATCTGCTGAAAGTCATTTCTCTATCCATATATGTGTATCATTAACAGGGGCGGCTCTACCGTTTTGGCCGCCCCAAGCAGTCATGCGCGGGAGGCGCCCCGGAGCCGCGGGAGCAGCGGACCTCCCGCGGGCATGACTGCAGAGGGACCGCTGGTCCCGCGTGGCTCGGCTGGACCCCCCGCGGCTGCGGACGGTTCGCGGGTCCGGCGGCTCCGCTTGAGCTGGCGCAGTCATGCCTGCGGGAGGTCCAGCCGAGCCGCGGGACGAGCGCCCCCTCCGCAGTCATGCCTGCGGCAGGTCCGGTCATCCCGGGGCTCCGGTGGACCTCCCGCAGGCATGACTGCGGCAGGTCCGCCGGCCCAGCCTGCCGCCCCCTAGATTTGGCCGCCCTAGGCACCAGCTTGTTTTGCTGGTGCCTAGAGCCGCCCCTGATCATTAATGCATATGAAGTTATGAGAATTGTGTTGTATGGTGGTCACTAAAGCAGCCAGATATTAGCTCCCCAGAGGCAACAGCAAGGAAAGTAACCAACGCCTGGGCGGGGTGTCAAACAGTGCATCAACAGCCATTAACCAGCAAGGGAGCTACAATGCAATGACTACCTGCATGAGGCCACACCAGGGAAATTGTTCAACCTTGCTAGGAGAGTCTCAGCAATTCCCCCTAGGCATGCCTGGACTTGTGCTTCTCAAGCACATGGACTGAGTATAAAACAGAGTGAGTGGACACATACCGGCCCTTTTCCTGCCCCCACCTATGCTGCAAGCAACCAAGACACTGAGAAGAAGACAAGACTCCAACACAGGAGATTGGCCCAGGTTTCAGGAACAAACCTATATATTAAGATCTGCAATATCCAGTGGGGTGAGAAAAACTGCTTACTCTAGTTGCTGCCCTAATAGGGTTGAGAGTTTAGACTGCGTACTTATATTTTATTTTCATTTGACCAAATCTGACTTGTTATCCTTGACTTATAATCACTTAAAATCTATCTTTATAGTTAATAAATCTGTTTGTTTATTCTACCTGAAGCAGTGCGTTTGGTCTGAAGCATGTCAGAGACTCCCCTTGGGATAACAAGCCTGGTACATATCAATTTCTTTGTTAAATGGATGAATTCATATAAGCTTGCAGCATCCAGCGGGTATAACTGGAAACTGCAAGACGGAGGTTCCGAGGGTTGTGTCTGGGACCGGAGCTATTGGCTAGTGTCATTTGGTTGCACAGTCCAAGGAGCAGCTTATGTGCCAGAGGCTGTGCACGAACAGCTCAGGCGAGGGGGTTCTCGCAGCAGTGCAGGGTAAGGCTGGCTCCCAGAGTCAAGGATTGGAGTGACCTAGCAGATCACTGGTCCAGATAAGACCAGAGGGGAACGTCACAGTCATGTAGTAATTTCTGTTGTCAGAAGGGGGTTACGATTCAATTAAGTTTGAGAACCCCTGATCTAGGCAATTCTGAAAATCCCAATGGGTGCCTGTCTACATCGTTAGGTACCTAACTATCTTTAAAGATCTGGAACTTCATAACGACACTAACCCTTAAAGCCACATTCAAATCAGACTCTGCATCTTCCTTCAAAATGAACCCTCCAGTCTCAGCTGTTTTCTTAATCCTAACCCTCCCCTCTTCCCTCGCCAATACTGTACCGGCAACATCAAATATTATTATAACTCAGACGTCCCCTCTTCCTTTTTGCTATCTTTTCTCCTAACTCTGGGCGGGGATAATTTTTCCCCAAACCCTCTCCTTGGAGTCACCAGGAAGCTCAGCACCTGGTCAGGAACATGGCAGCCTCCCTTTGTCACCAGATCACTCTGTTTTCTATGGTGAGGCTTTGAAAGGTGCTCTTTGCAACTCTGAATTTTGTGTGGCTCCCCCGCTCAGAAAGCAGGACAGCAGCCACTAGGTGGGGAGTGCCCCTTTTGGGCACTACATATCCTGCTTTGGGCTTCTGATCCTGTTTGTGATGCCAATAAAAAAAAATACTAAAGCTGCTAATGGGAGAACGGCCCATAGCTGAGCATTCAAGTATGTTCTTGGGCATAGGAGAGGCAGGATCAGACTGAATGGAGCCATTTTGAGGGCAGGACCGAGTTTCTTTTTGTCAGTATTGGGACACCATTTAAACTGGCATTGAAGAAACACCGCGGAGTTTTCTTCTGATTCTGCTTTATTCGTTTAATAAGTCTGCATATCCAAACACACACAATGACCTGCCCACACATGACAGGTAAGTACACACAGGTTCTCAGACCCTTTTCCTTTCTTTCTCTTTATTAATCCTTTCACAGGCCTCTAATCCTTATTTGTGTGTTACAGTTTTTAGACACTGCAGGCACAGAAACATTACAATTGCTTGGGCCTGAGTCAATCACAGGAAAGAGTTTCATTTCTTACTATCTTTCTTTACGTGTCAAATTTTAAATGAATATAATAGATTTGTAGATTTCAGCACTGGTAAAAGGTGCTGGATTGAAAGCCCTGGATACTGAAGTCCTCTGTTTATCTGCAAGCCAGATACAACATGGCAGTAGTACTGAGAGCTTCTTCACAATGGACAGTAAATCCACAGCCTAACACATTGAAATCCTTCAGTGGGTACATCTACTCCAGCTGGAAGGTGTAATTTCCATCTTGAGGAGACAGATCCGTGCTAACTCTGATAGAGCTAATGTGCTAAAAAGAGCAGCATCGCTGAGACTTCACAAGCAGCCGGAGAGACTAGCTTTCCTGAGTATCTACCTAAGGTTTCAGAAGGATCATAGTCAGGGCGGATAGCCCATCCTACCTCAGCTACACTTCTATTTTTAGTGCATAAGTTTGATCAGAACTGGTCTCTCTGAGCTGGAAATTACATCTTTCAGCTCTGAGCTGGAAATTACATCTTTCAGCTCAGCTTTGTCTCATGGCCCTTTCAGTCCTGGGCTTCTCTGTTGAGACTGCCCACAAAAGGGCCCATGGTTTTCTTGCACTCTTACCATTCTCTGCTATCCTATCACCTGTGTCCTGAGATTTTTCCAGCTCTACCTTGGGACCTGTCCCAAGTTCTGCTCCTCTGTTCCCCAGATCTTTCTTTCTTTCTCCTCATTGGGAACACTACACTTAACATTTACAACAGGCTGAAATTGAGACAACAACTTAGCTCATAAAACTGGGTTTTTATCCCCCATGGTGATTTTGCTTCCAACCTTGGGCTGATGTGCTCACACTCTTTTAATCTATTCTTAACACAAAAAGGGCTATTAAATTGTTTAAACTCACTAACAACCCTTACTTATCACCCTTCCCTGTCTTTGGACTCCACTGCAAAATAATTCAGTTTCACAATCTGTCATTGGACCTTTCTCACACACCTGTTTTTATCCCCTCAAAACTGGAGTTCAGAGTTCTAGATCCACCATAGTTCTAGCTTCTCACTTTGCTAACCCACCATGTTCATGGACTTTGGAACATTCTCTCTCTTGTACAGCCCCTTTTCTTTATTTCCTCCTCACCAGAAGTGGCTGGCTCCAGCTTTCTAACTGCTGGCTTCTGTTGTCAGACACCTGCAGCCACTGAGTAAACTGACAGGTCAGAACTCCAATCTGGTTCTCCCCTTGTGGGGGCAGGACTTTCAAACAGCCTCTAACTTCTTCTTGGTCCTCTAGAACAAGTAGTCTGCTGTGACTGCATGTAGAAGGAATAGCTCAGTGACATAAGGCCTTGTTTAAACATAAAGGTGCACCAATTTAGTTAAACTGTGGCAAACTTCTATGCGGACACTCTTCAATCAATGCAAACCTGGCTTATATCAATTTGGCTTAAGTCTATTCCATACTGAAATAAGCTAAATTGATATAAATCAGGTTTAAACTGAGTTAAGAGTGCCCTCACAGGGGTCTGCACCAGTTTAGTTAAATTAGTTTGAAAACACACACCTTTAGTTAAACTGCTGCAACTTTGTGTTTAGACAACACCTGAGTCTCAGATGTGAAATACCTGCAATCCCAGATTCAAATCTCAGCAGAGCACTCAACAGTTTCTGTGTCTATGGTATTACATTATAGGTGGGGCTGGCAGCACTGCTAAGGCTGCTCAACTCTTCCCGTTAGAAGATCCTATTTTCAATTGTTTTTCAATTTATGAAATTTTAACCATTTGGGCTGAAATTTTGCATGCCAGACGCCAGCCTTAGGCTGAATTTTTCTGCAAATTGTCAGCCAAAACATTTCAGCCATGGAAAAAAACACTACATGATCATGTAATTAAAGACTGTATCAATGCATATGCACAAGGGAGCCAAATTAAGGTTGCACAGGCAATCTTAATACTGGCATTTCTTAACTTTTGAATGCTTGACTTTGTAAATGTAATAACGTTTTTAACATAGGTTTTTGTGCATAATATACATACAGTTTCCTGTGTAGGGATCTTCTGAATGAGATGCATAGCTGTTGTAGGTCCCGTGGCAATGGATGCCTTAGTTTGTAAAGAACTTTGGGATATATAGGACTGAAAGGTGCTATATAAATGTAAAATATTATTATTACTTGCTATGGTATGTAAGCAAAGAAAGAGGTTAACACTTCACACATGTATGCTACCACAAATGTTTGGAAAAATAAAGCTTCCTTAAGTTAAACTGTTCTCCCTGTCCTAGCTGGGTTTACAATGCATGCATAAACAGGCACAAATATGGTTTAAAAAAGCTTGTGGCATGGGATCAGAATCACATCACAGTCATGGAAATGAGGGATGGAGAAGACTTATGAGCGCTTTCTGCCAATGCATTTTACAGTTATGTCATCATCACATTTCAGATTTATTGGTTCGCAGCTAGAGATGTGACAGGGCATTTTCCCAAAATATGGGTAGCTCAGGAAGTTGCAAAGTTGATACTAGGGAAGATTTTTGGGAATGTAAGTGCTTGGGGGAAGTCGTGGCCATATTGTCTCCTATCTCCCCCAGGCAAAAAGGCTCAGGAATCCTCCACTTGTTCCTCCTACTATTTTGCTCATAGAACAGAGGGCAAAAAATTGCCCTCTAAGCACATGGGCATTGAAACCTTTAATCTGGAAAAAGGCCAGGATGACATTTTTCAGGCTGCTATGATTTCTAGAGGGTTAGGGAGCCTGCCAACAAACCTGTGGGAACAGAATTAGAAAGGGCTTCTTGGGAAACATGTTCATCTCCATAGCCTTTTAAGGAGTTGTTTGTATAGGTTGAGATTTTCAAAAGTGCCTGAGTGAATTAGGTGCAGAAGTCCCACTGAAAGTCAATGAGACTTGTGCTCTTAAATTACTTAGGCTCTTTTGGAAATCTCATCTATAGTGCCTAGCATAGTGGGGCCCTGACCCTTGATTGGGGTTCATAATACAAAAAAAAAATAGTACTCATAAACATAAAAAGAAGAAAGTGTCAGATGAGGAAAAGAGAGCCTCTTATACCCACATTCAAGCCTCTGAAGCAACTCTTGGATGCAGTAGTTGTTGTGGGGAGAGGAGAATGTCTCATCAAAATGTTCTCATCATTAACGACTCCCTTCCCCACACCTCATTGCAAGGATTTGTTGAGATCTTTATTTTTGTGTATTGCACAGCACATTATTGGCATTTAACCAATATGCAGCAATAACCTTTATAAAATAATTTCTGACAGAGTGTAATTTAGTTGACAACCTGCAAAGAACAATGGAATATATTAGGTTGTGGGACAGTTTCTCAAGGGAAGTGGAGAAAGTCAGTTGCATGGGTCTTGCATTGGCCAATGGGAGACGCATGGGATGATGCAATGGGTCTTTCCGTCTCTAGTTTCTGTTATTCTCTGAACCATCCAAACTTCTGAGGCCACATTTTCCAAGGGGCTCCAAAACTCTGGGTGTCAGATTTGCGGGGTCCTCCATTCACACATGCAAAATCCCACATTTGTGCAAGCAAACTTGTGCAAAAATTGGACATCTGAATGTGCAAACGGGCAGCTGGGTGTATAATTCCCCAATCTGTGTGCACCAACTTGGCTTTGGCACGTGCTAGGGTGACCAGATGTCCCGATTTTATAGGGACAATCTCGATTTTTGGGTCTTTTTCTTATATAGGCGCCTATTAAACCCCCACCTCAATCCCGATTTTTCACACTTGCTGTCTGGTCACCCTAGCACATGCAAACAGTTGCACCTCCAAATTATGCATAGGTATTTTAAAGGCCCTTCAAAAATATAGTTCTGTTTGCATATATAGTGAGTCTCCCAATTTGGTTGCCATTTTGAGATTTATTTTTCTTTATTCTGTAATATCTCTACTGAAAACAATATTCTTTCCTGAGTGCTCTTACAACACAGTGGCCTTGTACAGACATCTATGCCTGTAAGAGATGCCACTTGATAATGGAAGGAATGTAGCTGTCAGTAATCTTCTATTTGAGATTTCAACAGGAGCCCATGTAAATTTAACTTCATGCTTTAAAAAAAATCATAATCTATGTCCCACAAGGATAAAAATAGCATTGAGGTACCTTTCTGCCAAGAGGAAAGTCGTGAATGCAGTGAAAAGCAATGCAAATTGGGCTGAATTACACATTTAGACGCAGGCACCAGGGCTGCAAAGATTAAATTTATTTTTTCTGCTGAGCAAATAAAGCATGTGCTGCATATTCAGCCATTTGCAGGAGAATGTAAACATTGGTGCCATTGTTTATAGCACACAACTCGCTGGCGCAACGCTGTGGAAATCAGGTGGATTTTAATTGGCCTGACCTTGATCCTGCCTATCCATCTTTACCATCTTGACTTAATCAGGTGGTTGCTATGACTGCCATGCTATTTATATATTAAACCAGAGTTTTCCCACTGAAATCCTATTGCTATATGCAAAGCTCAGTGCTGGCATCTCTTAGCAGCAGGAAAGGCTCAAAAGGCAGAAGAGTCTGAGTTAACTAGCATAGTCTGGCACAAATTGTTAGTTTGCACCCTAATGCTACAACAGTGTAAATCTGGATCTTCCTCCACACAGCTGGTCCTATATATGGAGTGGATGCACAGAGGGTCTGAATGAGCAGTCATAATTTTGCTCTTTGACTTAAAGACAGTTAATACGTGAACTGGAAACAACAATAATACTTTCTACTTACACAGCCCCATCTTCCAGGTATCTCAAAGCAATTAATGTACTTACCTCACTTAATTCCCATAGTTAATATGGGGCAAAACTCAGGCGAATAGTGCTTCTTGCCCAGTCACCGTATATAAACATTGGTCTCACAAGGAGTTTTTATGTATAACAGGTTCCTGTTTTATGTATAACAGGTTATGTATAAAAGGTACCTCAATGCTATTTTTATCCTTGTGGGACATAGATTATGATTTTCTTTAACGCATGAAGTTAAATTTACATGGGCTCCTGTTGAAATCTCAAATAGAAGATTACTGACAGCTACATTCCTTCCATTTATGTATAACAGGTCCACATTGGTCAAAGGGACTGCGCACCAGTAACTAGGCAGGGTATTGATGTCCTAATTCATCTGTGATGATGGAATCTCACAGTGCTGACATGAGAGGATTCAGCAAACACTATTGGTGAATACGTATATGTGAGGTCAGAACTATGCGAGAACCACAAACATAGTTACATGTGAGGCAGACAAGAATGTCCCTGGCCATTGTAGGCTGTTGTATCCTTTGTGCTGTGCACATTTTTCACATAAGGTGTTAAAGCCCCTGGCTTTAAAACAATTAACAGCGACATGACAAATCTTCCCCCATCTTGGGTTGTTACTTCCCAGTTGCTGGGGTCAACCTGATATTCTTTCAACTTTGACTTCACTGCTTATGGAGCTGGTCAGGTTTCCTAATATGATGGTAATATGATGTCAGTGTCTCACAACCATATAGAAGCATTGTGAGCATGATTGCCCAATAGACATTTAGGTTAGTGTTTAATTTGATGCCCTTGTCATTCCATATGCGCTGTAACAGCATTCTGAATGCACAGCTGGCTTTGGTCATGAGAAGGATAATCTCATAATCAATTGTGGAATTCTGTGACAGCATACTCCCTACACAGCAAACTTCTCCATGGACCTGAGAGAAGTGTTATTGATCTTAATCACGGTGTAGACACGATCTCTCCCAGTACAATACTTCAGTTTTCTTTAGGCTGATTGTACAACCAAAGCGACTAACTGCACAAGTGAAGTGATCAGTTATAAACTGAATGTCATCAACTGAGTAAAAGATCCTTAATGAGTAAATCTGCCACTTTCCTATGAGCAACTTCTCATAAGTGCAGAACTGGGTAACTACTTCTCTGTCAGTGTCATGAAATGCATCCATAAGCGTAACTCAAAGAAGGATGGAAAAGAGTGCAGGAAACAGCACACAACCTTGTTTGGTACCATTGGTGACTGGAAAGGGGTCTGACCTCTTGCCATTTTCTACCACTCTGGCCATCACCCCATCATGAAAGGACAGAAATAAACTTTGCAGGACATCCCAACGATGAACAAAATGTCCACAGTTGAATAGTTTCCAGATTGAATAGAATTAATGCCTATCTTGTGGAAACCATCTTCTCCAAGTCTCAGGGTAGATTTCAGTCTGGACGGGACACTGTAAACATGATCTTCACACCTCATTAGCTTCAGGAAAAATGCTGGGAACAAAACCGTGGTCTTCATATGGTGTTCATCAACTTAGCTAAAGCTTCTGACTCTGTAAATCATAAGGGAATTCATCTGTACTTATGCATATTTTTACTGCTTCCAAAGAGAGAGATTTCAGTGCCTGGTAGAGCTTAGGGGAATAGGTATTGTAAGTATTCTAATGCTAACGGTGATATTTGGTGAGAGAACTGCCTGCCCCCTTCCCTTCTAGAATAACAAATGCTACATGAGACTTCACTGTTAGCAAAAACCGAAAGCAAGTAACAAGCAGCATTTTATTTTAGCCCTGACTAAATCTGTGGGATGCTGAGGAGCTGGAAATCCAACCGATCTAAACGACATCAGGTAGATACACACAGGTCAGAGTCGTGCTAAGAAAAAGCATGGCAGTACAGACCCTTGGTCTGGCCTTCCTCACACTCCATTTTACATTCATGCCACTCCACTGACTTCATCAGAGTTTCTCCTAATTTACAACTCTGTAAGCGGGAGGACAACACAGACTCATAGGGACTAGGATTTGGGGGTATCTGTATCTGAGCGAGGTTAAGGATTGCTAATTCCACCTCTGGTCACAGAGTGAATCAAAGAGGACCCGTATCTGCCAATAATGCGGGGGCAAAGTGAGGGCAGTGGCTTCAGCAGATGTTACTGAATATGCTCAGTCTATGCAAGCATGCTCAATACAAGCCAAGCAGCAACTCTGCGGCGCAGATAACCCTGCATGCCCCCACCACATCACCTTGGGGGGGGGGCAGCTTTTCAGCCCTTCCTGGGCTCTGCTCAGTCTCTCCCCTCAGCCCACTCTGTGCTCCTTTAAACACTCTCTGCTCTCTTCTAAGCAGACACTGCCAGGTCTTTTTACCTGGAATCTTCCACAGGTTCACAGCGTACAGTCCAAGGGTGTGTCTACATAGCATTTTGGAGACTCTCAGCCCAGGTCAACAAAGCTGGGCTAGCAGGGCTTGAGTTAGCACTATAAAAATAGCTGTGTGGGCAGTGCTTTGATGTAGTAGCTTGGGCTGGAGATGGGGTTCTGAAGCCTAGGGCTGGTCTACACAGCCTGAGATCCAACCCAAGCTGCAACTTCAAGGTGCTGTCTACACAGCTATTTTTAAGAGCGCTAGCATGAGCCCCTCTAACCTCAGTCCATCGACCTGGGCTGGGAGGCTCACTCCCATGGGCTCCAAAATATAGACATATTCCAAGTGGCCCTCCAGGGTCAAAGGTCTCCTGCAGGATCCTCCTGTTCTCTGCAGCTTCTGCCCCAGCTTTATCTCCCTATTTCTGTTTCTCCTCTGGCTCTTTATAGAGACCAGCTGCCCTCTATCAGACCTCACTGAGAGGCAGTAAATGAGGCACAGGTGGGGTGGACCTCTTCAAGGACCCAGTACCCCCATGACACCTAGTACTAAAATATTTATAAGTGTTGATGCCACTTACAGTGTTACCTTAAACTTTGCTGAGTGAAAATCCTCAGCCACAATTATCAGTTTCTGCAATTTTCCCCTTGAGAACCAAAGCTCTGACTCTAATGTCATCAATTCTCAGCTAACTTCCTCATCTGCTAACTCAGCATGACAGAAGGAGCAGA
The DNA here is from genome assembly GCF_016161935.1 of Mauremys reevesii. Taxonomy (NCBI): domain Eukaryota; kingdom Metazoa; phylum Chordata; order Testudines; family Geoemydidae; genus Mauremys; species Mauremys reevesii. The sequence continues at coordinate 30,735,736 of NC_052635.1, read as the reverse complement.
CTGCTGATATCGAAACTCCTGCGGCTGAATGACCTGCCAGATAACTGGGCTGTGACTGACTTTCCTGCTGCATGACATCCTCTTGGTGTCACGAAACTTGTGGTTAATGCGAGGCAAACATAGTGTGACTATATCCCAGTACTGTGTCCATTCCAACAATGATCCTTGTATGTGAAAGGGACAATGGGTCCCCTTCTGCTCCTAGAAAAGTCAAGGCAAAGTTCACACTGGCTTCAATGTAAGCAGAACCAGGTCCCAAATTATACAGTGGTGCGAGGTGAGAGGTTCACCAGCAGTTGCCTGGGCAAGGGGCATAGGTTGCAAACCATTTTCCATTTCCCATGTTTTTAAGTGCATTTGCTCAGCCTCTTGCAGGCAGGTCCTCCTCAGACACCAGAAGTGTGGGGTGAACCAGTGCATTGATTTTTGCAGCACCTCCTTGCAAAGCTGAAGGTTCCCTGGAGCACATGAGGAGAATAGTTATGTGTGTCTGAATGTGGGGTCACAGGATGAGGAATAGCTGAGAAGACCTGGAGTTGTTTGCTCTCAGCCCTACCCACGCCCAGTTTTGCATTTTGTATTTGTCCTTCACAGAATGTATTTAGCCATTGGCTGGATTGTTTGGTAAAATTCCAGCAGATCCCAGGGACAGTTTTTGAAGAAATACTTTATCGGGAATCTCCCCCCGCCCTGCCAGCCCTTTGGCATTTTTAAAATCTTAAATACACAGAATAGAGATTAACAGTAAGAACCAATATTATAGCAAAATTAAGGTGAGGGTTTGAATTGCAGAAAGGCCAAGATACTGAGAACAGATGTGGTGTGTCCCACTGAGTCATATGGCTGCTGGCTCCAAGCCCAACACCTCCATGCAGATAGTCCTTCGCTAGCAGACCTGCGTGGCTTCTTACTGTAGACCCTCTACCCTGAAAATACTCCTTGAGTTGTCTTATTTATGAATGTGACAAAGCACCTGTTCCTTCTTTTAGGCAAAACATGCCTCCTATCCAGGGGCGGCTCCAGGCCCCAGCACGCCAAGCGCATGCTTGGGGCGACATGCTGCGGGGGGCGCTCTGCCAGTCGCCGGGAGGGCGGCAGGCGGCTCCGGTGGACCTGCAGAACACGGGGCCTGCGGGAGGTCCACCGGAGCCGCCTGCCACCCTCCCGGTGACCGGCAGAGCGCCCCCCACGGCATGCCGCCCTGCTTGGGGCGGCAAAATGTCTAGAGCCGCCCCTGCTCCTATCATCCTGCTGCAGATTACGGCATGAGAGATGGAGCCTAAAGTAAACTAGGTTTGCATCAGTGGGAACCATGAACAATGGATGCCTTACTAGCAAAGGCAGCAAGCCTCTTCTCAGGCCACAAAGTCAACAGTCTATCACCCTGCTGCAGCCTGCAGCTCCCAAGTTGATAAGGGAGGAGGGAAGTATCATGTCTCCCCAGCTGAAGGTGCCCCATGTTTTTCAAACCAGACTCTGCCTTCACCCATAGTTACACAACGCTATCATGTTTCTGTGCATTGGGGGAAGGTACTGTTACCAGCAAAGGAACTATTCATATCAGCAAAGAGATGTCTGCAGAGTGGGGGCCTAGCTGGCTTCATAGCAGGAACACTCAGGATAATGGCAAAGATACCAGTTAAGTTAGCCCGGTGGATTTTTTTTCACTCTTAGCTGTGTCAGGGCCCAGAGAATATGGACTAACTGATTCCCAACGGGACCTCAGCTTTAGGGTGGTTGGATGGAGGGTTAATTATTGGATTTTCTTTCTTTGTGGATGTTTCTTTGTATTAACAAAAAATGAGAGTACATCAACTATTAATGATATTGTCTATTATATAACTGCAACATACAGCAGGACTTCTGTCATCCTTACCAACATGCTTCCAACTTGCTAATAGCCAGTCCAAACAGAGAGGCCACGAAGGATCATCATCTCCATTTTACAGATAGGGAAACTGAGACAGAGAAGTTGCGTGACCCCCCCTCACTTTGTCTGCACTGGGGTTTTAGCCACCAGCACATTGATGTAGCTACACTGGGGAAAACCCTTACTGTAGACAGCATGCGCTAGCATAAGCCACAACTTACACTGGTGCAGCTTCCTCAGTTCCAGCCTAGTGTACCATGTCCCTCCCAACTAAGCTACTGAGGCTGTTTGGGTGCAGCTACCCCCAAAGCTAAAATCACCAATATAGACAAGGCCTCAGTGTCAAAATGGAGGAGTTCCTGAGTCCTAGCCTTGCACTCAGACCACACCTCCCCCAGATAGTTTGAATATCCTTTCCGGCCCAGACAGGATCAAATGGATTCTCTAGGCTCAGCTAATCACAGCGAGACTGTCGACTGTGCTGCTATTGTCCTGCTAACAGAGTAGGAAAGACATTGGGGCCAAATTCTGCCCTGATTCACAGGGACACCCAGTACATCCCCTATTGAACACTGGAGGCCTCGTGGGAGAGATGTGGAGTTTTCTGATGGTGCTAAAAAGAAGCCAGTGGCACACCATCAGGTGAAAACTCATACCAAACTTCCTGATCTGTGCCACTACCACCACCTCTGAGTATTAAACCAGAAGGCGATAATAAATACCATGGCCCTGATCCTGCAATTGGACTCACGTGTGCAGAGCCTCCCATGCTGTCACTGGGTCTCAGCACAGGCAAGGGGTCCAGTTGTGCAGATCCCATGCGAAATCGTGACCTTTGTTTGTTTTTCACCAGTGATGCTGTTTGGTTTACTTTCGGCCATTTACCCAACCCTGGACAGCTCATATGGACCAGACAATACTATCTTTTGGTCCTTCTCACATGCCTTGTTAGGTTCCTGACATGACAGAGGAGTAGAACCCAGAGAATAAGGTTTTGGGTTTGAGGTTTTGGTTTAGCAACCTAACTGAAAAATCCAACACAAAATTTCCATTTGTTTTGAATTAAAGCTGAATTTCTTTTTTCCCCTCACTGAAATAAAACAAACAAACAAACAACAAAAATAATTTTGGATAAAAAAAAACCCCGAAATGGAAAAAAAAAGAATCAAAATAAATTTTGGGTATTTTTTTTTAACTTTCTTTTTTTTTTTTCAAACTAAACTATTTTTTTCTTCTGCCAGAACTATTTGATGAATTCAACTCACATTTGTGAACAGTTTTGGGACCCTGAAAAATGCATTTTTTAGCAAATTTACTATTCACTGAAAAAAAATTGCCTAGCCTTCAGGGGCGGCTCTACAAATTCGGCCGCCCCAAACAGGGCAGCACACCGCAGGGGGTGCGCTGCCGGGCGCCGGTCCCGCGCCTCCGCGGGACCTCTTGCAGCTGGTCTGCGGCTCTGGTGGAGCTTCCGCAGGCATGACTGCGGAAGGTCCGCCAGACCCGCCTGCCGCCCTCCCGGGAAAATGCCGCCCCACGCGTGCGCTTGGCGCGCTGGGGTCTAGAGCCGGCCCTGCTAGCCTTACAGAGGAGTCTTTAAACTAAAAATAAAACTTTCAAAATTGAATGTAAAAAACAAAACAAAACTTGAAAATATTTGTATTGATCTAACAATTTGTAGAACGGAGGAATTGCCAGACTGATCCAGATCAATGGTCCATCTAGCCTAGCAACCTGTCTCTGACAATCGTCAGCATCAGTTTAGGGGGGAGGGGAGTAAATAAAACCTACACTACCTGTCAGCACCCCTTGTAAATGGCTTGAAATATACTAATTGTGATTAAATCACAAATATGGCCTGAATTCTCAGTTACGCTAAGATGCTCTGGGAATGTAAAAGGGTCAAGTCCCAGAGTGGTATAAAGGAGCAGAACTGAGAGGCAGGCTCTGTATACTTTATTACATTTTAGTCACACAGAAAGCAGCGTTGCCAACTCCGCTTGATTTTTTTTCGTGAGCCTCACAATAGCTAATATTTTTCCTAAAGCCCCAGCTGCAGGAATGGTTGGATTGCATGAGAAACCCAGCTTTCGTTTTAAAAATAGCCCTTGTGGTTGCGGAGAAAAGCTGAAGTGAGTACCCACTAAAGGCTCAGAAACTGCAAGGCATATAAAAAGAACCCAAAGTATATTATTTTTTTAAATCTCATGAATTTTAAGGCAATCTCATGATATTCTGGGGCCTGGCTAATGATTTTTGAGTGCTTGGGAGTCAATACTGAGAAAATCCTCTGGACTTTTTAACAAATAAATCTATAATTTATCCCAACGAGGGCAAATAAGCAAAATAAGTACAAGTGCAGATGCCAAAGAAAAGAAGTAACAGGCCATGTTGTCAACATATGCTGACTAGTAGCAGTGTGGAGGCTGTCCCTAGAATTCGCATTCCTGAAATCAATGTTGGGAGCTCCCCTTGCTGGCTCTCTAGCAGCACTGCCACTAACGCATGCTTCCCAGAGCACAGCTAAGGCCTGGTCTACACTAGGGTGGGGGATCGATCTAAGATATGCAACTTCAGCTACCGGAATAGCGTAGCTGAAGTCGATGTATCTTAGATCGACTTAGAATTACTTACTTCACGTCCTTGCGGTGCAGGATTGACGGCCGTCGCTCCCCCATCGACTTTGCTTCTGCCTCTCGCCGAGCTGGAGTTCAGCAGTTGACTGGAGAGCAATCGGGGATCGATTTATCGCGTCTACACTACACGTGATAAATTGATCCCCGATAGATAGATGACTACCCGCCGATCCGGCAGGTAGTGTAGACATACCCTCAGTGCGGTACACCTGCCCTGAATGCAGACAAACTGAAGCTAAGAATAACTGAGGTCCCCCTACACTGGATATTATTGACTTCTGAGGGACTCCAGAAAGACATTGTGAAATGCCCAGACCAAAAGGATGTGAAGAGAGTCCAACAATTTATAGGGATGCCCATCTATCTTTCCAGATTCTGTGCTCACCTACCAGAAGCCCATGAAGCCTTGAGACAGTTAATGCACCATGGGAATGGTCAGAGACCTAAGAACAGGCATTTGAAAGAATAAAGAAAATCATAAGTGAGGCACTGCTCCTAAAGGGGATATGCTCACTTCGAAAAAGAGCTACTGGCTATGTTCTGATTCCACCAACTTGCCTTTGGGCACAAAGTGGACATGGAATCTGATCACCAGCCATTAGAAAGTATCATGGAAGAAGCCACTGCTGAGGGTACCCGAGAGACTTCAGTGAATGTTACTGGGGCTTCATCTCTATGATGTGAGGATACACACTCAGCAGGACATACCTTCCAGAGTACAACACAGAATGGCTCTGTGGAAGAGGAGATGGAGTCTATCAGCATGCTACACTACCTTCACATCTCTGACGAGAGCCTCCAGGTCAATCCAACAAAGCACTGATGGGGAGCAGGGCCGGTGCAACCATTTAGACGACCTAGGTGGTCGCCTAGGGCGCTGGCATTTGGGGGGCGCCATTTTCTTCTGCAGCGACTGCGGCGGCCGGATCTTCGGCCGCCCCGGTCACCACCGGCATTTAGGCGGAGGGAGCTGGGGCAGGGGGGCGCAGCAGGGCTGCCCAGGGGTGGGGCAAGTGGGGTAATTTGCCCCAGGCCCCGGGCCCAGCAGGGGCCCCCACGAGAGTTTTTTGGGGCCCCTGGAGCAGGGTCCTTCACTCGCTCCGGGGGCCCCGGAAAACTCTCGCGGGGCCCAGGCCCCCGGAGCTTCTTCGCTCCCGGTCTTCGCTGGCCAGGGGTCCTTCCTCTCCGGGACAGAAGGACCCCCCGCCGCCGAATTACCGCCGAAGCGGGACCCGCCGCCGGAGTGCAGCCGGGTCTTCGGCGGTAATTTGGTGGCGGGGGAGGTGGTCCTTCCGTTCCGGGACCCGCCATCGAAGTGCCCCGAAGACCCGCGGTGGGGGCTGCACTTCGGCGCGGGTCCCGCTTCCGTGGTAATTTGACGGCGGGGGGTCCCCGCTGCGGGTCTTTGGGGCACTCTGGCGGCAGGTCCCGGAACGGAAGGACCCCCCCCGCCGCCGACTTACCGCCGAAGCGGGGGCCCCCCGCCGCCAACTTACCACCGAAGCGGGGGCCCCCTGCCGCCCAAGACCCCGGGCCCCAGGAATCCTCTGGGCGGCCCTGGGGCACAGGGAGGGCCGCCTGCAGCAAGTGGAGGGGGGATGGCACACAGGGGAACTCCCCGCCCCAGCTCACCCCTTCCCCACCTCCTCCCCGAACATGCCATGGCTGCTTCCTTTCTCCTGCCTCCCAGGCTTGCAGCGCCTAAGCTGATTGGCGCCGCAAGCCTGGGAGGCGGGAGAAGTGAAGTAGCTATGGTGTGCTCGGGGAGGAGGCGGGGTAGGGGTGAGCTGCTTCACTTCTCCTGCCTCCCAGGCTTGCGGCGCCAATCAGCTTAGGCGCTGCAAGCCTGGGAGGCGGGAGAAGTGAAGCAGTGACGGCGTGCTCGGAGTGCTCGTGCGCGGAGCAGGAGTGAGCTGGGGCGGTGGGGTGCCTCAGGGCGGAGAGTGGGGTCGGGAGGTGCCGCAAGTGGGGCGCCTTAGGGTGGAGGGGGGGAGCTGCCGCGGGGGTGTGTGTGCGTCAGGGTTGGGGGAGGAGCTGCCACAGGGGGGCCTCAGGGTGGGGGGGGCGCAAGGTGGAAGTTTCGCCTAGGGTGCGAAACATCCTTGCACCGGCCCTGATGGGGAGCCACAGGCAGAACCACAGCTTGTACTCCCGGGTTGGCCACATCACAAAGGGTGAGTGCCACAGCAGGCTGCCCCGCCCATGAGGGGAGGGATGAGCCGTGTGTGCAGGATGGGATTTTGTTTAAAGGGCACCGAGCAGTAATCCCAGCACATTTAAGAGCCAACATCACGAGACAAATCACACCTGGGGACAGAGGCAGAAGCATACCTGAGGCAAGCCAAGGAGCATCGCTATTGGCCAGGCCTGGATGCCCAGATGGGAGTGTACGTGGAACAGTGTGAGGTGTACAAACAGTAGAGTGATCAACAACAGGAGACTCTGCGGCCTCATGAAATCCCATCTTGACCTGGGAAAAGGGGAGCATAGACTTGTTCACTTTTAATGACAGGAACTACAGAGTCATGGTAGCTTATTACTCCAATTTCTGGGAGGTGGACAGTCTAGAGGACACTGAGGCAAGAACTGTGACCAGGAAACTAAAAGCATATTTTGCAAGGTACAGCACACCTGACGTGCTATGCTCAGGCAATAGGCCACAGCACACTGCAGCAGAATTCAAACGATTCAGCACCATACGGGAATCTGAGCACAGGACATCTTCCCCTGTGTATCCACAGGGCAACAGGAAGGCAGAGTCAGCAGTAAAGACACCAAGAGACTGATGGCTAGGGAAAACAGATGGGAAGGAATCAAAACAGTTTAGGCCTCAAACCCAGCCTAACAGAAATGTTTTCATTAGATTAGAACAAATGTCAGTAGAAACCAGTGTTTATACTGAGCCACTCCCTGCAATGTTTGCGAACCTGTGATTAGGAGACACCCTGGATGCCAGAAACACAGAGAGAATCAACAGTTACTCCATTACTTGCTAATCCAGGCACACACAAGTGATCTTTCTCTGACTCAAAGCTCACTTGGGATTTTTTCAGAGTGGTAGCCATGTTAGTCTGTATCAGCAAAACAAGGAGTCCTTGTTGTAAATTTGTGAGTCTCTCAGGTGCCACAAGGACTCCTCCTTGTTTTGGGGATTCGTTGGCTTCTGCAAATTAGCATGAAGCAGACTGAAAAAGATTGGGTCTGTCCTGTGAAAGCTGGGTGGGTGGCAGCGGTATCACTGAACAGTGCTGCCTGCAGAAACTTCCCTGGGCAGTGGAGCAAGTATCAGCTCATTAGAATCAGTTTTACTGCACCAGATTCTGCTGCTGTTGAGCAGGCAAAACTCCCACTGTTGCAGCCCAGGGGAGGCATTTACCAAAGGCATCCAATAGCAAGAGTCTTAAGGTCTGTGTCACCCCAATGCTTTGCACCTGGTGCAGTAATTTACATCTGTGCTAAGTACCTGCAAAGATGGTGTGAACTGCCACCAAAGCCCGAGGGTTCTCCCCTTGCACTCACTGGGCCAGAGCCTGAGCTGGGAAAGGGGTGGGGGGAGGAGCACCATTGACTATTAGTCTATCCTAGGGTTTTATATTGCCACCCATCACTGCTTTAACAGGGATATAGTGATTTACATCACCTGAGGATATGGCCCTTTCTGCACAGGTATAAGTGACCAGGAAAATTCATGGAGAATTAAGCCTTTTGTTATATTTTTACCATAAATAACCACTAGCTAAGGCCCTTTGTTTTAAGTTTTTATTTTATTTATTTTTTCCCGGGAATGTATCAGTGTTTATTACCACAACAACATAGGTGAAAATCAGTGTAAAAAACTATAAATATTTTTTCTGGGTAAATATCAGGGTTTATTTTGATGGATGGAAAGACGGGAGAAAGTATTGAGTAGATTAATGCTTTCAATTCCATTCATCCATGTCAGTGGTTCCCAAACTTGTTCCGCCGCTTGTAGAGGGAAAGCCCCTGGCAGGCTGGGCCGGTTTGTTTACCTGCCGCGTCCGCAGGTTCGGCTGATCGTGGCTCCCAGTGGCCGCAGTTCGTTGCTCCAGGCCAATGGGAGCTGCTGGAACAGCTCCAGGCCAATGGGAGCCGCGATCGGCCGAACCTGCAGACGCGGCAGGTACACAAACTGGCCCGGCCCACCAGGGGCTTTCCCTGCAGAAGTGGTGGAACAAGTTTGGGAAACACTGATCTATGTGTTTTGCTGCAGAACTAAATCAGAACTCAAAACACAATGCCTTCTCAGAGTTTAAGAAAACAATAGATCTCTAATCCCCAAATAAAACTTTTCCTTTGAATAAACAGTTTACTGTTGTAGACTTAGAACTATCAGCCTATAAATATCTATATTTAATAATTGGGCCACACTGTTTGCAGTGCGTACACTCAACTTCATCCTTTTCTCCTGTTTTTGTTTTTTTAAAACTTTTGAATACTTCCTTGTGTTCTGAAACGTAATGAGACAGATTTTTGTTTTCTTCTCATTTTAGTGTGTCAAATCCTTAAACTGTTATCTGCTAACAGCTTGAAATGCTTATGTGGTGGGCATGAGATTCATCAGTACGTTCAGACGTGCACACACTTCAGAGCTTGCGTGCCTGCCTGTTTGTTTATCGTGTGTATCTTCTAGACTAATACATAACCTTACTTCAACAGGCAGCTTTGCATTTACACACAGACTAATGTATTATTGTAATACATATAGCTCATGTGCTGTATTGTATTTTCCTAATAAAGCACGTTATTTTTATATATTTAAATGACACAAAAGTAGGGTGAAAATCAGGAAAAAAAGAATAATACTTTTTGTAAAACCTGGGACTATTTTGGTAAATATTGGTTAAACTGAAAACAAAGCGGTTTACCAATAGTCTAATATGGTGTGTACTTTACTATGAATGACAGCATCCAGTTCTGTAGAGGCACCATTCATTCCGAAGGGGGCCATGGGTCCCGTACAGACTGCACAAGCCTTCTGTAGGACACTGTCAGCCCCACAAGCTCTCTTCCGTTTCTAGGTTTGCATTCATCATGTTCCAAAATACTTTCCTTCCTGGCCCCTCGCCATACCCATCACAAAGTGCCGCTGCCCGCAGCTCCCTGTTCAGTTTAGTTACAATGCGCCAGAGTGACAAAGTGCTGCTCAGTGGGCTGATGGCAGCTCTCACTATAATCTGACTTTCCAGCCCTGGCCCCTTAGCTCTTCCAGATACTGAACCTTTTCGCTACTGCGCCCCCTTGCAGCAAGTCCTCTGCTGCCACTGTGGGATGGCTTAGTGGCTCATGTGGCAAGTATGGAATACCTAACCTTGCTGGCACTATAGAGTCCAGTCCCAGCAGGGTCAGCTTTGCCTTTCATCCCTCTCACACAGATGAACTGAATTCCAAGCACTTCATTATGTATTGATCTTTGAACGGGTCCTTCAAAAAAAACAAAAAAAAACAAAAAACCATGAAGTCCTGTCTGCTCGGCCTGGATGTTAAAGATCCAAAGTCACCTGAAAGAGTAATTTTCTCCCTGTTAAAAGACCAAGAGTGCTTGTGGCACCTTAGAGACTAACAAATTTATTTGGGCATAAGCTTTCATGGGCTAAAACCCACTTCATCAGATGCATGCAGTGGAAAATACAGTAGGAAGATATATATACACAGAGAACATGAAAAAATGCCTACTGTATTTTCCACTGCATGCATCCGATGAAGTGGGTTTTAGCCCACGAAAGCTTATGCCCAAATAAATTTGTTAGTCTCTAAGGTGCCACAAGTACTCCTCGTTCTTTTTGCGGATACAGACTAACATGGCTACCACTCTGGCCTGGTCTACACTAGGACTTTAATTCGAATTTAGCAGCGTTAATTCGAACTAACCGCTCAACCGTCCACACTAGGAAGCCATTTAATTCGAACTAGAGGGCTCTTTAGTTCGAATTTGGTACTCCACCCCGACAGGTGGAGTAACGCTAAAGTCGACATGGCTAGCTCGAATTAGGCTAGGTGTGGATGCAAATCAAACTTAGTAGCTCCGGGAACTATCCCACAGTGCACCACTCTGTTGACGCTCTGGACAGCAGTCCGAGCTTCGATGCTCTGAGCAGCCACACAGGAAACGACCCGGGAAAATTTGAATTCATTTTCCTGTCTGGACAGTTAGAATCTCATTTTGTGGTTGGACATCGGGGCGAGCTCAGCAGCACCGGCAGCAATGCAGAGCTCTCCAGCAGAGGAGTTCATGTAATCTCTGAATAGAAAGAGGGACCCGGCATAGACTGACCGGGAACTCTTGGATCTGATCGCTGTGTGGGGCGATGAGTCTGTGCTTTCGGAGCTGCGCTCCAAAAAACGGAATGCAAAGACCTACGAGAAGGTCTCCAAAGCCATGATCCAGACAGAGGATACAGCCGTCATGCAACGCATCGCCGCGTGAAAACCAAGGACCCCAGACAAGGCTACCAAAAAATCAAAGCGGCAAACGGACGCTACGGAGCCTGCCACCACTGCCCCACCAGTGACCGTGGACTCTGACGGTGGGACAGTGTCGACGGCCAGTTCCTCGGTGATGTTCGCGGACGGGGAAGATGAGGAAGGGTTTGTGGAGGACGAGGCAGGCGACAGCGCTTACAACGCTGGTTTCCCCGACAGCCAGGATCGATTCATCACCGTCACGGAGATCCCCCAACAACCCTCCCCGGCCATTAACCCGGACCCTGAATCAGGGGAAGGAGCAGTCGGTAAGTGCTGTAACCATGTTAACTTTTATTCTTAATATAACAGGAATCTGAACTGTGTGAAAAGGAGGGCTCTCTAGATATGGGGATAGAACAGAAATCATCCTTGGAGAGCTCCACGAAGCTCTCCTTGCGTTAATTGAAAAGCATCAGCAGGAGGTTCCTGGGGACAGCTGCCTTATTGGGTGCTCCGTGGTAGCAGAGTTTTCCGCGCGAGGCTTTCATGAGGAACTCAGGGAGCACTGCCTCCCCGAGCACGGCTGCATCGGGCCCTGGTTCGTGCTAGCTTTCACGCAGCATGCGCTCTCTATCTCCTTCAGTGACCCTCCTCAGGGTGATCTCGCTCGGAGACTCCTGCATCTAATTAGGGTAATTACTGTAATTTTACGCCTGGTCCAAAGTATTTTTCAGAAATCTACGGACAGACGGCATAGCACAGACTCAGCACGCAGCTGCGTGACGAGCGTAACGGAAAGCCAAAGAATATAATGGACGCTCATGGAGGGAGGGGGGAAGGAGGACGCAAGCTATCCCACAGTTCCTGCTGTCTCCGAAAAGTATTTGCATTCTTGGATGAGCTCCAAATGCTTCTAGGTCAAACACAGTGTCTGCGGTGGGTCAGGGCATAGTTCGGCAATTTGCACACACCACCCACCACCAGAAGTGAAAACAATCCTCTGTTGACTGTTTTACATGTCACCCTATCTTTACTGAATGCTGCAGATAGACGCGATGGTGCAGCACTCAACACCAACATCCTTGCTCCCCCCACGCTATTGAAGGCTGACGGTACAATAAGATGGAAATCCATCCTCATCATCAGCCTCTTGGCATATGGGGCAGTGCAAAAGGGCTGGTAACCATGCCGACTAGTATCAGTAAGGTCGATCAAGGGCGCCTGTCCCTAATTTTTGATGGCTGATGGTACAATATGGCTGGTAACCGTCCTCATCATTGCAACAGGGGGCTGAGCTCCATCAGCCCCCACCCTTCATTGTAAATAAAAGATTCAATTGCCCCTGGACTAGCAGAGGGATGATGGGCTCCTTCATCCACACTCCTTAATGTCCTGCCTGGACTATCATTGCAGCTGGAGGCTTCCTTCCAGTCATTTCTCACAAACAAGTCACTGTGTCTTATTCCTGCATTCTTTATTACTTCATCACAAAAGTGGGGGGACAATGGTATGGTAGCCCAGGAAGGCTGGGGTAAGAATGGAATGAAGAGGTGGTGTTGTTGCAGGAGCACCCCCTGTGAATAGCATACAGCTCAGAATTTATGCAGGATCAGACACAGAGCGGCTGTGCTCTCTGGTTCTATGATACAGTGGTTCTCTAGTACACTTGCCCATAATCTAGGCAGGACTGATTCTATTTTTAGATACCAAAAGGAGGGATTGACTCAGGAGTCATTCCCAATTTTTGCTTTTGCCCCTGGCTGCTCGGCCAGGGCACTTATGACAGCCCCAAATGGGGCAGTGCAAAGGACAGGTAACCATGCCCATCTTATTACCATCTTATTACCAATTTATGGTATGGTTGATGGTACAATATGGCTGGTAACCATCTCTGCTGTCATGCAAAAGCAAAAGCATGCTGCTGTGTAGCGCTGCTGGCCCGCCTCTGTCAGCGGCATCTAGTACACATACGGTGACATACACAAAAGGCAAAACAGTGTCCATGGTTGCCACGCTATGGCGTATGCCAGGGCAATTCTGGGAAAACGGGCTTGAAATGATTGTCTGCCGTTGCTTTCCCGGAGGAAGGAATGACTGGCGACATTTACCCAGAATCCACCGCGAAAATGATTTGTGCCCCAGCAGGCACAGGGGTCTCAACCCAGAATTCACAGAGACAGCCTAGACTCAGTTAATTGTTCGCCAAAATGTATCTTTGCAAGGAATTCACTCCCTGTTTCCCATCTCACAGCTTCCACTGTCTCCAGACCTGCCACAGCATCCCCCTCGCAGAGGCTGGCGAAGATTAGGCGGCGAAAGAAAAAGACAAGGGACAAGATGTTCGAGGAACGTATGGGCTGCTACCTAGCAGAGGCGGACCAGCAGAGCCAGTGGAGGGAGAGCGTCTCTCTGTGCCAGCGCTCACACAGCGAACGGGAGGAGAGGTGGCGTGAGGAAGACAAGCAGGCGACTGAAACAATGCTTGGACTAGTGAGGGAGCAAACGGACACGCTCAGGCGCCTTGTGGATGTTCTGCAGGACCGCAGGAGGACAGAGCCCCCCTGCAGTGTATCTGCAACCGCCCTCCCCCGCCACAAAGTCCCATACCCCCCTCACCGAAAATAATCAGGAGGAGGGGCGGCCGGGGACGTGAATACTGTCACTGCACCACAGCACAGTGCTCAAGTACCCAAAAGCTCTCATACCCTACAGTTGCCGAAGTCCTTCACTTCCAGACTCACAGTAGTCCCAATCCCAGTCCCATCCCCTAACTTTCTACTTAATTAATAAAAATGCTTTGCTGTTAATTACTGTTTCCGTTATGTTTTTTCAAAGAAGACTGTGTTCGAATGGGGGGCGTGGGGAAGGGTGTGGTTAATTGCATAGGACAGTCACCTTTCCCAGGGTACAGACACGGGGCAGGATCAGCAGTGGTCACACACACGGTGCAGTCAGTAGGCAATCTGGTCGGTTTTTGGAGGTGGTTTCCAGGATCTGTGTGGGCGGGGGAGATGTGACTTTGCAGCGGGGGAGGGCGGTTACAGATCTTATACAGCGGTCCTTGTCCTGGACCGCTGAGTCACGCAGCTGAGGAATCTGTATCCGTCCTCCTCCACCACAAGGTCACATATCCGCCCGCACACAGAATTCCAGAAAGAGGGATGGCAGGCTCCGTTGAAAGAAGCCTTCCGGCACTGCGGACTGCTCTAGGAGCAGGAGCCTGTCATTCCTTGAGTTTAGAGGCGGTCTTTACATCACCGCACACCCTACCCAGCACAGCCTGCGTCCCAGTTTCAACCCTTTCACGAAAAGTCATGAATAAAGAAACCTTTGTTAAGTAATAATGGGACATGTATTTTATTTTTACACGTGTGCTGGAAGTGGGGGTAACGGGGTGAACGGGGTATGTAACCGAAGAGGAGAGTCAACAGTCAGTGGGTAAAGAAACAGGGGCAGGTTCAGCTTCTCTGTAAAGAAACTGAACAGTCACAGGTCACGCTGCTCGCTGCTCGCTGGTATTTGAAGAGTTCCTTGTCGCTGTCCCAGGCGCCTGTATAGGGCTTCATGAGCAAGTGCATTAGCGGGCAGGCTGGGTCCCCGAGGATGACTATAGGCATCTGCACATCCACAACAGTTATTTCGTGGTCCGGGAAGAAACTACCTTCCTGCAGGCGTCTGAGAGCAGCCCACAGTTCCTGAAAACACACGCATCATGAACCTTGCCCGGCCACCCGACGTTGATGTTTGTAAAACGTCCCGTATGGTCCCCCAGTGCTTGCAGCACCATTGAAAAGTAGCCCAATTTCTCAGCAGCTGACTGTGGAAGAGCTGGATGATAAAGTGCGAGGAGGAGAAAACGGCGATGATCGCAGCGGGCTCCATGCTTGCAGTGCTGTGGCGTCCGCGCTGTCACTGACCAGAAAAGTGCACGAACAGATTGCCCGCAGGCGCTTTCACGGAGGGAGGGAGGGAGGGAGGTTGTGATTGACGGTTCAATGACGACACTTACCCAAAACCACCCTCGACACATTTCTCCCCCCAGCAGGCATTGGGGGCTCTACCCAGCATTCCAATGCGCAGCGGGGAGTGCGGGAACTGTGGGATAGCTTCCCACAGTGCACCGCTTCCAAAGTCGACGCTGGCCCCGTGAATGTGGACTCCGAAATTCGAATTAGTGTATTTAGTATGGATACACAAATTCGACTTCATAAGGTCGAATCCACAAATTCGAACTAAGTTGATTCGAAATAGTCTTGTAGTGTAGACAAGGCCTCTGAAACCTTTCCCTCTGTTGATATTCCCCCCTTCTTGTTAACTCTTGGAAATGGGCCACATCCACCATAATTAAATTGGCCTCGTTAGCACTGACCCCCCCACTCGGTAAGGCAACTCCCATCTTTTCATGTGCTGTGTATTTATATCTGCCTACTGTATGTTCCACTCCACGCATCTGATGAAGTGGGTTTTAGCCCACGAAAGCTTATGCTCAAATAAATGTTAGTCTCTAAGGTGCCACAAGGACTCCTCATTGTTTTTGCTGATACAGACTAACTCGGCTACCGCTATGAAACCTGTCACCAGGGTTTACGCTTGGGTTTGTGGTCCAAATTATCCTCATTCCACTGCTCTGTGCCTGTGTGATACTGGCAGACCAGGGGCCAGCTCATGCCAAGGGCCAGGGCCTCACTGGACACTGACAAATGCATAGCTGGAACCAGTCTGGCTCACCTGTGGGTTAGTATAGTTACAATAGATATTAGTTTTATAAGAATGTGTTCAGACTTTATGGACTACTTGTAGGATGCTGCATGTGTTAATCTTACTTATATCTGTATCCCATGGTATAAAGCACTGGCTTTCAAATCTTTCCAGACTATTGTACCCCTTTCAGGATTTTGATTTGTCTTGCGTACCCCCAAGTTTCACCTCATTTAAAAACTAGTTGCTTAAAAAATCAGACATAAAAACACAAGTGTCACAGCGCACTGTCACTGAAAAATTGCTGACTTCCTCATTTTTACCATATAATTATAAAATAATTCAAATATAAATATTGTACTTACATTTCAGTGTATAATGTATAGAGCAGTATGCACAAGTCACTGTTGGTATGAAATTTTAGTTTGTAGTGAATTCACTAGTGCTTTTCATGTAAAACTAGGCAAATATCTAGATGAGTTGATGTATCTCCTAGAAGACCTCTGTGTACCCCCAGAGATACGGGTACTCCTGGTTGAGAACCACTGGTATCAAGTTATATTGAGTGTTTGCATTGTAAACCTCTGTAATTGTGTACCTCACCAAACAGGAAAAG
Source organism: Mauremys reevesii (assembly GCF_016161935.1). NCBI lineage: Eukaryota > Metazoa > Chordata > Testudines > Geoemydidae > Mauremys > Mauremys reevesii. The sequence goes on along the minus strand of NC_052635.1, from coordinate 30,719,493 downwards.
AAGCGTTAATTAAAGTCAAGTGCTCGTCCTGCACACGTGTTGACCCATTGAAGGCAAATGACATATTGTGTAGCATCAAAGGCCAGAGAGACCTTGTTGGCTGCATTCCTAATTCCCTCCAGGAAAGGGAGACCTATGCATAAACTCATCCTGTCATCTTGGATTTTGGGTTGACAGGAATAAAAATCCCTGACAATGAGAAATTGGGTCTTTTTTTGCTGTCTGGACTCTGAGGGGCAAAGATTCCTAAACATAAACAAGAGATTCCCATGTTGCTTGGCATGGATCAGCCCTAAGGACATATAGAGCTGCTTATTACAGAACCTTATCTTACCTTTTCAAATCTAAGACCGCAACTTATTTGTGTGTATATGTTTCCTGTTTTAACCTTGTTAATAACTCTCTCTTGTTTCCTTTTCCTGGTTAATAAACCTTTAGTTAGCTTGTTACAGGATTGGCTACAAGTGTTGTTTTGGTTTGAGATCTCAGTACCATTGACCAAGGGTAAGTGACTGGTCCTTTGGAAATGGGAGTAACCTGAATATTACCATCATTTTTAGTGTAAAGAACCATCTATCACCAAGTCTAGCTTACCTGGGGGGCAAGACAGACTGAAATGCTCAAGGGGACTGTGTGTCACTCCAAGGTGAGACTTTTATAGTGTGTTAGGAGTTCACCCTTTTACTGGGTTGGTGAAATCTAATTCTAGAACATACAGCCAGTTTGGGGTGTCTGCCCTGCTTTTTGACAGTTTGCCCTGAGGTTGGCCCTCATGATCGTGAGCCACTCCAGACAGTGTGACACAGCCTGTTTGTTGCCATGCTCCACCCCAGAGATTGCTGCATTTCTCAGTAGGGCTTGTAAACTGCACGAAGATGAAACGCACGACGTTATTCCATTGATGGTGCACAGAAACCCACACCACTCAGTCCACTGAGACCCCCTATCATCTAGTTTCTATGCCCCTGCATGGAACCAGAACTCCCGCTATACTCAGTCCTCAGGGCTTTCCTCTTGTCCTCTCTACGCCCCTCTAGTGCAGGTGCCAGTCTCCCTTGCACTGCCACAGCTTTTAGCGCCCCGTTTTCTCTGGCAGAACTTGTTCAAAGAGCCGGTGCTTCTCCTCAGTGGTGCTAGTGCTCACTCTCCACAAGGAAAACCAAGGAAAGAATGGATCAGTTTTGTGCCTAAAGTAATTTAATAGTCACTAGATGGCGATGTTTGCTGTAGAGTGTTCACTGCAGTGCTTACATTGTAGTGAAAGAGGTCATAGAATCACAGAATATCAGGGTTTGAAGGGACCTCAGGAGGTCATCTAGTCCCACCCCCTGCTCAAAGCAGGACCAACACCAACTAAATCATCCCAGCCGGGGCTTTGTCAAGCCTGACCTTAAAAACCTCTAAGGAAGGAGATTCCACCACCTCCCTAGGTAACCCATTCCAGTGCTTCACCACCCTCCTAGTGAAAAAGTTTTTCCTAATGTCCAACCTAAACCTCCCCCACTGCAACTTGAGACCATTTCTCCTTGTTCTGTGCCAGGGTTCAAGCAATTTTTTTACTTTCATAACTGATGTGCCAAGCCCAGAGGTGCCAGGGCTATGAACTGCCAAGCCCAGAGGTGCCGGGGCTCAGCCCTGACAAAAATTAACCATTGGTTTGCTTAGGGTGACCAGATGTCCCAATTTTATAGGGACAGTCCCGATTTTGGGGTCTTTTTCTTATATAGGCACCTATTACCCCCCACCCCCGGTCGTGATTTTTCACACTTGCTGTTTGGTCACCCTAGGTTTGCTGCAAGGTATTGGATGATCTGTGCCTTACATCTGAATCCTGGGCTGCAGGGGTTGGGGGGGGGAAGGGATGCTTCCCCCTAAACTGCACCCATCCAAAAACAGAGCAGTGAACTAACATGCCCTGAGGGTGCCGCTATTTAGCAAGTCTTTTAGCCAGCAGGTAAGAGTGTAACTGTACAATCAACAGGTTGATTCCAGTGTCAAATAAGCTCCTCTCAGAAGTGTTGCCCTGCTGTGTGGCACCCTATTGCATGCAGTGGCGAGGGGTGTCCCATGCTGTTTGTGCCATGAGCAATCTCCAGTGTGCAGATTTAAGGGGCACCGCCTCCTGTGCATCACTAGCCCCCATTCCCCTTCTCCAATCCAGCTCCATTAGGACACACTTTCTCCTACAACACAGACCAGATGCTGGCCCTGGCTCTATCCCCTTTGCAGCTCCAGAGCTGCACAAAGAAGGTATCTAGGAATTGCTCTGGTGTAGGCACAACCAGGTCTATGCTACCCACTCCCCATTTCAGGTGTAAGGAGCCTGTTGGGGGTGATCCCTAGCAGGTGTCAGCATAATTTAGAGCAGTGGTTCTCAAACTAGGGCTGCCGCTTGTTCAGGGAAAGCCCCTGGCGGGCCGGGACGGTTTGTTTACCTGCCATGTCCGCAGGTTCGGATGATCGTGGCTCCCACTGGCCGTGATTCGCCGCTTCAGGCCAATGGGGACTGCAGGAAGTTGCGTGGGCTGAGAGACATGCTGGCCAGTGGGAGCCACGATTGGCTGAACCTGCAGATGCAGCAGGTAAACAAACCAGCCTGGCCCGCCAGGGGCTTTCCCTGAACTAGCGGCAGCCCTAGTTTGAGAACCACTGATTTAGAGCAGCCGGCAAGGCTACTCTCAATTATGCAGGGACTGCAGGATCAGGGGAGGATCAGGGGAGCAGACAGATCACTTAGTTTCTCCTTCCTCTGGGTCCTGTGCCGACCTCAGCTCAGCCAGACCTGGGGATCTGGCCCTACAGGCACTACTGCCATAGTTATCATTACTATGGCAGTAGTGCCTAGAGGCCTCAACCAGGGTGGGGTGCTGTACAAACACATAAACAGCAGTCCCTGCCCCCACCGAGCTTACACTCTAAAAGACAAGCCAGGGCCGGTGAATGAGACAAAACAAGCAGACAGGGGGAAAGGAGAGACCAAAAGTAACAGGTTGTTTAGCACAGAATGCAGGGGTAGCAGGAACCCATTGTATTGGCATGTTGAACCCCAGTTAGCTGGCACAATCATGATCATCTAGTGGCTGTTGGGTGTCTTATGTTCTCAGTTTGACTTCTAGTAGCGAGGTGTGCCACCACCCACAAACCAGCAACATACCCAGCACCTCAAAGGTCACAGAGACTCAACTCCTCTTCTCCCAGATCCAGCTGAGGAAGCTCACAGCACTGCTTCTGCCCTTGCTCCTCTGTAGATTCACAGAAGACTCCAGGCCTCTGGGCAGTCTAGGCACAAGCCTTCTCTAGTTCTTAAATATCTACAAGTAACGATAATGTTTTGAAAAGGAACTGATCCTTGCCGTTTAGAACTGGAACTCTCTGGAGTCTCCATTGGACTTGTATAATTCAGGGCTCTGGCCCAACTCGCATTCTATAGAAATTCTTCTAGCTTTTGTTTTGTTTTGTTCTTGGCAAGGTAGACTGGTAAAGAAATTGAAAACAGATTATTGGGGAGAAAACTACTTCAATTTTTAGACAACTGTCTCCTGTGCGGCTGGCTCCATTCCTGACCATTCCCCAGCTGTGACGCAAGTCTGGGCTATAATAAGCTCTTCCCCAGTGGCAACTGGACGGTTCTGCTTTAAAAAAGGATAAATATCTGGGAACGATGCTGGGCAAATAATGCAAATATTCATTGGAATCTGTACGTGAATCCCACATTGGTTGTGTTTACACTACCAGGCACATCCGCGGGTGAGAATTTTACTGGCAAAAGTAGTCACAGAAGGTGAATTGCAAAGTCACCTGTGTATGCATGCATGGGAACTGGATGCTAAGTTTCCCTGGATAATTGACTATGTTGGGCTGAGAACAGGACTTGAGCCCAGGACCTTAAGAGCTAAAAGCACAAGTCTCTACCACTTAAAATAAGAGTCTGTCTATACTGCATTCAGAGGTGATTGCAGCTCAGGGAGGCATATCTACACTAGCTTTAATCCAGATAGCACAGTTAAAAATTGCAGTGAAGCAGCAGTGTGGGCTAGCAAAGTCTAGGGACGCCCAGAGTACTGGGCTGGCTTGTGCTGACACGTGTGCCACCAGCTCTTCATTGCTCTCTTAGCTGTGCTAGCTCGATTAAAGCTGCAGTCACATCTCTGATTGCAGCGCAGACATACCCCAAGCCCTATACAAGACTCGGACACCTCTTGCATGCACCAGCCACTAGAGGAAGACAGAGGCCCACACATTCCACTGCTCATGTGCTCATCCAACCAAGGAACAGGAAACAACCCCAAGTGACCAGTCTCACAGTTGTTCCTTGTCATTGATCAGTCTACAGAGTTAAAAATCTGAGAAGCTATGCATCTGCTCAGTTCTGATAATAAAGACAATTGGAGGGAACTGTGTTCCACTTAATGTTCCACAAATAGAAAAATTCACCAGAAGAACTATTCATTGTCGTTTATTCGCTTCACTCTACTTTGGCGTACTTTCATTCACTTCTCCTTCCTGGCCCAGCTAGCCTCTTGGAGAAAGGAAGGTTGAAATGGATTATGCTAATTAGGTCTAACACTCTTTCTGAATGGCTATTTTCTCCTTCAGCTGCAGTTTGCATGAGAGATGCAAGAGGCTGGCTTGTGTTTCCCATTCACAAATTCATCAGAAGTGAATGGCTGGGAGACTGGATGTCTTGTGGAGTCAGCAGTGGGCCAGAAGTGATAGTATAATCCTTCCTTTGGGGAAGGATTATAAAAGAGTTCTACTGGGATATTGTGAGGGGTCTGTTATAAACCCCCAGGGTCAGACTCAGATATGGACAGAAATCTCTTTAATACTATTACAGATGAATACTTTTGGAATTGTACATTCCTGCACATAGAAATGCACATAGAAATGCTCCTAATGCTGATAGGGCCCACTTATTTCTGGATGTGATAGATGACATATATCGCAGTTTTCTTCATCAAATTGTGACCAAACTAACAAGAGGTGATGCAGTGTTATACTTGGTTTTGGTAAGTAGTAAGGACATCTTAGAACAGCTGGTCATAGGAAGTAAGTTTGGATCAAGTGGTCACTGGATCGAGTGATTCAGTTTAAATTGCATGGGAGGATAATCAAAACCAGATCATCAATTATGACTTTTTATTTCAAAAAGGCAGACCTGGAGAAGTTAAGGGAATTAAAGAAATCAAGTAGACTGAAGAGATCAAGAACTTAATATGTGGAGAACACGTGGAATTTCTTTAAATCGACTATACAAAAACTATTTGAAATTTGCATCCCAAGCAAGGGGAAAACTTGTAGAGAAAGACTTCAGACCCAGAAGGATGAACTACCTCAGAAAGGTAAGCAGAGAGCCTCTAGGAAATGGAAAAGGAAAGCTATATCATGCAAATAAAGCTATCCCATGGAGGTTAGAAAATGAAGGAATAAACTGAGAATTGCGAAAAGCCAAGCTGGATTAGCTCTTGCCAAGGAAATTCAAATAAGAGGTTTCTTAGTTATATAAATAAAAAGAGACTAAGGAAGGATGAGGTTGGGCTGCTATGCAGTGTGGATGGGAAGACGATTAAACATAATCTAGGTATGGCCCCAAACCTAAATGAGTACTTTGCCTCAGTTTTCAATAATATGGAACATGTGCGTTCAGGCAGTGCGACTGATGGAAATGAGTGTCTAGAAATGGAAATGACCACATCTGAGGTGAAAGAAAAACTGAAGGAGCTTAACACACTCAAATCAGAGGTGTGGGAACGACCCGATCACTTCCATCACAGAGTACTGAAAGAACTGGCACATGCGATTGCTAGTCTGATAGCAAGGATTTTTTATAAATCTGTTTTTTCGGGGGTAGTAGCATCTGACTGGAGATTAGTGAAGGTCATAACCTACATTTAAGAATGGGGGGGAAAAGTGATCCAGGAAATTAGACCTGTTAGTCTGACCTACGTAGTATACAAAGCGCTAGAATGGATTGTGAAGGAAAGAATCATTAAATTCATGGTGGTAAATGGTAAAGAGGCTGCAATGCACCATAGGTTTACCAAAAGTAGATCATGCCAAACTAACCCGATTTCCTTCTTTGAGAAAATGACTGATTTTTTTGTATAAGGGAAGTGCAGTACTTGGAGTTCAGTAAAGCAAGTGAGATGTTACCACATGGGAAATTATTAGTTACATTAGAGAAGATGAGATCAGTACAAGAACTGTAAGGAACTGGCTAAAATGGAGAAGTGACAGGTTGTGCTGAAAGGTGGATTATTGAATTGGAGGGAGGTTACTAGTAGGTTTCCTCAAGGATTGATCTTGGGACCAATCTTATTCAATATTTTTCTTAATGACCGTGGCACAAAACGTAGCAGCGTGCTAATGACATTTGCTGATCAAACAAAGGTGGGAGGCATTGCCAACGCAGAGGAGGATCCGAATATTATACAGGGAGATCTGGATGACCTTGAAGACTGGAGTGAGAGAAATGGGATGAAACTCAATAGTACAAAGTGCAAAGTCATGCACTTAGGGTCTAATAATAGGAATTTCTGCTACAGAAGAGGAGAGAGACCTGGGTCTGGGGGTTGATCACAGGATGATTATGAGCCACCAGTGTAATGTGAAAAAGGGCAAATGCAATCCTAGGATGTATCAAGTGAGGCACTTTCAGCTGAGATAGAGAAGTATTAATGATGTTGTACCAGGCACTGGTAAGACCTCAGTGGGAATTCTGTGTACAGTTCTCCACACCCATGTTCAAGAAAGATTCATTTAAATCAGAACTGGTACAAAGAAGAGCTACTAGGATGAGCAGGGAAATCGAGGACCTGTCTTATGACAGAATGCGGGAAGAGCTTGGCTTGTTTAGTCTAGCAAGAAAGCAGCTAAGAGGGGACATGGTTGCTGCTGTCTATAAGTCCATTAGGAGGGTAAATAGCCATTTAAGCTAAAGGACAATGTTAGCACAAGAACAGATGGATATAAATTGGCCACGAACAAATTCAGCCTGGAAATCAGCATAAGATTTCTAACTATCAGAGAGGTGAGTTTTTGGAACAGCCTCCCAACAGGAGTTGTGGGAGCTGTGACGGAGTTCACTCACTGTTGGGGCACTTCCATGTGGCTAGGTCTGGGTTTTAGCTTCACTCAGGTCTGATGCCCCCTTTTTGCACTATGGCCTCTCTCTCTCCAGGACCAGGGTGCTCCCTCCTCATGACTCAGCCCTCCAGCCAGGTCACTATAGTCCTCCCCTTCTGGGCTATCAAAGTCTCACTGGGTCAGTTGTCCACCTATTCCAGACAATCTTCCAGTCCAGGCCAAGTCCTGTGCCACTTCCCCAGAGGCTGGTAGGAGAACATAGGACCACCCACTCCTCCAGGTTCCAGTCCAGGGACCCTTTGTCTAGCAACTCTGATCTGCTTGCTCCCAGACCCGGTCACTAATTCACTGCAGTCCTTCCCATTTCCCTGCTCTATCCTCTGGGTTTAGGGGCCCAAATGCCATCCTCCCAAGAAGCAGCTGTAGACTACTCCTTTCTTTGGCTTCTTGCCACACTCTGCAGCCCCAAACACCTCTCCCTTCTCAGAGGGAGTGACTGCAGACAACTCCCCTAGCAGCCCTCTTCTGTTCTCATCTCCCTTTATACAGGCCCCACCTGCTCCTTCCCCGCTGGGCTCCATCTTCACTCAGTGCTGGTCCTTCAAGCCTAAATCTTTTCCCAGGTGCAGCCTACTAGGTTAATTGACCTAATTTAACCTGCTCTTGTGGGAGGTGGACACCCCATGACAGGGGCAAGCAACTGAACTGTTTTTAAGAGAGAGATGGACAAATGTATGACTGTGATTGTATGACGGGGCTGCTTGTGATGGTAGGAATAGGGCTCAACAGGCCTGGGGCTCACTTCTGTTTTATGTTTTATGCTCCTAAAAACTCTTGCTTTCAGAATTTCCCCTCTGCCCCATCAGTTATGGATTTTTTAACTCCTTCCTCTGAAGCATCAGGGATGGCTACAGCTGGAGATGGGACATTGGACAGGGAGGACCAGGGCTCTGAGAGGGCTCTGAGGGGGGAGGGATAGTTCAGTGGTTTGCACATTGGCCTACTAAACTGAGGGTTGTGAGCTCCATCCTTGAGGGGGGCATTTAGGGAGCTCAGGCAAAAATCTGTCTGGGGATTGGCCCTGCTTTCAGCAGGGGGTTGGACTAGATGCCTCCTGAGGTCCTTTCCAACCCTGATATTCTATGATTCTTTCTCTCAGGTGCTTGCCTGGCTGGTTCATGCTCAGGGTCTAACTGATCATTATATTTGAGGTCAGGAAGGAATTTTCCTCCAGATCAGACTGGCAGTGAGCTTGGGAGTTTTTCACCTTCCTCTGTAGCACGTGGACACAGGTCACTTTTCAGGATTATCTGGTTATGTCTCACTTAATCAGTTCCCTGCCCTTGTAGGGGTCTCAGGCTCTCATGCACCTCGGTCTCTCCTATCCTCTGCCTGTGGCACATAACAGTTTAGTCCCCAGAGGGCTATAATACTTTGGTCTCATTTCCATTGTTGGATTTAGTGTGCAGGTGCTGGGTGGTGTTGGTGGTGGCCTGTGATACACAGGCAGTCAGACTAGAATAGATCTGGTGACCCCTTGTGGCCTTAAATTTTTTTACCCTGTGACAGAGCCTTTCATCTGTAGGTGACTGGTTCCACTTCAGCTGGGGTCAACAGTGACCAAGAACCATTGCTGTCTGAAAACTAGTGACCTGTAGTGGGAAAGGAGTCCAGTCCCCGTGTGATATGGACACTTGTTCAATATCATTGCAATGCAGGTCAAAAGTCTTTGGGGGAGCAGCTCAGCCTTATGCTTAGGTGGGGTCCTTCTAGGTCACTGCCGGGAAAGCTTGATCTTCTGCTTTGTGGCTTTAGAGAGAACTTAACTATGCAGCGCTGCCAGCCAGCCCCATTCATCAGTGTGAAAATCACTTTAAAAAGAAGAACGTGGGGGGGGGGAATGCAAATCAGGATGGATTGTTCCGCCATACTCTGAATTCCTCGGCATCGGGGTGGTTGAGTCACGCCTATAACATTACTACAGGACAGGGTTTTGCTTAATGCAATCCATACGTACACACACTTGTGTCTCATCATGTGCCAGGACTTAATCTTTGGAAGCACCCAGAGCCAAGTACATAATAAATCAGGCACCAGCCTCCATCCCAGACACATTCAGCCAGCATAGTCTTCTGAGAAATGAGCATTTAGCTTTTAATCTGAATACCTGCATTGTGCAAGAAAACCACATGGATCAGGGACAGGGTGTTGTCTCGCAAATGAAAGGTATGCTGCTATTCCAACATCATTTCCTTAGTCATTTCTCTGCACCCCATCATTAATGTTTCACCTGCTCTGGAGGGTGGGAGAAGAGCAGACTCATGTGCTCTGTTCTCTCAAGCTCCGTGTATATTTGAGCCCAAATTCACTGGCTAACAAAGTACACCCAGGTCCATTGGCGTCAGTGTATTTGCACCCATTTATGTCAGCACTGAATGTGGCCCTGCCGCTCCAAATATCTGGTGAGAGGTCTTTGCTCCCAGTGACCTGCAGAATCTCTTCCCCACGCCAGTGCACCAAATGCGGAGAAGAGGGCGGTGATATGTGTTCACATCTTCCTTTAATCCCCACCATCCCCGTGGATATGTCAGCAACAGAGCCTCTCCACTCAGGAAAGAAGACTTCCTTAATCACAGAGATTACTTGCAGCAGCAGCAGGGTCCTGGTGTTTTGTGAACAGCCCCTCCCCTCAATGCACGAGTTAGGTCTCTGCACCTGGATGGCAGAGCTCGCCGTGTGCACTGGGGTATTTGCATACAGGCATGTCAGAAGTGTGCACGCAGATTGGACTCTGCCTTCACGTGCATGCAACAGTGCAGGATCATTTGCACGAACACAGAGACTACTCAGAATGTAAACCCTTCATTTAATCTTCCCATCTGTGCCTTGTTCCTATGCTGGCCTGGTTGTTATTTCACCGGCACGGAAGCTTGCTTCAGCCAAGGGGCATCATGAACAGCTTGACTCAGAATAAAACCAATTCCACGGTGCATGGTCTTCCAAGTCAGCTCGTTCTGACACTCCAGGCTCTCCCTCCCTTCAGCCAAAGTACCCACCTGACTCCTGGTCTCAGCTCATGACAAACTCAAGAGAATGGGGATGAAGCAGAAGGGGGAAAGCAGGATGCTGGGAATGGCCTTGAGAAGCGGTAGGGGAGGATTCGCTGAACTGCCTCTTGTTTTCTGGTGCTGTATCCCTGGGCAGTAACAGGACTGCCCAGCCAATGGGTCTCAGCCCCAGCCTGGAAGGAGTTGGGAGTTCTGTCTCCATGATCCATTCTGTTCTTGGCTTCTGCTGAGATTCCCGACAAGGGGGCCCGTTAGTGCCAGCTGTGAGGGTGGTTTGTGTGATGCAGACACCTGACCATAGGAACCAGACTGAGTGAAAAGACCCAACCCATTTTGCACATGGGAGACCAAGCAGCCATCAGCTGGAAATGCCTCTCACTATTAACTTGGCCTGGATTGGAACTGGCACCCAGCTCCCTGGAGCAGCTGGGTCTCCCTGGTCTGGTTATTGCCCACTCTTTGTAACTACACTTAACACAAAGCAGCTTGTGAGATCAGCAGCAGATTAAACAAAACAAACCCTCTCCTTTTAATGTAGACGCGTGGACTGAAAGTGCAGTGTCAGGTGAGCCACCTGGCAGAGCTGGGGTGGGGAGTGGGAATGCAGATGCCCCGAAATTACAAGGAGAAGGCATTGTCTTCCAAGAGGAAGAGGGGTGTGCAGAGAGAACCACCTTTGCTAACACTGGCCCTTTTCTTTCACGCCACTGGTAAGTGTTCAGCATCTGCCAGGCAGCTGTCCCCCATGGCCAGAGAGCTCCTGGCTGGGGCAGAGCGCCAGAAAGGAATCTGTGCCTTCGGCAGGAGCAATGGGAATTTGGGGATTTCACGGTTTCAAGCTGGAGCTTCACAACTGATGGTTCAGCTCAGCAGAACCCACACTGGAGCAGCCAGTGCTGCCCAGTTAGCTGTGGAGAGGCCCTGGAAAAGGCCAGCACTACTGCTAGGGAAACAGTGCAGCCACCCAGAGACAGGACGTAACCTCCACAGACATACACGGGGTCACAGAGACCTGACGAGACAGCCGCCAAGACACAAAGTCGTAGAGACATGCAGAGACAGGGAAAGCTAGAGACAGCTAGAGATTTCGGAAATGAATAGTATCTCAAGTAGAGCTTCCGAGAGTGAGAGAAGGGAGAAAAGCAGAGACCCCAGGAAATCCACTAGGGACCCAGTAACACAGATCTCATTTCCCTGGGAAGCATTCAGATCCTCTAGCGATGGATGCAGCAGAAGCCCTTAATGTAGTTAGACAGAGACAGACCCAGAACCATGGGGAGCTGGGAGTACACAGACATAAGGCACAGAGACAGGCAGGGGAGACCCAGGCATGTGTAGCTACAGGCAAAGACACAGACCAAGCGGGAGGCAATTCCAAAGCTGAGTACTTTCTGTTTTTCAGATGTTCCCCCTGCTCCATGCATCCCCACCCCCAGGTCTCCTGTAAGGTACCCCATCCCAGGGTTGCGAGCTGAGGCTGTGCCTAAGCTTTGCCGCCCGTGCCCTCTTTCAGTTGTGCTGCAAACGCAATATAGTTTTCACTGGTGCAAGCCCTCTTGTACCAAAGTCCCGTTTCAGGAGGTCAGGAATAGGGGCCAGATCGGGCCAGGTTTGAATGCAGGGACAGGCAGGAAAATGTGAGCTTGAAGCAAACAGGAAAAAGGCAGGTTCCCTGGATTGCTATTTTTAACTCCTCAAACAGCTTTAGTGCCACCGTGTTTAGAAATAAAAACCCAGAGTTTCCTGCCTTCCTGTTCAACACTGTCAGCTATTTCCTGGCAGATGTTTCCAGGGTCCTGTGCTTGGAGGCAGGAGGGGAGAGGCTGGGCAAAGGAAGGGAGCCTGTGCTTTCTCCTTCCAGACAGGCATGTCCCTGGAAAGGGCTTATCTCTCACCACTGGGTGTCAAAGAGAACATTGCCCAGGAGCAAGGGGCCCACTCTGACGATAATGACTATCAGCTGACAAGGCACCCCCCTGCGCCAGGCAAAAGCCACACACGGCTGTAGAGAGTCACCCCCTCCTGGGGCACGGTTATATTAACACAAAGGTAGTTCAAACACTCCCTGAACCTCAGCCTAGGCTTGGCTGCCCTACGGGGGGCATGTTGATTGGTTATCTGCCTGTGATCCTAGTTTCCTCTCCTATATTCAAGGTGGGGTCTCATGAGCCACACCTGCCCCAGGGAATCCACAGTAATTAACCTGCGTCTCCTTCCAAGATTCCAATACCTGTTCTTGGGGTGGGGCAACCAGAGGCTCCTACTCCTGACGATAACCCTATGGCAATACCAAACGTACATGACCCATTGCAGAACAGGCCCCTGACCCCTGCAGCTTGCAGTCCAACACAGAGAAAATAACACTGGGGCAATAGCTGGGGTGCCCAAGGCCATGAAGACGATGCTGCCTGACAGGTCAGTGTCAGGGGATCCACAGCTGCAGTGAGGCAGAGGATGGTTGGCACAGGCAGAGTAGGAGGCTGGTCTAAGCATGGCAGATAGCATCAAAGAAGGCACAAAGCTGAGAACAGGAGAAGGAGACCTGGGGAGCAGTGTGGCTAGCACCACAGCCTTCATTAGCGATGACAACAAATACGTAGGACACAGCTGTGGGCCAGAGGAGACGGATCTCCACGGTTAAATCTGAAAAGCAGGATTCTCAGCCTGCCAAAGCCCAGATGTGGGATAAAGACTCAGAATGCAGGGCACATACCAAAACCAAAATGCCAAACAACATGGTTCTACATTTCATCAGCCTAAATAACATTGTCTCTAACCTCCAGCTCCAGATTTTGCTTTTCCTGGTGTTGATAATATGCAGAAATGGCACCGAGAACCCCCCAAATAGGGGTAGGATGGCAACAAATTTGGACTCGAAATACAAAGATGATGGCTGACAGTTATGTGAATGAGACAAGGTAGGTAATTGGAGCAACTTCTGTTGGTGTAAAGTACAAGCTTTTGAGCTATGCAGAGCTCTTCCTCAGCTCTGGGTAAGGAAGCAGAGTGTCTGAGCTAAATACCAACTGGGACAGATAGTTAAGCAGAATGTGTAAGGCCTGGTGCAGGTGACCCGGATAACTGTGTGGGTGAAACCACACAAATCACAACGCTCTCGAATGAACTCCCACAGAAAAATGCTAAAAGACAAAACCACACCGTCACCCATGGGCGAACACTTTTCACACAGTGATCACTCCATATCTGATCTTTCAATACTTGTCCTCAAAGGAAACCCAGCACAACATCTTCAAAAGACAAGCCTAGGAACTTAACTCTGCTAGACACCTAGAACCATGGACTTAACAGGGACACTGGTTTTATGGCTCATTACAACAAATTGGTAACACATCACACTTCCTGATACCCTTAACTGTCCACTTCAAACCTTTCATGCATAACAATCTAACCCCCAAATGCCCACTTCATTCCAAGTGACTACCTCCACTTGAGTTGGTCCAGTAAAAGATGTTAGCACACCTACTTATCTCTCTCATAGCCTGGGATCGACATAGCTACAACAGCACTGCAAAAAAAAGTATATAAATGATAAATATGGATGTGACCATATTCTCAGGACACACACAAAAATGTGCTTGCATTTGTATAGCTACCTGGCACATGTAATTACCAAGCTTGTGCTTGCAATTGTAGCAATTGTGCAGAGAACTGACCCATTGGACTTCTAACCATCTGCACATGCAGCTACCAAGACTGTGGGGCTTTGCATGCACAATGGTGAAAAACCCTTTCCTCTGCTTAGAAAGTTAGTTCACAAATATTGATTCCTAGCCCTGAAACATACAACGGCTCAAGGGCTGTGTGAACATGCAGACAGGCTTCATCAACAGGATACAGACTAAGGATTTGGGGCTCTGAAAGCATGTTTTCCTGGACACCAGATCAATGGGGTCTACATTAGCATAGACCGTAGAAAGAGCTGCTGTATCTCAACAGGACTGGGAGAAGTGAAGAATGCCAGTGGTTTGACTAGGGTCAGCTAATGATTATAGTGGTCACAGGTAACCTGTGCCACTGTTTCTCTTTGCCAGCAGGCCCAGTCCACATCTACTAAGTGTGGTTTCCAGCAAAGCCAAATCATGGGGCAACCATGGTTTACACCTGGACAGAGTAATTCTGGGTTGCTCCAAAGAGTTGGGCATGTCCCAGGATATGCTCCAGTGTGGCCAAAGCTTTGAGGTAGCTTTTAACAGCTCTTTCATTTGAATGGATCTTCTTTTCAAACTGTGACTGAGACCCATACAGGCAGGGAGAAGAAGAGATTAATACTGAAACTACAAGCAGCTTATCTTTTGTGTCATGTATAACACCAAGCATTGGTCATCAACAGGGTTTGCACTTAGGACCTTCATATCCACAGCACAGACCTGTATCGCTTGACCTAAAGGAATAACTCTATTAGGTGACAGCAGTAGTAGGCTGTTACCCTTTACTGGGTCAGCCTGTAGTGGGGAATGTGATATGTACTTTGCCAGTGTATTGCCCGTGCAAATCCTTTGAGTGCTCAAGTCACAATCTGGAGTCTGGGATGTCAGAGGAGCAGCCTTGTGAGAAGATCCTTTAATGTGCTTTCCTGATGACTTGATGGGTGCAAACTTCCTCATTGCAGGCAGCTGCTTCACTAGGATAACTTGCACCTTAGTATGCTTTGTCCCTGATCTGGAAAGCTCAACTCTGGAGGAGTCCTGTGTCCATGCTCCCTTTACCATTCACTTCTCAGTCCTCTCCTCCATTTCCAGGATCGGCATTTCAGACGGTTTCTTAAAAAGGGTTTGTGGAAGGACAGAATGTAACGTCCTCTGAACTGGGTGAGTGCAGGGTGATTTGGATTCGGGACAGTCCCATAATCTAGCCACTTGCACCTTTTTCTGGCATCAGCCGGCAGGCAGAAGCAAACCTCACGGGGTCTTGCAGCCCCTTCTCCTGAGGGATAGTGGGGTGAGGGTGCATTCCAATCCCTAAATAAAGGCCAGGCTGTGTTTATGTGATACTAGGGCCAGCGTACTTGGGGAAGAAGCTACTTGCTGGCAGTTCCACTCCATCTCCGCTGTGAGCCAAGTTGCTGGTCCTGTTCCCAGGTTTGAGGGAAATTGTTATGGAAGGAAGTGTTGCTCTGTTGATCCCCAGCAGGGGCTCCTGCTATTTTTGCTCTGTGTCAGAGGAATCTGGGCTGCCTTCAGGATAGTAACAGATTTCACCACACAGGCCAGATTTCCACTCAGAGATGAATGTTACAGTGGCCCTCAAGGCCTCCTCTCAATCCACAGGACTGCAGCTCTCCACAAGCTGCCTCTCACATTTCAGGCTGGGCAGGAGACTTTATCTGCTTAGGCTTTTTAAAGGGAGATTCAGAAGCGACCCCTTTACTGGTGACCCGTCTGGCCAGGTGGTTCGAGTGAGGGAATTCCAGAGTGCAATACTACCAACAGAACAGGCTGAATTAAGCAAGGAGAAATGACAACCCATAAATTCATGGCATACGGGACACAACCTAGAATTAGCAGACACTAATTCAGACCACAATACATCTCACTAAGTCAGGCATGGGCTTTTTTTTTTTTTTTTGGCTTTGTTTTAAATAAATAATTATAAAATGCTTCCGAAATCACTAGCAGAAAATGCAGAAGTTCCAGCAAGTTCGAACAGCTCACTAAGCGGTGTGCTTCCACAACTGGGGTTCAGTAGGGCAGGTTTATACAGGGAAGGGCTCAGGGATTTGGCTGGACATATTTCCACTTTGTAGCCAATGGGATTCCCTTGAAAGGGAGCAGGACAAGCATGGCGGAAAGCCTACAGGTTTCCATTAAATGAGTGCTGGAGGATTTCACTGACATACCCTGGAAAGCTAAATCAGCATCTACTACACAGTCCCTTTCCTTGCAGCGTGGCAGGGAAAGCGATGGTATTTGTGAAATACTCCCATAGTTTGCTGCAAACACTCATCCCTGTTCGATGCTCAGTCAATATGGGTGGATGGGGATAAATTCCAGCCCAGCAGCCAACCAATCCAGATTTTATATTTCTAGACCTCTCCCATTCTGGGGCTCAGGGGCTCCATCCTGAGAAAGAACCAGGCAGAGGGAGGTGTTCATATTTTGCCTCAATGTTGGGTTTTTCCACTCTCTCTGTTTTATCAGGTGTCTATTAAGCCAGTACAAATATTATTAGCTAACTCGGAACCAGTCTCTGCAAGCTGATTAACTGAGACACAGAGGAAGGAATAACAAGGGACTCCATCTACACAGACTGAGAAAAAGAGACACACACTCGTTTTCCTGTTCCTCACTGTATCAGGGAAGTTCCTCCGTTTGAGGTTCAGTTCATCCCTGTTGGGATCTCTTCATATTTTATATTTTAAGATCCAGGCCTTGGAAACTTCAGCTCCTCAATTCATGAGGAAATTTCCTGAATCCCCAAGGCATCGCCAGGGACTGACCCCATCACAGCCTGCAACACCTGGGGATTTCCCAGGGCAGGTTTTTCGTCTGGTCCCACTTCACTGTGATCCCCTGAGATCAGTGACAGGACAATATCTCGAAGGCCAGAGTCAACTGTAGACAAGGAAGGGCTCAATGGGGTCTTGACAGCCCAGGAACAGTGTGCAGTAGAGCTGGGTGAAATTCTTGGGCGAAAAATGCAGATTCGGTGCCACTGAAACATTGTGCAAATTTGCGAGGGCTTTGCCGAATTGTGTCAGCCAGGAAAAACAATTTTGACAAAGTCAAAATACTTGGTTTCTATAATTTTGATTTTTCCTGTCAAAATGACTTTATTTTGTAATTTTCTTCTATTTCATTTTTAAAAAAATGCCAAAACATTAACTCCTCCCTCCCATCAAAACAAAACATTTCATTTGACCCCAAACTTTCCCCCCCCCTTTTGAATCTCCAAAACATCAAAAAAAACCCAACAACATTGTTTTCGGGTCAACCCAAATCAATTCCTGTTTCTTTTTTGGAACAATCAGTGAACAGAAAATTGACACTAGGCCCCTGAATTAGGCATGTGATTGCAGCAGCTTTCAGAGAGTGCAACTATGGGCTTACCCTTCCAGGGCTGTCGAGTGTCCATCACCCTGTGCCTGGCTGGCAATGCTGGCCAGTTGGAGGGCATGGGGGGCCGAGACACTGTCTCTTCCTGCCCTCTTTGTGGTGGCCAGCATTTCTAGGGGCACTAATCAGCAGCAGGCCCTGCACGCTGGGGAACAGACTGCAGTTGTACCTGGTCTCTGCATTGCAGCATGGAGGGCGCAGGCTCTCTGAATCCTCCCCGACTTGGTAAGCAAGATCAGAATGGCCCTATTGTAGAGGGCACTCTGGTGCCAGCTGTGTTGTGTTGTGTTGTGCTAGAATACAAAATAATCCTAGCCAAACAGTCCATTTGCTTTTAATTAGGCCCTAGACCCGAGCAAAGCAGCTGCCTATCCTCATGTTCCTGAAGGCGATGTGGATTTTCCCTAAGGGATGGGAGGGCAGAGATCAGGTTTTAGCTCTCAAGCTGCCTCCCTCCCCCCTCCACAAGAGTGGGTCACCCTGCCTCACAGTTAGCACAACAACTGAGATAGAACGCCGAGGCCAATACCTTTCACAAATCATGGTGCATAGTTTGCATTCCAGGCCATTTTATGGACGTTTCAGCTCCTCGTATTGATCAGAGCTGGAGCCGAAGTAATTACGTTCATCAGAAATAATTTCCATGGATTAGTCATATTTGAGCGGGTGCCCACCTCCTCCCCTAACCCCCTGATACAGGGAGTTCTTTTTGCTCTCCGGTACATATTTTCCAGGCGACATCGTTGCTTTCATAACCGTATGGAGACGGAGAGGTTTGTTTTTCTCTACTGGATCACACACACACACACACCAAGGTTTCAGTCGCATCTTTATTGCCTTGGCTTAGGATGCTGACAAGAGGAGCAGCTTGAGCTGGTTTATAGGATCTCTGTGTGTGAGAGACGCCTCCAGATGTCTCCAGCACGGAGGGTGGTGGACAGATGTGGATGGAGCCATGGCTGCAACATCCCCAGCTGCAGGATTCTAATCCTGTAGGTTGCCACTGGAAATTGTTCTGCAGATGGGGAGTTTGTAGAGAAAGCCTGGCTCTGGCTCTGCCAGCACCTGCAGTGTAAGATGCTAGTCCCCACGTTCAGGCAGAAAGCTGAACTCCCATCCGAAGCACTGCAGAGCACTGAGGGCTG
The DNA here is from genome assembly GCF_016161935.1 of Mauremys reevesii. Classification (NCBI taxonomy): domain Eukaryota; kingdom Metazoa; phylum Chordata; order Testudines; family Geoemydidae; genus Mauremys; species Mauremys reevesii. The sequence goes on along the minus strand of NC_052635.1, from coordinate 30,701,121 downwards.
TGACTGTTCAACAGAAGCAGGTGTCACAGCTGAGCTCCAGGGCAACCCACCCGTTTGGCTGCAGTTTGTTCTCTTTGAATATTGGGTGTGAATCAAGTGCCAGTGAAAGATGCTGAACTGATGGCTCTGGAGACTGAAGTCCTCCACTCAATCCCAGATCAGGCCCTGGGGCTTCCCCGTAGACCTGCTAATTTGCCTCATGGCTGATCCAGCAGGGCCCCTCTCTATGGATGAAAAGAGAATTCAGTCTCACCAAACAAGGATGTCAACAAGTGCTAGCTGCAATGGTAGTTATTTGGGACAGGGGCACCTTCTGCTTGGAAATGGACTCCTTCTCATCATCATCCAAAGGGCCGTGGCCTCCGTGCAGATGGAGCACTGATTGGATTGGTCTCCATCTAGGTCTTTAAGACGGTATGGCTGGATGTTCTATGTCTATCACTGCCAATCTTAGCATGACTGCTGATCACATGGTCACCAGTGGCGCAATCGCTGCCATGTAACAGCATACCTTGGTAAACGCGCTTGGTGCTTAGTTGGTCTTCCATCCTAATAGAATGTCCGTACTGTGACAGTCTTAACCTAAGCGCCCAGTCTGGCAAAGGCCTAGGTGTCAGCTGAGATCTGACAAACTCACGGCTGGAAGCCAGACCAGCTCACTTGGGTGGTAGTATAGTTCAAAGTAGATGTAAGAATGTGTTTAGTGTTTAAACTTCATGAAGACTTGGAGGATGTTACATGCGTTGTTTTCACTTATCTGTACCCTGTTATAATGGAACAGCAAACACCTGTATTGTGCATACCCCTGTAACTAAGCAACCCATCAAACGAGAAAGAAGCCTCGTAGAATGGAAATGAAAACTTTAACAGGAAAGTGCTAATTCCTGGAAAGCAAATGGTCGTTGTGTGTGAGATCAAACATCAAAGACTTTGTTAAGTGCATGAAGAAGGGCCCTGCATGGGGACTGTTGCTGACAGCTTCATTTCTGTGAGAAGAAGCTATAAATATGGACACAAGATAAAATTCTGCATCTCTGGACGGTTTGGATTCTAACAGAGCACTGCTGGAGACTCACCTGTACATATACTTTGACCTGCTTTAGCCTCTCAATAACTCTCATTCCTTTTTCTTAGCTAATAAATCTTTAGTTAGTTTACTTTAGAACTGGCTACCAGTGTTATCTTCAGTGTGAGATCTAGGAAGCTAATTGACCTGGGTGAGCGAATAGTCTCTTGGAACTGGGTGTAACCTGAATATTTTGTGATTTGTGTGTGTAAGCGACATTTATCACATAGTCCAGCTTGCCTGGGTGGCAAGATAGTCTGCAGTGTCTAAGGGGACTGTCTGGGACTTCATTATGAGACTACTGTAGTACTTTGGGAGTTCACCTGTGGTACTGGGTTAGTGAAATCTAATTATAGAATGTACTCCCAGTTGGGGTGTCTGCCCTGAGGTAGGCACTCACAGTCATGAGCCACTCCAGACAGCGTGACATACACCAAGCAACCTGGTGAAACTAGACCATTGCCGATGAAGGCAGTTGCTGGCTACAGCTACAACTACCCAGCTGGCTGATCTTGTCCTCGGAAACAGACTAAGGCCATGTCTAAACTACTGGCTAAATCACGATTGCTGCCATAGATGCAGCAGTGTCGATTTAGCAGGTCTGGTGAAGACACACTAAGTCAATGGGACAGTGCTTTCCCGTCGATGTCTGTACTCCACCTCCCCGAGAGGTGGAAGCACGCTCCCATTGGCATACAGCCTTGTCTACCCTGCACTAGGTCATCCTAAATTATGTTGACTTCAGTTACGTAACTTACATAACTGAACTAGCATAACTTAGATTGACCAACAGCGTTAGTGTAGACCAGCTCTAGGACCCACCAATTCATTTACATGAACGCCACCAAACAGCCATCAGATAACAGAGCTCTCACTCCCTATGAAGCTAGGTTAGATTACAGAGGAAGATGCTCCACCTCCTACTCCCTCTCCCTTAGGCCACACAGCCCCCACATAGCTGGGTTCTCCTTTTAAATACAGGTTTGTGGAAAGCCACATTCAGCTCAGTGGCTATTTGCTGAAGGAGAGACCAAGCAGCAGAAATACCATGTGGTCCCCATTCTCCTAAGGTTTTTGCAGTAAAATGTCACTCCCCCATCCCACCAAATCTCTTTTCTCTTTGGGGTCTGTCTTGCCACCCATCAGGAAAAACAGTAGCACTCAGAGGGACCACTCTGCAATCTTCCCTTCAGGCTTGCACTGGATGGATAAAACAACAAGCGGGAACTTGGAATGAGCCCAGGAGGCAGAAAGCAGCAATCGCATGAGCTTGGAGAGCCTCATTCTCCTGAGCTAGCCCAAGAACAATACTGCTTCTGCAGCTGGAGCCAAAGACAGGAATAAAATCTCTTCCCCAAGTGGCTGACTTTCCAACACCACCCCATACATATCTCTTGTTCTCCTCTTTCCCTTTCCTGCCCCTACTCTGAAAAGCCCCCTGTCACAGTGTCCTGCCAGGAAGAGCTGCCTGCGCTTTCCCCAGAATACACCAATGCAACTGTGCAATCTGGACCTGACTTTATATGTCACTTTCTTTTCAACATCTCCACTAGGTGGCGTACCACATCAGGAGCTAGGGTCGCAATCTGCAAGGAGGTAACTGGATTGATTCACCTTTGTCAACTGAGGGTATGTCTACACTACAAAATTAAGTCAATTTTATAGAAGTTGATTTTATACAGTCGATTGCGTATGTCCACACTAAGTGCATTAAGTTGGCAGAGTGCGTCCTCACTACCGTGGCTAGCATCGACTTACAGAGCGGTGCACTGTGGGTATCTATCCCACAGTTCCCGCAGTCTCTGCTGCCCATTGGAATTCTGGGTTAAGCTCCCAATGCCTGATGGGGCAAAAACATTGTCGTGGGTGGTTTTGAGTACATGTCATCAGTTGCCCCTCCCTCCGTTAAAGCAACAGCAGACAATCGTTTTGTGCCTTTTTTCCTGGGTTACTCATGCAGACGCCATACCACAGCAAGCATGGAGCCTGCTCAGCTCACCATCACCACTGCTGTTGTGAGCATTGTAAACACCTCGCACATTATCCTGGAGGATACACAGAACCGGTCTAAGAGACACCAGCATGAGGAGGATTTTGATGAGGACATGGACACAGACGTTCCTGAAAGCACGGGCTGTGGCAATTGGGACATCATAGTGTCAGTGGGGCTGGTTGATACAGTGGAACGCCAATTCTGGGCCAGGCAAACAAGCACAGACTGGTGGGACCGCATAGTGTGGGAGGTATGGGATGATCCACAGTGGCTGTGAAACTTTTGCATGCATAAGGCCACTTTCCTGGAACTCTGTGAGTTGCTTTCCCCCACCCTGAAGCACAGGAATACCAAGATGAGAGCTGCCCTGACAGTTGAGAAGCAAGTGACGATAGCCCTCTGGAAGCTTGCCACGCCTGACTGCTACCGGTCAGTCGGGAATCAATTTGGAGTGGGCAAGTCTACTATGGGGGCTGCTGTGATCCAAGTAGCCAGTGCAATCATTGACGTTCTGTTATCAACGGTAGTGACTCTGGGAAATGTGCAGGTCATCATGGATGGCTTTGCTGCAATGGGGTTCCCTAACTGTGGTGGGGCGATAGACGGAACACATATCCCCATCTTGGCACCGGACCACCTTGCCAACCAGTACGTGAACCGCAATGGGTATTTCTCAACAGTGCTGCAAGCAACGGTGGATCACAAGGGATGTTTCACCGACATCAATGTAGGATGGCTGGGAAAAGTGCATGATGCCTGCATATTTAGGAACTCCGGGCTGTTCGAGCAGCTGCAAGAAGGGACTTACTTCCCAGACCAGAAAATTATCGTTGGGGATGTTGAAATGCCAATAGTTATCCTTGGGGACCCAGCCTACCTCTTGCTCCCATGGCTCATGAAGCCATACACAGGCAGCCTGGACAGTAGTAAGGAGCAGTTCACCTATAGGCTGACAAGTGCAGAATGGTGGTAGAATGTGAATTTGGATGTTTAAAAGCGCGCTGGCGCTGTTTCCTGAGTAGGTCAGACCTCAGCACAACCAACATTCCCATTGTTATTGCTGCTTGCTGTGTGCTCCATAATATCTGTGAGAGTAAGGGGGAGATGTTTATGGTGGGGTGGGAGGTTGAGGCAAATCGCCTGGCATCCAATTATGAGCAGCCAGACACCAGGGCGATTAGAAGAGCACAGCAAGGCACGCTGTGCATCAGAGAAGCTTTGAAAACCAGTTTCATGACTGGCCAGGCTTTGGTGTGACAGTTGTGTGTGTTTCTCCTTGATGCAAACCAACCCCCTTTGTTGATTTTAATTCCCTGTAAGCCAACCACCCTCCCTCTTTGAAATAAAGTAACTATTGTTTTGAAACCAAACATTCTTTCATTAATTAAAAAAAAAAGAAGTTAATGGACAAGGTAGCCCAGGTGGGGTGGGAGAGGAGGGAAGGACAAGGCCACATTGTTTATTGCAGCCACACTAAAAATCAAACCGTTTGAATGACAGCCTTCTGTTGCTTGGGCCATCCTCTGGAGTGGAGTGGCTGGGTGCCCGGAGGCTCCCCCACCACCGCGTTCTTGGGCATCTGGGTGAGGCGGATACGGAACTTGGGGAGGAGGGCATGCAGCTATACAGTGGATGCAGTGGGGGTCTGTGCTCTTGTTGGCTTTCCTGAAGCTCCAACAGACACTTCATCATGTCTGTTTGCTCCCCCATTAGCCTCAGCATCGCATCCTGCCTCTGCTCTTCACACTCACTTAATTCTTTCCTGGCCTCTGCCACTGAATGCCTCTATCCATTAAGCTGTGCCCTATCAGTGCAGGAGGACTGCATGAGCTCAGAAAACATGTCATTGCGAGTGAGTTTTTTTCACCTTCTAATCTGCAATAACCTCAGGGACAGAGATGATAGGGGGAGCATAGAAACATTTGCACCTGGGGAGAGATAAAAAGGGAGGGTAAAATTGAAGAAGATACATTTCTGAGAACAAAAGGGAGACTCTTTCACAGTGAATCAAGCAATTCATAGCAGACAGCACATGTGCTTTAGGTACAAGGTCACATTTTGCCTTTTATATTGAGCACCTGCCCGTATGGTGACACATCACACATGGCTGGGCAACAGAATTCAGTTTCCAGGCAGCCATGGTAACGTGGCTAAATTTAACCTAACCCCGTAGTGCAGACCAGGCCTAAGACCTCTTTGATTACTTGTTTGTGTTCCAGGCCCTGCTGATGGCTGCTAACCCTATGGGCTGGCTTAGCTCTGAATTATGTACATTGAGAATGTTAGGCTAGCTCCTGAACGTAATGCAAACAGCCAAAAAAAAAAAAGAGAGAGAAAGAAAGAAAGTCTTACATTAATAGACATATTCCATGTACCTATCTCTCATCCCAAAGCTCTTTACCATGTAGGCATCTGGCGTGCACCTACCTCTGGGATGGGACACTGCAGCTGTTTAACAGCCCACAGTAATGCAACATGCTAGATTATGACAGGAAGTGAAGAAAAATATCCTATGTAGCTGCAACTATAGGGAGAATCGCAGCAGGCAGAAGGAATGGCAATTTGATCAGGAGACCTCAGTTAACAATGCAACTCCTGCGAAAGTTACCATGGGCTCTTCTGTCACCACACAAGGCCAGGACTGTGGTTTTATATCTCAGCTGAAAGACAAAACATATATTAAGATTTTTTTAAGGCGCTTACGTTTGATAATGTTTGTTAACAAAAATAAATTCTCAGAGGACTATAGTGTTTGAAATTTGAAGATTCCTGACATTGCTTACCAAACAATAGTGAAAAAGCCTCCTCTGACTGAAGTCTACAGGCACAAAAGCTTTGTTATACAAATTCCTATTCTTTGGAATATCTGAATATTGAATTTATGGCGACAATTATAATTATTTTTGTCTGGCCTCTAGCAAAAATCACACAGAATTACTGCCAGGATGAAATATCTACTCAAAACATTTTTATTATCCTTTCACAATGGTTGATCTATGGTTGGCTACACTGTAGCAGTAATAACAATAACCCCCCTGGGTCTGAATTATGAAAATTCTCCATGTATTTGGCTAAGCAAACTATTTTTTCAGTTTGCATTATTGAATTTTTTTCCCCAGTACAATCTCTTGGCTTCTTCTCCCTGGACATTTTAGAATTTGACAACAGACAATTGGAGCACGGGTACAGAGAGCCATTTTAAATATTTTTTTAATGGTGTTAGTTTAGTGCCCCTGGCAGATGATGAACAGACAGCGCTGAGGAAAAAAACCCTTTTCCACAGAATAGGGAGAGTATGAACACTGGCAGGGCAAGCTAACCCTCTCACTGTCCCACCTACATGCCTCAAACCTGACCTGCCAGGACCATCTTCGGGTAGGCGGGGGTAATTCATTGTCATTGCTCACTCACTCCTCAGCCTCTGCTAACACAGAGGGGGTCAATTGGTCCCAGATGAGAATGTGGTTTTATGATGTGGTCGCCTGACCATTAGAAACTGGACTAAGGCCTACATTCTTTTCTAACAAGTCATTTGAACAGCCACCAGATGGTAAATACTTTCAGTCTCTACTAGTTTGGGCCTGGATTGGAATCAGTGAACCAAAGGTAATAGACTCCACATCCCATTCCCAAGCCCCTGGACTAGCCAGTTCTCCAACCTCAGACTTTATTTTTTAAGTGATGGCGAAAGAACTGGAAGAAGCAGAGTAAAGTTTCCAGCCCTAGGTGGAGATGCCTGTTATCGTGGCTAGTCTTTGCAATGCAAAATAGAACAGGATGGCCAAAGTGAACACTTGGAACTACAGGGCATAACAGCTCTAAACAAATGAAAGGTATTAGGAGAAAATGTGCTATATTAATCACAGATGTATGTGATTTCAGTTGAGTACAATGCACTGAAAATATACGCGATGTTATCAACGATGGTATGTTAAAGGGCTTTGACGTGAAGAGTAGCTGCATGAAATGTAAATTCATTGTGTCCGTTTCTTCATTTCTATAGCAACAGCAAAACCTGCCAATGTGTTTCAAAGGAGTTTTGTTCAGATCTTTGTATCAACTATTTTCTTGCACAACTGACTACAAGAAGAGGCGCCAACTGTTTAATACCGTGGAAAGTGCAGAGCATAACATATGGCTTTAATTACAAATGATGAAATCACATGCATGGTACAGAACACATATGGGGCACACGCTCCAATGGGGAAATGTTACAAGGACTTTTAAAGCAAACCACCACTCTCCTTGTCTTGTGCTGCTGGAGGTCCCTTTGTGTATCAGAGTCTGAGCATGGCCCATGTCATTCTCATGGGGATGAAGATCCCCCTCATTCTTTCCCTTAGACCCTTTATTCAGATGCCTCTGATGGTCCAAGCTCCAGTTGCAGGCAGCAAGAGAACACTCAGCTTCACCCAAGGCTACCATGACTGACAGTCTAGGAATCAGACAGCAGAGACAGAGTGTGTCACTCATGAGAAATGCTATATTTTCACATGTCTATGAAGACATCTCAAGGCCATCCCCAATCAGCAGGGGCAGAGTCAGCATGGACCTTACAGGTACTGGAATGCAGGCTTGTCCCATTCACGCACTAGGAGTCCGCTTCTGCAACTCAGGACAATCGTTTGGTGCTTAGGAAAAACTGACTGCCCTTTGCAAGGCCAGGAACAGGACTATCTTCTAGTCTACAGGCTGGTGCACCTTCCTAGAGCTGCTAAACAACTAGTCCTAGCCCCATCTCCAATAAGCATCACCAGCCAGTTGGACTTCCCCCTTCCATGCACAGGCTGGTAGCATTCAATGCAGTTGTAACAAGAGCCCTGCTTGGATCACCTGTAGGGATTGAAGGCAGGACCTCTGAGGCTGTACGCATAAGTCACTGCCAGAGGTGAAAGTAAGCCGGTACACCCCAGTACGGCGTACTGGCAAGAGCCAGTGCACCGTACCAGGGCGGATCGGCTTCCCCTGGCGGCAAATAAAGGGTCCGGGGCTCAGGCAGCTGCTACTGCCTCGGCCCTTAAAATAGCCGCTGGAGCCCCGCTGACGCTGATAGCTCCGGGGGAGATTTAAAGGGCCCAGGGCTCCCAGCTGCTGCTACCACAGCCCCAGACCTGGGCCCTTTAAATCCTGATTGAAAACGCCTGGGAATTTAAAGGCCCCGCCTCTTCCAGTAGAGACTCCGCCTCTTCTGGCCAAGGCCCCGCCCCCTTCTAAGGACTCTGGAGTACCGATAAGTCCTTTAAGTTATTTTCACCCCTGCCCTCTGCTGTTTGAGCTGAAGGGCTTCGTCCATTAGCACAGAGGCCGTAGCAGACTCATAAACCTCTGTAAGTGGTCTAGAACACAGAAAGGCACCTGGTGTTAGCGTGGGTGACACAGGCATTTTAGCAAGTTTGCAGCTAACACCCAGGTTCATGATGTAGCCTGTTTTCCCTTTGACTATGTACATTAGATAGTTGCTCTAGTGTGCTACGTAGCATCCAGTAACTGGCCAAGTTGTGTAATATGGTCAGCAGCGATGGGCACATATCTTATTAAAGTGTCTGATCACCCAGCTGCTTACTACCCAAATCTCCTCCTTCCCCAGTACTTAGCTTCCCCAGCATCTTTAGCACGGGAGCAGGCATGATTCAGGTGTTCAGTACCCAGCAACCACTGCAGCCTAAAACAGTGAAATAATCAGACATTAGTGACGCTATGAAGAACCTCAGTCGAACCTCTCTGCCTGCCAATGTTCTCTTGGTGTTTGGAGTTTCTCATTCCATCTTACTCAGGGACAGATGCGTATCCCACTGAAGGCAAAGCAAAGACTCTCGGCTTCAGTGGGCTTTGGATCAGCTCAAGAGGATTCTGAGGCAGTGTAGTAAACTAAAGGCTAGACTAATGTAAGCATGTCTCCAAGTGCCTAGCTCCCCCACCCCGGTGCCGATCACTCTTCCTTTGCAGGCCTTATTTCTTCAGGCACTTCTCTAGTTGGCAGGACTCTCCATGAGCAGGTGTTGCAGCATGTGGATAAGATCCCCAGAATCAGATACGGAGACATACATCTTTATGGATATTAATAAAATGCTGCCTCCCTTCATTCTTTGGTTTCATTAGGTAATTCCTGTGCTAATGAGTGGTGCCAGGCTGATGGTGCTGGACGCAGAGTTAGACTCAGAACACTTACGACACGCAGCGGGGAGTAATGGCAGTGCAGGCTTGCCCAGTGTCTCTCAGCCCAGCCCTGGAGAAGCCTTCTGTGAATGCTGGAGGGGAGTTCAGTTTCCATGGATCATTCTTTGCTTGGCCTCTCTGTGAGCGCCAATGGTGGAGAGACACCTGTTGCACTGGCACTCTCTCTGTAGAAGATTCTGGATTTTTAAAAAACGTTTTCATTTTTGGGCAAAAAAGACTCAGCTATGATCAGCTGGACCCCTACATTCCTGCCCTTCACACTCCACCCTGATCACAGGGGATCGCCTCCAAGAGAGGAAACAGGACACCGAGGGCTAATCCTTGGCTACTGTATATTTCTCCTACTTTTCAGTGCACCTGGAAAGGGGGCACCGTGTTTTGGAGGATCATTCATCATGGTCTCCTAGGTAATCAGTGACATGCTTCCCTCACAGGAGCGGGTGGCTCTCCCAGGCTATAGCAGGGCTGGAGTTGGTCCTTAGCGTGTGCTCCTTGGGACCCTGTGATGCCATTGTACGCACTGCAGGAATCTCCCTTCCTTTCATCTGAGCCTTTCATTCTCACTGACAATCCCCTCTAATAATCTTCTGAGCAGGAACCATTGGCACCCACTCCATGGGTGCTCTGGGACTGCAGCACCCACAGAAAAAAAGTAGTGGGTGCTCAGCACCCACCAGCCACCCGCCGATCCCCTGCTTGATGGCAGGCAGGAGGCACTGGGGGAGGGGATAGAGGCGGGACGGGGCGTCGGGGACGGGGACGGGGTGGGCTGGGAGGAGGTGGAGCGAGGGTTGGGTCTTGGGGAAAGGGGCAGAGCAGGGGCGGACCCTCGGGGTGGAGCAACGGAAAGAAGAAAGTCAGCACCTGTGGCAGGAACCCGCCACAGATCAGGGCCAGACGAGCAGAAACCTGCCAGGCCAGTAGATGTGGTGTTATCTCATCGTGATCCTCTGGCAGCACAAAACATCTCCTGTGGGGAATGTCTGACAGTCCTGCAAAGCATAGGCAAGCGTGGCCTATGCCTGCTGCTGGGGCGCACGTGGGAGAAAACGCCAGCAGGTGCTAGGGGTGGGACAGGGGGCAGGAGAGAGACTGGCGTGCCAGGGGGTTTGCAGAGTTGTCAAAGGGGAAAGTACTGAGACTACTGATGGGGGATGTGGGGAGAGTGCAGGGGATGGGGGCGAGACCAGGAGTTCATCCAGGTGCTGGGGTGGAGGAGTGGGAAGGCAACAGGAGAGGAGGGTTGAAGCAAACTGGGTCAAAGGGAAAATGGCATCATCCTCGAGGGGGAGATGCAAGGAACTTCAAAGCCAGATGCACCCACCCTGTTATGTGCTGATCTGATCTGACCAGGCTCACAGAGCAGAAGGTGATGGGAACTGCTTAGAAAGACACGCACCTTTTACACTAACTCTGTCCACTCCACACTTCCCCATGGGCCTGAGGAGAGGAAGGCAGGCTGCATGCTCACTCCCCATGACATTCCCCCGGCACAATGGCACCAGGCAGATGGCAGCTTCTGCACCACTGTGTGGCTGGAGGGACCCTTCTGCAGAGCTGAGCGTGGAGCAGTAAGTCCTCCTCTGAGTGGCGTTTCACTGGGAGCCAATCTGGCACCTTGTCTCCACCAGCTCACCCTCCTCCTCACCGACACCTTGGGTGGAAGTTAACGGTAGGTATCCCACGCCCTCTGCCAGCTCATAAGCAACCCAGCCAGTGCGGCAGCCTCTGTAAGGACCGGAGCCAGTGGGGTTGTGGGGAAGAAGCCCAGTCCCTGGATGGGTTCCCTCCGAGCAGCCAGGAAATCTAATGAGGTTGGAGTGGATCCCTCTGTGGATACTTGTTCAGTAAACAGCCATGATAAAATCCTAAGTATGGGCAGTTGGCTGCGCTCGGATTTGTGGTTTTGGCCTCCTTCATCCCTTGCTATTTTCTTTAATGCTGCAGCTTCCTCTCGCTGCCTGAGCTCACCTGGGTTCCTAGTGATGTCACTTGTTATGGCAATTTCAAACTCTCCCTACTCCTTGAAGGGCTCTCTTCACAAGTTACTTTGCGAACCAGCTCAGAGAGAAAGCTGAGCCTGCAGGGGAGACTGCCATCCACTGGGCATTATTTCCCTATATCCACCAGCGACAGATGACCCAGGAGCCTCACACGCAGGGTTTGCAGTTCAGCTCACTGTATATGTTGTTAGTCTTGACAGGGAGATGATCATAAAGAGAACAGAAGACACTGTGTCTTGGAGTCAGGCATTCACCAGTGAACATGTCTTGATTGTGAGTGCCAGGCATGGCGAGGTGTGGTCACGTGGCTAGAGCAGGGGACCTGGGAGCCGGGACTCTTACTCCAGGTTCTGCTAGTATCAATGATTTATATTGCTGTAGCACCTGCAGCGCTATGCACACATGTAGTCAGACACAGACCTGGCCCACCCCAGGCGTACTAGAGAAGCCAGACAAAGAACTGAGAAAGTAGCTTTATTATCCTCATCTAACTGAGGTTAAGTGACTTGCCTGCAGTAACACCAAGAGTCTGTTGCAGAGCCAAGAACTGAAACTAGCTCTCAGGAGCCCCAGTCCCCTGCCCAAACCACAAGCCCCTGCCACACTGCCAGGTCTCCCACTCACTCAGCCAAGCCCCCTTGCTTGCCTGTGCCCCCCCCTTCCTCCCTTTGTAGCAACAACACCCTACCCAGGCAGGTAGCAATGATCACTAACGTCCAGAGTGTGTGCTGGGGTGCTTGGCTCCCAGGCCTGTATTACTGGCAGCAGCTCGCCTGTGCACAGTACAGCTATTTCCTCATTCACAGCGATACACGGAACATGGGCTTGGGCTGATTTCTATGAGGTGGGCCATGCTTGATCCAGGAGAGGATCGTAAATCTACCACAGACAAGGGCAGGCTCCCCCTCCTTCTGTTGGCATCATAGCCAGTCTACGCTCTGTGGCACGGTGAAGATGCGTGGAGCGGGAGCTTCACTGGCTCCCCAGCCTGTTCTAGCATACCGTGGCAGGAGCTCTCTTTTGCCCTGTCAGAAATCCAGAGGCTTTGTGCAGACTGCTAATGGATTCATTGTAAGGAGTTGCTCTTGAAGCTGTTAATTGAAGAGAGGTACTGCAGAGATCGCATTTCCATTAACGCAGCTACAACTTAATTTCTCCATTGCAGCTGGACTTGTTGCCACTTATCAGCCTCCCCAATAACGAACAGAGAGACGGGAATAATTAATTAACTCACTGCACCTGAGCCAGGAGCAGACCAACCTTCCGGCAACTCTCAGGGAGTAATTGATGTGGGGTCCTCCTTCCACTGCCATTTCCAGCTGCCTGCCTGGGGCCCTGTGATGCTCAGTGCAGCATAGCTTCCAGCCCACAGCATGTTGCTTTCCTGGAAGCTTTTGAGGCTTCACCAGAACTGCTCCCTCCAGACAGCTAGAAACAGGAGACAAGGTGGAACGCTGGCTTGATTGGCTAAAGCCTTTTTACTGCAAGCTTCTACTGAAGGGTGCTAATGGAGCAGCATCCTTGCTCCACCAAGGAACCCGGCTGCTTGTAAGGAGATAAAGAATAACTGGAACAAGTGCAGCCCAAGCCTCTACTGGACACTATGTGGTCTTCAACCCAGCCTGCCCAGTTCACTTGAAAAACGCGTCTCTGAGTGATAACGGATTTGAGAAAGCGACTCTGATTGTCTGATGCATCCTATCCTGAAGTGGAGAGGCTATTGGTTTTGCCCAGAATAATGGGAATTCCTGCCCTCTGTTCTGTACCATTTTACAGCAGCCTTTGGGAAGTGGGTTCATATCTGCACAGAGGACACGGTCTCATTAACACATTGCTTACAATTAATGCTTTGCTGAGCTAGAACATTGGACTACCACAGACAGCTGGGTAATAAGAAGGTGGAGAATCAAGCTGGTAACTGAAAATGTCTAAATCTTTTCTTGATCCACTCACTCCATTCCTGCTCTAAGTTTTAAAGAACAGATATGTTCCTGGTGGTGTTTGTTTGTGTATTCTTTGTAGCATCTGCTTTCAAGTACCAAGGAATGCAGAAGGCTTCTATAGCAAAGAGAGAGGATCGACGACTGATGTTACAGTGACAAACGTTTCTTGTATTTTTCTCTTCCTTTTCAGGCAATCTCAGTGACATGAGGGCTTTGACAGTTTGCACCCAGGAAAATAAAGAACAATGACTTTTTCCTGCTAATTGTCATTTTAGTCCTCTACTTCACTTTAGAGTAAACACTGATCCAAAGACATACAAATAAAGGTTCCAGTGGTTTCCATCAGGCGCAGAGCTAGGGGGAATCTCACCAGCTCCATAACATGACTGGAATACAGGGCATACCTAGAAGTAAACACCTGCAGCCCACACTGGAATTAGAGTCACAGAGCTTGAGGCTAGAAGGGACGGCCAGATCATTCAGTCTGTGTATCACAGGACCCCAACACCACCCAGCACCTGCCCACTAAACCCAACAACTAAAATATCACAGCCCTCAGAAGAATAGGAGGAACCAAGGTGCACTAGTGTCCGATGCCTGTGCAATGGCAGGGAATTTATTAGGTGAAATACACCCAGATAATCCTGGCAAGTGACCTGCACCCCATACTGCAGAGGAAACCGAAAATCCCCCAAACTCACTGCCAGTCTGACCTGGGGGGAAATTCCTTCCCAGCCCCACATACGGTGGTCGGTTAGACCAGTGGTCTCCAAAGTGGGGTGCGCACACCCCAGGGGGTGCGCAAGACGATCCATTGGGGGGTGCGACGGGAGGAGTGTTGCCGGAGGAAAAAAAAAAAGAAAGGGGCGGCCGGAGGAGGGAGAGAGCGAGCGGGGAAGCTTCCCCCCACCCCCGGCCAGGCAGGGCCACCCAGAGCGCAGGGGCTTTAGGGGCTGCAGGGCCCTGGGCTAAGGGGGGCCCGGGGCCCTGGCCTGCAGCTCTAAAGCCCCTTTCGGAATGCGGCCCTGAGTCCTCTGGCCCCTGGAGGAGCAGGGGCAGCCGTGCAGCCAGCGGCGGGAAAGAAGCGGCACTTTCCCCTTCAAAGCTGGCTGGAGAGAAGCAGAGCTGTGAAGGGGAAAATGCTGCTTCTCTCCAGCCGCTGGCTGCGCAGCTGCCCCTGCTCCTCCTGAGTCCTCCAGCCTGTGCTCGCATCCTCCGGCACCCTAAACCTAAATGCAGACCTTCAAATCGCTGTATCACAAAGTGTTAAACCAAGATTTTCAGAAAGAATGAAGCATATTCAATCACATTGCTCTCACTAAAAATATTATTAATAATAATTTTTTTGTGAGAGCAAAAAGGGGGTTTGTGTCGTTAATAAATAAAATAAAAAATTATTTTTAAAATATTGTTTTGCATCTTTATCTCATCCTTTTTTAATTTCTATTTTTGTGTATGTTTTATAATGTGCATAATATATTAGTACAGTAGTACATGTATATAATTTATACATAAATATACATATATTGGGGGGTTGCATGCTCAAAAATTTTTTACTGATGGGATGCACAATCAAAAAGGTTTGGAGACCACTGGGTTAGACTCTGAGAACGTGAGCAAGAACCAGCCAGCCAGCACCTGAGAGAGAGACTTCTCTGTACCACCTCAGAGCACCGGCCCACCCCATCCAGTGTCCCATCTCCAGCTGTGGCCATCTGTGGTGCTTCAGAGGAAGGAGACAACAAAACCAAACCAAACCCCAGAATACAATGGAGGGGAGGAGGGGAATCCTTTCTTAACCCTGCTGTACCAGTGTTCCTCAATCAAAGGTAGGATACAGACTTTAGGAGATGTCCCCTACTAGCAGTCATGTCAGACTGAGGGCAATGTATGACCCCTGGATGGTCCTCAGTGGGGTCAATGGGGCAGTAGTGGAACTATGTGGTTAGAGCAACAGGGACTCGGTGTCATGGTGTATCTATGGCAGGTTGCCTTAATCCAGCCCTGGTACTGTGCCCTCCCCTTTGGATTGTGGAGAAAATGCCATCATACCCATCCCTCTATGCAAGGTCCTGTTAGAGGTGGCAAAAGGGAACACGGTACCCCCCTCCCCCAGTGTTGCCAAATCTCATGATTTTATCCCAAGTTTTGAGATAGCTGGGATTTTTCTTAAAGCCCCACTTCCTGGACTCATGAATTTCAGCTTTCTTTCTTTTTTCTTTTCTTTTTTTTAAGTAAGTGTCTAGCTCTTGTGGTTCTGGAGAAAACCTTGAGACTGTGACCCCCACCTCCCAAATGCTTTAACACCAGAAGGCAAATAAAAAGCACCCAAAACTTTGGCTTAAAAATCTCATGATTTTTTTAGGGCCTGCCTCATTATTTTTCAACATTAGGGATTGTCAATACTACTGTGAGGGCCAGATTTTAGTCCCTCAGCTGCCCCTTGTACCTTCCCTTTGCAGACACAAACACCCCTGCATGTAGTAAAAACTGAACACACCCTTTAAATATTCTCTCTCAGCAACAGAAGCTCCATGCAACGGCGTGGTGAGCCACTGCAACAAACCAGTTCTCCAGCTTAATGCAACACCTGGACTTAGAGGAGATAAACCTGAAATTAGTGAGAGAAGCTCACCTTGCAAACTTTGTGTCCTCAGTTTCTGGGAGCCTAAAGCAACTCACTGAACTTCCATAGTGAGTGAGGTACATAACCCTGAGATAGCTGTACTGCATGAGTAACCACACAGCAACCTGACTCTCTCCACTTTCAAAGTCCTGTCCCAGCATGTGGGCTCAGTGTAAAACTAGGATGGATTCCCTGAGGCAGGCTCCTCTTTGGTTGTTCCAATGTCCTGATCAGGAGTTTGGAGGGGATGCCAAATTATCTGTGTATGCTGATTTTCCACTGGCAGGAAATGAGAAAATGGGGCAGATATTCCAGAAAAAGGTTTATAAAAAGTGGAATCACTTTGACTGTACAAATCCAGGGATAAACAAGTCCTGCAAGCTAGAAATTCAAAATCCGCAGGGAAATAGTTCAGTAAACAAATAGGTTCTATTCGTGTTGAGTTTGAAACAGCAGGAAATAGTAACTAAGCATGGAGCTTTCATCCCAACCTCAGCTATGGCCACTTTGCCATTCCCTACTGCAATCTCTCAGAGCTGTGCACACTTTCCTGCATTCTAGTACAGCCTATTCTTCCCTCTTCTGCTGCTTCTCCAAGCCCATGGGAGAATCTCCCTTCTCTTTGCTTTCTCAATGGGCTGCACATTCTCACCTTGAGGTGAGTGGAAATGTCAGCTGGAATGTGGGTTTGGAAAAAAAAAAATCTTGATGCTTGTCCAAACCTACTCATGTTTATATTGGAGCCTGTGAGTGACATCAGAGCAGGGAAGAGTATAAACACCAGCAGGACCTTACTCCGAGACTTTTAAAACTGCAAACACATTGCTGCCTCCAAAGTGCCTGGGGACTGATGTGCTGGAGTGCCAGAGAGTAAGGCAGCATGAGACGCCAACTGGAAAAGCAGCTTCTCTTCTTCTCTCTTCTCTGCATCCTTTCCAAGGTAAGGAAGCTGGGGGCTTTATTCTTAGTCAAGGAAGCTTTTGGTTCTTACTTACAAAGCAACCTGTAACCAATAGAAACCAGCTATGTAACTGCAACAATTCAAAGATCTTACCATGTTTATTTGTATGCACGCTGCAGAATGTATCATATTCATGCAACCCCTTGCAGGTAGAGGCAGGGGGTTCATGACTATCAGGAAATGCTGAATTAAGTAGTAATGATTTAAAATTAATGAGCCAAATGGATCTCTAGTGTAATTCCACTAAAGGCAAAGGAATGACAACAAAGGTAAATTTGGACCTATATGCATGACCCATCTTCATTATTAATTGTGTCCAAGGCTCTGGCATGCATACCTGCTACCTGCAGACAATTGTAGTAATGGTTTATAGACCTACTTCTCCAGATTCATTGTCCTGCACTGAAGCCTCTAGGGACAGCGAACCAAGCAGCCGGCACTGCTTTTTCAGGATTACTCAATGATTGTCCAGTTTTCACTCCCAAGATGCAGTGAAGCACATGTACAGCTGATGCCTCCTACAGGATTTTGGTTGCTCTAAAACTTTTTCCCCTGGATCTGAAGTGCTGTGTGAAACAATTCCCTTTGCAAAGAGCAGGAAATTTTAAAACTTTTGAATTTTTCAGTTGCAATTTTTTTGAAATGATGCTTGAGTTCCTTAAGTTGTACACATCACAAGCAATGAAATCATTGCAATGTGATGCCTGTTTGAATTTTAACCTGCATACATGTGGCCTATAATCATTAGGACAAATTGTCATCTAAGGACAAGCTAACTACAAAGGAACAGAGGAAAACAGGATTAATGGAACCAGATCAGATCAATCGTCTGTTTATACTCTTCCCCAATAGTGGCCCATAGTAGATATTTCGTAGGCAGATGAAAACCCATTATAAAGATACATCTGGCCAAAGCCGTACATGAAGAAAAAATTTCTTCCTGACCCTTGTAGCTCTCAACTTATTTCCTGAAGAATGATGATTGATAGCCCTTGTTATTTCATCCTAGCCAGTGTAACTGTAGCTATTGTACCTAAGCTTATTCCTCTAAATCCCACTACACTTTTTGTCTCAGTAATAGCATAATTCAATAATAAAAGTGTATTAAAGAGGGGATTGTGCTAGTTATCTTGGATACATTTGACTCTCGTGCCTGCCACTGAAGTTACCACAGGGAGATAAAGGATCATCATGTGAGTTGCACTGATGCCGATGAGGAAAATAAACAGCAGCACCAAGATCCATTCTGTCCAGGTATAGGTTGCAGAATGGGTGTGTGTTGCTATGAGACATGCTGCTAATAAAAGAGGGAAAGGAAGATGGGAATTAATATGAACATTCCAGTGGAATCCACAGATTGCTCCCCTCATTGTCAGTCTCAGCAGAGAAGCCAAGGTCTGAATCAGCATGGAGACTGAACTCTGCTCTGGCTTCATTTAGTAGGCAAGAATGCATGGCACATTGGTAGGGGCAGTGTGCGTTCATAGGAAATTTACTCTGCTGCTGTTCATGTTGTACACAAGGGCTATCAATCCAGCATCTTTCACCAGCAATGAATTCACTTGAAAAATACAATGGAAAGCTACTGATATTTTTTCTGTGATAACATATCAATATTCAGAGCCCGATTTGTAAACAGGGCCCTTTCTGTGTCTGCAAAATATATTTGCACACAGGTAATTGTGCATGCAGAGTGGATAATCAATATTTATATCTTTCTACCTACCTAAACTCCTGCAGATCACTGCACTGCAAATCAGCTGATTGTCCATGCAAACAGGCATTTGTGCACAAACTTTCCAAAGCAATTATCCATTCGATCTGAGCAGCTCTATTTTCCAAGCGCAACTAAGCTCCCATTGTTTGAAAATTTCAGCCAAGTGTGCCACTTGCACAACTGGCCAAATTGGTGCAGAAGCCGCAGCAGCTGGGGCTCAGAGTATCACTAAGGCCACACTGTGGGCCAAAGCGAGAAGTAGTGACACTCATTTGATTAAACAAGCCTCATTTTGGGTACCCATAGACTATGGGAAGATGTCCCACTGCTCTGATACGATGTCATGCCTGTAGGCAATGTACTACTGTTGCAATGTACTACTGTGTTCAATAACTCACATTTTAACTGCTCCACAAAATTACACAAAAGTACAGCCTGGCACAGCCTATTAACAATGTAACACACTTAGGAGCTATTGTCTAATACCTGCATCATTTTTTGCACCACCACACTGTGCCGGTGTATATAATTGCTGTTGAGCCAAGTCCCGAGGCTGTGATTCAGTTTCTATTCAGGCCTTACCGCCTGTTCTCAGGCTAAACTCCCGTTAAAATACCAAAATGGTAACAATACTTAATGCTTACCTAGTACTTTACAAAGTACTGTGTAAAAAATAATTAACTCAAACCCCAGTTCCAGGGCAGGTCAGTGTTATCAACCTCATTTTACCAAAGGGGAAACTGAGGCACAAAGCCGTTATGTGACTTTCCCCAGGCCTCCCTGCAAAGCTTAATCATTAAGGTTAGGGGGAGAGAGAGGGAGACTCAGGTATTGGAGGAAATAAAGAGTTCCAATTGGTCTTACTGGTCTTCCAGTAAGACCAATTCTCATTGGTTTGTTAAATCAAAACTGGACCAGTACATAGGGTGCCCCCCGCAATTCATTCTGAGTAACTTCTAATCCAGGGCTTAATCTGGTGTGGTGCTGAACATCCTTGATTCTCATTGGTTTCTGTGGGGGCTGAAGAGGCTCAGAATCTTGTGGTATCAAGCCCAAGAGGAACAGTTGTTTTCAGATCTATCTTGAAGTCTCTCTGTGGAATGCAGAGTCTCCTGAGTCATGCTGGGAACAAAACCCTGACCCCCATGAAACTAACCCCCCAGCAAGCCTGAGGGTCACTGTAAGGCTGCAGCATCAAGCTGAGGAAAAACCCTTTGTGAGCACTTCTGGTTTTGCCTCTGCAGGTCTGTACTCAGCTCTGCCGGACACCATGCTACTGCCCCTGGATCCCACCCCGCTGCCCTCCCGGCGCCCCTCTGGTTCTGGATGGATGTGGCTGCTGCAGGATCTGCGCGCGACGGCTGGGAGAGCCCTGCAATTACCTCAATGTGTGTGATCGGAGCCAGGGCCTCATCTGTGATTACAGTGATGACCACCTGGGGAGAGGAGGAACCTGCAACTGTGAGCACATCCCTCTTACTCTTTTCATTAAGGCCTGGCTGACACCGGGAGAATGGCTCCCCCAAGTCCCATCCTAAAACTGTTGGGAGCTGCAGCCAGACCAGGCAGCCTAACCCGCTCTCAGAGGAGTGGTTAATAAGAAGTGGTTCTGGACGCCTGGTGTCTGCTCTGTGCTGTGGCTCAAACCAGTTTGTAAGATGGTTTTGCTGACCTGGTTTCAAAGCCGGTTAGAATTTTGACGGAAATGTCGCCAGTATCAACCAACCCACAGAGCTAGCAAAGAAAACAACTGAGCTGAAATGTATCTGGAACATGCTTATAAGGAACCCCAGACCCGACATTTAATCCCCCAACCAGGTCTGTTAAACAAAGGCTCTGACCTCAGCGCAGGTAACAGACACAGAACGTGGACTGAGTTTTATGCCACGTCATCAACTTCTGTTCTCTCTGGAGTTCTCATGTTAGCAGGCAGGAGCGTAAACAAACTCAAATACACTCCTTGAGTTTCTGTCCTCCTCAGAGAGCTCAGATCAGCTGGCAGGGATGTGAGCTGAACAAACATCAAACCTTCCCCTGGTTAGAAGAGCTAATGGGCAACGAATCACTTCCTTCAGGGGGTTCCCAAGAAATGGTAGTTGCTGCTAGTTTGGAGGACCTACCTGTCTTTTTTAGGTATGTCTGGGAATCTGGGATGCTCAATACCATAGTACCTAAGCTCCCATACCACTGGGCTCTGTGCTGTGCTAGCGGGTGGTGGGGCTGTCGCAGCCCTAAAACTGTGCAGACATGAAGGACATTTGCAAAGTAAAGAGTCAGTGTTCTCTTGCAGGCTGATGAACCTCTTCTCTGAGCAATTCACAAGGAAGTAGGCGAGAAGGTTGGGAAGGAGGATGGGACCCCTATGGAGGAGAAGCAATAGCCTCTATTGAGAAGCTCTTCTCTCTCCCTCTTTCTGTCTGTCACTCTCTCTCACACACCCAGACACACTCTTCAGTCACTCTCTCAGTGGCCTGATACTCTTCAGTCCAGTTCAATCTTAGTTTATCCCTTCAGGACTCTCTCAGGCAAGAACACAGCTTCCTACGATCCCACAGAGGGTACATCTCTGCCAGGGTACATTTCTCCTGCCGATGACACACCAGACAGCAGGCAGTGAGAATAGGGTCCCATCGTATATCTGCTCCCCTTCTGTCTTCTCAAATGAGACCTTCAAAGCACATGGGCTATGGAACCACGTGGCTGCTGCTCCTCAAAAGTACTTTCCATCCAGGGGAAGCTGGCACAGCCAGCACCACGTTCAAGGCCTAGTTTACACTACACTACAAATTTAGGTCAATGTAAGCTGCCTTACATTGACCTAACTCTGTAAGTGTCTACCCTAAAATGTCGCTCTCACCGATGTAACTCGCCCACGACACCAACTTACTAACTCCTCCCCTGTGAGAGGTGTAGCACTTAGGTCAATGTAGTTAGGTTGACACGCTGTCAGTGTAACACTGTGTTGCTTACATCAACTGTCGCGGCCTTCAGAAGCCGTCCCACAATGCCTCACACTGACAGTTAAAGGGGCACAAGTGCTCCTGGTGAGGACACATACCACCAACACAAGGAGTGAAGTGTGGACATGCAAAAGCGATTCAATTATTGCAGTGGTTGTACATTGATGTAACTTAGGCCAACTTAATTTTGTACTGTAGACTTGCCCCAAGAGGAAGTCTTTGGGGTTCTGACTCCACCCAGGACAGGGAGGCAGCAGCCTGAGAGCTTTACATTCATATTGCGAGTGACTCCCACTCAAGAAAAACGCAGCAAGACTCCTGTTGTCTTGCTCCAGTGAGGAATCCCCTACAAGAGCTGCTGCCTGTGGCCCTTGAGGGTCCAGGTTCCAGGCTCAGCAGAGGAAATGGGATGGATGCACACAGAACGAGCTCAGCCCCTGATGAGGGATCCTGGTGAGCTGCCCCAGTGGCTGGCTGCTACCACCTAGTAGCTGAGACTACTGAGAAGGCTGGACTTGGAGTGTCCTCGTGGAATGTGCTACACACTGACGGTTATTATTTATTTATTAGTTAGTGCTGGTCCAATGATTCATCGTGAATAAATTCTCTGACACATTTTGGCATTTGTCTCAGAATTAAGCACACGTCATTGTTTTCATTCTCTCACCAGCTCTGCAGAGGGACAAATCATATTCTTTAAATAATTAATCCAGGAATTCTTCGCACTAAAAGATTTATTTGAAAATAAATTATGTCACTATTAGACCAGCTCTATTCTTATTTAACATTTGTACCCGGTGCCATAGGCATGCCCGGTGGACCACAGAGAGCATTCAGCTACTTCTCTTTGTCCAGGCACTTCCATTGTAATCACCACCCCGAGCCAGGAGAAAAACTCAATAGCTGGTATGAGGCGCTCAGCAGATAGACACTGTAGCTTATCATAGCCCCGGCAAAGCCAACCACCTGGCTAATCTGGTCAGTTACCTCCTTCACCTGGCCACTCTGGGCCAGATGCAAAGCCCTTTGGAGTTAATGGAAAGACACTCTGGTTTCAATGGGCTTTGGCCCAGGCCCTAAGTTGAGCCCACAAATGACCGATTCCCCTTTGTAATTATTGTATGTTTGCCCTCAGTGGCACCTGAGTCCTTCTCTCTGCGTTTGATTGGTTGCTCTGCTGAGCTCCTCATACCAGGTTGGGTTACTCTGGATGTTGGTTGCAGTTGAGGAGGAAGACGACAGCTGCGAGGTGAATGGAAAGGTCTATCGAGACGGTGCGGTGTTCCAGCCCAGCTGTAAGATCCGGTGCCGCTGCTCAGACGGAGGCTTCACCTGTGTACCCCTCTGCAGCGAGGATGTCCGCCTTCCCACTCCAGACTGTCCCCATCCGAGGCGTGTGGAGGTCCCAGGGAAGTGCTGTCAGGAATGGATCTGTGAGAGGCAAGATACTCACTTCCTTCAGGATGCCAAGCCAGGTAAAGTCCTAGGTAAAGTAGCAGCCCTGGAAGGTACGTTCATCACTGAAAGGGTTAAACCAAATGGAATCTGTTCTTGCAATTGGGTTCCTTACATTGTGTAACCTGCAACAGTGAACAACTAAGCAACAGTACCTAAAAATGCCTTCTCTTTGTTCTGGAGGGAGCCCTCTAAGGGTGAGATGACAGATCAGCCTACATGGCCCATTCACTCATCAACTTCTGGACTTCAAAAGGAGAAACCCCACCCCCAATTCCTTTCACAGGCTGCAGGCACTCCTTGGTCATTACCAGCCTGGGCTGGATTCGTACCACTGGCCAAGAGAAAAGTACATTTGTGTGTGGCTTAAAAGTTTCTTTCCATACCTCTTCCTTGTCCAGTGCTTAGGCCGCCTGGGGCTGCATCAGCAAGCTTATCCTACTTCTGTGAAGAATGGAGCACAGAGTGGAGTGCCTGCTCTGCAACCTGTGGCATGGGGATTTCGACACGGGTGTCAAACCAGAATCGGTACTGCAGGCTCGAAACTCACCAACGTTTGTGCATGGTCAGACCCTGCCAGGCTCTCCCAGGAACATCTAATACAGTAAGTGTTGGCTTCAGCCAGCAAAACACTGCTAGCAGGTCTGTAGTTGGCAGCGGATTTTATAGAACAAGGAAATTCCAACCACCACACTGATGTAAGGACCACAGTAACTCTCTTAGCCGCCTGTGTACACACACACCACTCACCAGCTAGCTGTGTGCCAGGGTGAGCTTCTCAGAAAGGCTTTCTCCTTTTTGCAGGCACAAACTGCAGCTAGAAAATCCAAACCTGAGACTAAATGGAGTGGTGCAAACTTGAGTTTTTGCCCCACTATCTATGAGACTCCAAGAGCAGTGATGGGTCCAACATGACCCAGCGACTGCTAATGGAATTGGCAAAGCCTGGACATACCCTCTGACAGAAGGTGCATTCACAACTCCCCCGGTCCCCTGATGTTTTCCCCTTACTATCAGTGTCATCTACATCAAATCGGGACTGAGCCAAAGCCAGTTTGATCCCAGGAATAACAGAGGTTTTTATTAAACTATGAACCCCTTAAAGAATGTCTGTGACGTTCACTTGGCAGTTTGAAGTGTCAAACTAATGTGGCATTGTGGGCCTTCCCTTCTTTATCAGGCACCTTTTAACACCGCTTGTGTGTAGCATTAGCTGTCACCATCCTACAGGGTAAGTTACCTTCACACTAAGGACTGGTCTACCCGATGATTTTTGTACTGGTCTAACTAAATCAGTTGGGGGTGAGGTGACTTTTTTTTTTTTTTAACCAATATACAGTAAACTGCTGTTTATCCAAAATCCTATTAGCCAAACCTCTGAATTATCTGAATTCCTTCCTTGTCCCCCAGCATGACCTACATCAGTGGCTCTCAACCTTTCCAGAGTACTGGACCCCTTTCAGGAGGCTGATTTGTCTCACGTATCCCCAGGTTTCACCTCATTTAAAAACTACTTGCTTACCAAACCAGACATAAAAATACAAATGTGTCCCAGCACACGATTGCTGAAAAATTGCTGATTTCCTCATTTTTACCATATAATTATAAAATAAATCAAGTGGAATATAAATCTTGTACTTACATTTGTGTATGGGATATAGAGCCGTATAAAGAAGTCATTGTCTGTATGAAATTTTAGTTTGTTCATACTTCGCTAGAGCTTTTTATGTATGTTGTAAAACTAGGCAAATATCTAGATGAGCTGATGTGCCCCCTGGAAGACCTCTGCGGACCCCCAGTGGTACATGTACCCCAGGTTGAGAACCACTGACGTACATGCCCTCTGCACGGTGGGGAACAAGGAAGGGATCTGGATAATGCGGAGGTTTGGATAATACACCAGAGACCTCCTGGCCAGGACTGTGATGAGGAAGAGGAGCACAAGCCCCTGGCCCCATGGGAGGCTGCCCTGCTGTTGAATGGCTCCTGTGGCAGCGCAGGGAGCCCTCTGCAGCCCTCCCCTCATGGCCCTACTCATTCTCTCCTGTGCCAGCAGGACGGCAGAGGGCACCCTGTGCTGCTGCGGGGCTGGTGGTGCCCAATACCTGCAGGCGCAAGGGAGGCTGCAGTCCTGGTGGGGCAGGGCACAGGCCTGGCTGGGTGTCTGTGCTCTGCCTCCCCAGGACCATAGCCTCCCTCTGCCCCCAGGGATCACAGGGAGCCCTCTGCAGTCCTGCAGCCCTGGGAATGAGTAGGGCAGAGCAGAAACGCACCCCCCCTGCAGAACAGGACAGTAAGGAGGAGGAGGAGCTACCGGCTGCTGCAGAGGCCTTCTTGCTGCTGAATGGCTCCTGCTCTGTGAATTAGCCGAACTCCCGATTATCTGAATAAAATCCATGTCCTCCATGCTATTCGTATAATCAGGAGTATAGTATAGTTCTACTGCTGCAACCCCTATATCAATATAAAGATGCCTTACAGCAGAAGAACATATTCCCCTTCCTAAATGGGCGTGGCTATCCCAGTATATAGCACCTTTATAGTGATATAGGTGCATCCACACTGGGGGAGCAGTATAGCTAAAGCAGTACAACTTTTGTGTTTAGAAAAGCCCTTACATAGACTTAATGGTGTATAACCCTCCCGCTCCACCCCGGTTGACTTCTCTTTACATTTTGTGGGCCAGATTTCCAAAAGGGCTCTCTCCCTTTGTGGGAGGAATTTGCACCCCCACTTCTATGTGTGCAATTGCATTGCAAACACAAATCAAGTAGTTAGAGGGGCAAATGCTCAGACTGGTGCCTGCTTTTCATTTGGTGGGTATAGAAAGAAAAGGCAGACAACAGCCTGGAGCAAGTGTAAGTCTATCTGCCTGTGTTAAATGGAGTTAGTTCTGACACACATATGGCGGGGATGGTGAAGCCTGACTCTAGGCATAGTTACTAACCAGTATCAATGGGCCAGAGGGCAGGTGCCATCCCAGACATCATCTGCCTTTGAAGAAAATAGTATTCCAACTCCCGGACTGATTGCAGGGTAAGAAACTCAGCTAATCTGTGGTGGCACTGAAGTTGCCTTAAAGCACAGCAGTCATGTCCGGTTAGAATGCCATGAGAGATTCCTCTCTCGCTGCACAGGTCATTCGCATTCAGGGTTGAGAGACATGTCACTGTTAGTGACACTAGAGAAACAATTCTAAGATGCTTTAGTCTCCGGGTTGGCTGCACAGTGTCAGTGGGTAAGAGAAAAGTTACGCTGTCTGCTCTGTCTTTCCAGAGGGCAAGAAGAGGTCGTTTGTAGCCCCTCCCACACCGTTCAGATTTTGGAGTCAAGACTTCATCCCAGCAGCCAGATTGACCCAAGCCCAGGTCGCTATGGTTGCAGCAGAAACGAGTGTTCTACCCCCAATTAAGCTAGGGAAGAACTGACTGACTGCAGCTGCAAAGGAGGATGAAGAATCTGGAACAAGATCCCTGCCCCCTTGCTCGTGCCTTGCTCGGTTTCTCTAGACAATGTGGGGAAATCCTGCCACATGTATTTTAAACTGTGCAGTGGCAATGTAAGCTTATTGCCAGCTGGTGACCGCTGTTGTAGTACGTCCCTTGCAAACGATGCTGTGTGGGTACAGTCACTCATGGGATCATGCATGATCTCCTCTGCGGGAGAGTCATTATAATGCCCCAGCACGCCAGGCTGTCGCTGCTTTTCCAAGTAGGTTTTTATCATTCAGAATTAAGCAATGGGGTTATTCTGGGGTTAGCTATGCATGTGGAGCCTGGGGCTGTCACTCTCAGGCAGGTTCTGGCTACCCCCTGCGTGAGGCGATCTCTTAGGAGTGCCGGGATCCCCCAGGAAATGCTCAAATGGAGCAGTCACTGCAGTAGGGGAGGCAAGGAGGGTACAGTAAGGCTGGCTCCTCAGATACAAATGTGCTCGGCGCTCCGGGCTGGCTCCAAGGCTCACTGAAGTCGATGGACAGACTCCCATTGATGTCAGTGGGCTTTGGATCAGGCCCTGAGAGTGCAATTCCCTGTACATGGATTTAAAAGCATTATTAAAGGTTAGCGGATCTCAGCCTCTCCTCTGTCTGTATTAGGGTCCCATATGGAACGCCCGGCTATCAGCATTGCCCATGGGGATGTCTGGCTCGGATTATCCCGGATGCGTGCTCTAAAGCAGTGAATACCTTCCCACAGCAGCACTGGTGCTTCAAGCCTTTGCAATTGGTACTCAAGGATCCCCTCTCTATCTTGGGATGAGTCTCTGTGCTGGGCCTGCCTTCCGTTCAGTTGTGTGTCTTCCATAGAGCGTTGGCTGCTCATCACTGTGAGACAGGAGTATGAAGAAGGCCAAGCGCCATGGGGGTTAGAGTAGATACAGTCAAATGGAAGCGATCATTACCTGCTGGTAGAGTATGACTCGGAGTCCCTTAACTTGGCACAGTTTCCTAGAAAAAGTTTGGGAACCTCTATATTAAAGTATGAATAAAAAACCAAAAAGTTAGAACAAGTAATGGGTATGGCCACCCCAAATCCTTCTACTTCTCCAGATGCAGCCTGCAAGGAGGGGAATGCTTCTTTCCAAGTTCTGGGGATGATTTCTTGATATATTTCTTACTGGCCAGATTTTCAAAGGCCCAGTATGCCTGTAGCCAACTCCTAATACGTGTATACATTAAGGTTTGTGCACACACAAGTGAGGGGTGCATCAAAAATGCTGCTCCTTCACCCAAATGTCACACATACTGCTCTGCTTTGTTTTAATTTGCCAGCTAATGTCAAGACATTCACTGTCTCAAACAGAAAAAACACTGTAGGGAACAATTCTGTACTGACCTTCAGGGAAAGGACTAGATGGCACCTAATACCATAAGTTCTTATCTCTGATTTGTACAGTTCTATTATTCACATACAGTCAGCTCATTATATCCAGCTATCACCACAAATAAACAGCACATATTCAAACAGCACATCAGAACAGGAGTCTTCCTTATGATAGTTTTAATTCACCTTCCCTCCTCTGAAAATTATTCAAACAGCACATCAGAACAGGAGTCTTCCTTATGATAGTTTTAATTCACCTTCCCTCCTCTGAAAATACTTCCCTCTGAAAGTAACAATGAAGCTCCTATCCAGCAGAAAGCATCCTCTTTAACATCACTGCATTCCGTCTACAATACCAGTGGCTTGGCATGTCTTTCAAGCAGGCAAACAAGGAATTCACACACTGGTGATCCCATTCCGAAGCTCTGGATGTGCCACCTAATATCCAAGCACAAAAACCTAAAGTCCATGGCCAAAACAAAGGCAGCAAAACAGCAAACGGACCGCAAAGCTGGGAAAGGGCCATCTTCAAATACAGAGGGGCTGTTCCAGCAGGAGCAGCCGAGGAAAGTTATTCTGCAGGCAGCCCGAGCTTTATTTTCTCACAGTGATAAACTTTTAGGGTTATTCAGAACTGAAGTTTAAATGCCCTCTAATGGCCTCTATTTAAATCTGCAGAGGCAACACACTTCCTCATCCTGTGGACAAATGTGAACTGCAACTAGAACGGAGCTGTGTTTTAGATTATGAATCCAGACAAGATCTGGCAATTTCAGTTTTGTATTTGTGAATTTGAAAATAAAAATGTGCTCATCTAGCTGTATAGATTGTATTAGTGCATCTCTTAAAGGGAGTGGGCCCTGTTCTGACCTCACACTAGTTTTACACTGGCGAATTTCACTAACATCAGTGGAGTTTTACCTGATTTACACTAGGGTAAATGAGATCAGAATCAGGCCCAAACAGCTTGGGTATGGCTGCAGTTCAGGAAGGTTAAATTTGGATAAGAGAAACACAGGCAAAATAAAAACATTTAAAATTTCATAACATTTTGTCAGCTGTTTGCAGCCTCTCAACGTTTCTTAAACACTGTTAAATCTTTCGATTACATTGGTTTCTATTTTAATTGGATGTATTTCTGTACACATGCATATGTACCAGCTGGGGTGTACATGGATGAATAGTATTATTATTTGTATTACTGTGGCACTTAGGAGTCCCAGCCATGAACCAGGACCCCATTGAGCTAGGCACTGGACAAACACAGAACAAAAAGACGGTGCTGTGTGCATGTATCTGTATATGTTGTACCTGCTGGGCTGTGGTTACATCTTTAGGAATGCATATGTATGCTTGAGTTGTTTGTATATGCATTAGTTTGTGCCTCTGTACATGAGGATGCGTACCACTTGGGCATGGGGGGCGGGGTGTAGATGATTTAAATTACAGTATCATCTCACTCTCCCTCCCTGTGTCAAGTTAACATTAATACACATTACTTTAACCACTCTTCATCTTCCTGAGAAATTATGGGCTGAATTCTCCGCCCTTAACTCAGCACTTACACAAGCTAAATCCCCACTGACTCCCTGACTACAGGATCTGGACCGATATTTTTCCACATTTTGGGCTGCATTCCCTAAATGTCATCATCATCTGATCCCCCTCCCTATCACACACACACACACACACACACCACCAAAATACACACCTGGTAGTGCAGAAACAAAAGTCTGAACAACAGATGGTACTTGGCTCTCCTGCAGACAGAGCACAGCTGCCAAAGGTGAAACTGACCTGTGGTTGGCTGAGAAGTGTGCAATGCTCACTGAAGAATATGCATAATCCTAGTCAGACTCTTCGTTAACCAGCAGAGTACAGTGCATTTAAAGCCATGGAGTAAAGCTCTTTGGAATGCTTTCTTTAAACACCATTATTATGTATATATGAAATGTAAGTACTCTTTGTTCATTAAGGTGACCCCTTTTGACAAAATATGCTGACAATTTTTCTCTATGTCCCTGTATATAGATAACTGGTGAAAAAAATGTCTGATGTTTTTCAGTCATCTGTACAGAAAAATGGAGCATAGCTCAGGCTACACATGCAATAAGAACTTATAACTAATTCTCTTTGGTACCTTTATTAAATACTTATCAAATGTTGCTCAAATTCATCTCATACACTGATAAAAAAAAGTCTATGGCTCACAGTTTTTGCAAGCAAACCTGAAATTCTTATCTCAACTACAACTGACAATACACTTCTTTGTTATCCTTTATTTTTTCTGCAAGATGCCATTTCTCACTGATTAACTAAGCAGGAAACATCTAAATAATAAATGAATACATGCAAATGAACTGGAAGGATTGTTCTTTCCATAGACTGTAGCGTAACCACTGCTTACAATTTAATTGTGAGGTTCACAATATTTGGTGTTTTTAAGAAAGCCCCTTGCTCACTGGACACATGATTAGGTGAGACTCTCAGGTCTCATTTTTTAAAGAAGAATAAGTTTCTAGTCCTCATGGTTGTGGAGAAAAGCATGAAAAGGTCACCCTTAATGCTCAAAGCCAGAAGGCAAATCAAAACTCTAATGTATTGTTTTTTAAAAATTCCCTGATTTTTGTGCCAGTCTCAGAATGGGGCCTGGCTTATGATTTTTGAACAGTTGGGGTTGTTCACAGCATCCTAGAAGGGGGAAGCCAAACCAAACTAAGAAAAAGTCCCCTTTAAGAATACACCCAAACCAACCCAGCTAGCAGAGTCCCTAGTTCTCTTATTGTTTTGGGACTGAGGTAGGCTTTCTCCCTTTCCTTTGGGTGCTGGGTCAAGTGAGGAGCCACTTAACCCTCTTCATAAGGCCCTTAGCTCAGAGCCACCAAACCTACAGTCAGAGAAACAAAGTATCTAGGAGCCAGGTTTATGACCTGACTGTCTACACCCTCTAATAACAACCATACCCCTCTCCCACTCAGCTTCCTTTTCCTGTTTATATAGGCCAGGCCCCAGGGTGGGGAAGGGTGCTCCTTGATTGCACCCATGCTATGCTGGCTGTAAGCTTCAGACCGTTCCTTAAAGAGGTAGCACACCCTGCCACAGTTTGGCAGTACTTGGAATGGGCTGGCACTGACATGCTCATTACAGCTGAGGATTTGCAGTCACCTTCTTTAATACCTTGAGCTGGTGAGTAAGTGGCCTTGAACCTATTACCTGAACAGTCTGGGATTGCACCAAATTTGCTAACATTAGTAATAAACATATTATTCATAAAAGCAATGAGATGAGGATGGTGATATTCCTGATATCACACCTTTCTACCTGTCACCTGTAACTGTAAGGTACCCTAAGGCAGTGGGTTTCAGACTTTTTTTCTGGCGACCCAGTTGAAGAAAATTGTTAATGCCCACAACCCAACGGAGCTGGGGAGGAGGGGCTTGGGGTGTGGGAGGGGCCCAGGGCTGGGCAGAGGGCTGGAGTGAGGGCTGCGGGGCGGGGCATGGAATGAGTGGTTTAGGGTGTGGAAGGGGGCTCTGGACTGGGGCAGGGGGTTGGGGTGTGGGAGGGGGTCAGGGTGCAGGCTCTGGGGTGGGGACAGGGATGAGGGGTTTGGGGTGCAGGAGGGGGCTCTGGGTTTGGGGGGGCCTCAGGGCTGGGGTAGAGGGTTGGAGTGCGGGAGGAGGTCAGGGTCCTGGGCTGGGGGTGCAGGCTCTGGGATGGGGCTGGGGATGAAGGGTTTGGGGTGCAGAAAAGGGCTCAGAGCTGGGACAAGGGATTGGGGCGTGGGGTTGGGGCACGGGCTTACCTCGGGCGGCTCCCGGTCAGCGGCGCAGCAGGGGTGCTAAGGGAGGCTTCCTGCCTGTACTGGCACTGTGCTGCACCCCAGAAGTGGGCAGCAGCAGGTCCGGCTCCTAGGCGGAGGGGCGCAAACGGCTCCACGCAGCTCTCGCCTACAGGCACCAACCCCCGCAGCTCCCATTGGCTGATGGAGTGCAGAGCAGGTGCTTGGGGTGGGGACAGCATGTGGAGCTCCGTGGCCCCCCCACCTAGGAGCCGGACCTGCTGGCCGCTTCCGAGGTGCAGCATGGTGTCAGAGAAGGTAGAAACTAGCCTGCCTTAGCCAAGCAGCACCACCAATGGGACTTTTAACAGCCCGGTCCACGATGCTGACCAGAGCCACCGCGACCCAGTGCCTTCCATTCCGCGACCCAGTACTGCAGTTTGAAAACCACAACCCTAAGGATCACTACCCGAAAGTCCTAGTGGTGAAGGAAGGCAGGAGAGACTGTGTAGGACAGAGGGTGTTTTTTCCTGAAGAATGAGTAACTTCTGGTTAATACCCTCCTGTCTGCATTGTTCCAGGATTCTATGTCAAAGTCCCAGACATCTGTACCTCTACTATCAGGCAAACTTTGGCCCACAATAATGGAAAGAATAAATTTTATTTATCTGGTAACCACTTCACATTCCCTCCTATCAAAAGTAAGCCATAGCAACTTTGTTGGGGGTTGCTCCTAGCAACTAGACTTTATCACATAGTCATTTAATAATCCATATCCTCCTGCAGAATCATTTCAGCTCTGCAAAGCATCTGTTGTCTCTCTGAATCCAACATAGATGCCTATAATTAGTATCACTTTGGCAAATCCTCTTATTTAGGAGAGTCCAACCTCTATGAGTACTGTACTTACGTGACATTTCACAAACTTACGCAAATTGCTAGTACATGTGCTGCAGGGAATCAGCCAGCTTTCGCTTAGATTGTCTTCTCTATCTCTAATTTCTACATATCACAGCCCTGGTAAAGTTACCTCTGCTTCTTCCTAGGACACTCACCAGGCTACAGTGTTTGTGTCCCAGCATGTTGGACCTGTGTGCTCTTAAGTGTCCCTTGGTTTGGGTAGTCTCAGTATTGACTCTTTCTCTGGTCTCTCTGGCATGCTTCCTGGACACAGACTCTGATGTTTGCCCCTTCACAGGAGTGGGAACCTCACAGACCGGCTGCCCCAAGACCCTAGGACCAGTTAGGGACACCCCTTCCTGCAAGACACTCCAGTAGCTTAAGCACACCCAGTGCTCTAGCCTTGTGGGCAATCAGATTTACAAATTTACCTCTCCAGTGATAGTTAAAGCACATAACATACAGACTTTGTAAAGGTTCCCAAACCGTTCACTCTTTACTTTAGATAGCACATGAAAAACAAAACAATAAAACACCCACAGGCTCTTCTTTGTTTCAGTTTCATCTCCACTCTGGAGCACACTTTGGGCTTAAATCAGAGTCATCTAGGGTGCCCAGGATCCGCCCCCTTCT
The DNA here is from genome assembly GCF_016161935.1 of Mauremys reevesii. Lineage (NCBI taxonomy): Eukaryota > Metazoa > Chordata > Testudines > Geoemydidae > Mauremys > Mauremys reevesii. The sequence goes on along the minus strand of NC_052635.1, from coordinate 30,668,083 downwards.
GCTTCTGCTCTTTTCCCTCTCTCGACTTTAAAATGACAAGAGTACTCCTTTTATAAAGTTGCAATCCCTTTTGTCAGGTGACCCACAATCAGCCTCATCAGGTGATCAAAGTACCCACCAGGAATCTATAGCTTAGTTACTGGCCTACCTGGGTGGGTGGCCTGGTTTTCTTGGTATGCTGCTGTCTTTGTCCAAGGAGGCTTCTATTTGAATAGTATCAGAGGGGTAGCCGTGTTATAGTCTATAAGGTGCCACAGGATTCTTTGCTGCTTCTATTTGAATAGAATACTACCAAGGTTTAACGACCCTTCATTTCTAGCTCATTGTTAGCATTGTGTCACTACGCTTTGGATTTTTCACCCCTGGCTGGAGGTGAAAAGAGAGCAGAGAGGCAGGCAAGTCTAACAATCAAAATGGAGTTCGCAGTGTGATAAAGATACATGCAGAGAGTTCATATCCCAAACTGGGATTCATAAATTGTACCCAGATTCCCCAAAACATCAGGTGGTGTTTCTGTGATACCCAACGAAGTTGCTGCTTCAGGGAGGATGCTGTGAGATGTGGCATGACCACTACCAGTGTGTTCTGCTGGGCTCTGAAGCCCTGTCTGTTTTTCACTATTTCCTTCCTTACTTTGTACCTTCATTTGGTAACTAACTTGGATTTGCTGAGATCCCTTCTCCCTACCCTACCAATGTGTAACTCCTCACCAGGAGCGGCGCCAGGATTTCTGGCGCCCTAGGCAGAATTCAGGGGGCGGCATTTTGTGCGCTCCCCATGGGGCGTGCGGGAGCTTCTGGTTCTGCTCCCATCGTGCCGCCGAAGAAGGACCCTTCACCGAAATGCCGCAGGCGACAGCGGCAGTCATTGAGCTGCTCAATTGCCTGCCGCTGTTTTCCGCGGCACGTTGGCAGAAGGTCCTTCTTCGGCGGCACGACGGGAGCGGAACCGGAAGCTCCCATGCGCCCCGTGGGGAGCGCACAAAATGCCGCCCCCTGAATCCTGGCGCCCTAGGCAACCGCCTAGGGTCACCTAATGGAAGCGCCGGCCCTGCTCCTCACCAAGGAATCTGCTCCTATTCAAGTTTCTGACCTCTCCTTTCTTGTTCCCAGATGGACCATCCCTGGTAAATGTTGCTGGAAGTCTGGTCTTGTCTATGGTACAGAAATTACTCATTGATGACAATGGGTGTTCAGCTCTGGCCGGCTGGTTGGCCTGCCTCTCTCGCACTTTCATTTTTATACTGCAGCCCATCACCCTAGTATTTCAGCACCTTCCATGTAAAATCATTAGTGATAGTGAAGTCCCTAGTGGACTATATGTAGTTTCTGGCACTTCTCCCTTTCTGGGGTCAAGAACTGTTGGGGTAGGGTGGGGTTTTTTGGTTGTTTATGGTTTAGGGTAGGAGTTTGGAGATAAAGGGGGTGTCATTATTGCCATCTATTGTCAGCAATAGTGTCAACAGGTGCCGCTAAACCAGTTCTAAACATGGCAAAAATCTGTCTGGGGATTGGTCCTGCTTTGAGCAGGGGGTGGGACTAGATGACCTCCTGAGGTCCCTTCCATCCCTGATAGTCTATGATTCTATGGTTTGTCCTTGTACACACCTGATGCTAAACTGTGTTCAACACTTGTTCCACTGCACCTGTCATTGGCACCCACTATTGGCAATAGGTAATTGTTGTAGTGTAGCCTGGGTTGTGGGGAATAGCAGTTTCCTGGGTAATTGATCTTTTGTCTTCTCCCTCCCCTCCCCCCGCCCCCTCCCACTCCGGTCAGTGTGCCAGAAAGCTTTAAACATTTCTGGGCTGTGTCACGCTATGATAGTGCAGTCTCGGCATTGCTTTGAGACAAGGACACTTGAGGTTGAATACTGGGAAACCTTCCCTGATGGGGATATCTTACTGGCTGGTGGCATAGACCAGTGGTTCCCAAGCTGGGGTTCATGAACCCCTGGGTGTTCGCAAAATGTTACAGGAGGTTCTCGAGAAAAAATTCCCTAATGGCGGACAGAGCTGTGCCTAGGGACACTGGAGCCAGCATCTCAGAGCCCCTGGACTTCCAAACGTTAAGCAGATCAAAGCAAACATATCTATCACACGACTCCTTATAAGAAATGCAAAGGGAGGTGAATATTTTTTTTGTTTTTAAAATGAATTAGGCAGCTAGTGTTGTTCTTAAAATTATTATGAAGAACAAGTTTAAGCTTTGTTGTAACGTGCATTGTTTGCCTGGACTGTTCAAGAACTGAATGCTTGTGTAGGAGGAACTCTGAGTTGGCTTCTTAAATCCCTTCATGCTGTTTCACCTCTGATATTCCTTGATGAAATCTACGAGCCATGTATTATAACAGGCTTATTCAAAATGATACAAGGGAAGAAGTGAGATCTTGGAAGAGTGTTGCCGTTTTCATAATGTAATAAAAATACTGTCATGATAAATAATAATTAATAATACATAGTGTGTAATCAGCATGTCCTAATGACCAATTTTATATTTCCAAGATCACTGCTTTTCTAATTTATACTCAGGTCAAGGAGAAAATCTCTGGAAATATTCATTTTTAGGAGGGGGTTTGTGAGACTTGACATTTTAGTGAAAGGGGTTCACAGGTTGTTAAAGTTTGGGAACTACTGGCATAGACAACCAGGTGACGCGGTGACTCAAGTCATTTAAAACTGGACTGGACAAGACAATGGGGAATAGACTGTAGGGAACAATCCTGCCCTGGCCCATAGAGGGGATGGACTGGTTGGAATCTAATGAAGCATCTCCATCTCCAACGTCTCTGGTTGTATGATATGAAGGTCTAATTTAGAATAACCCTTTGGTCAGACTCCAGCTCCTGCCCCCCCCCCCCAGTGCTGCCAGTTGAGCCTTCGCACCAGAAATAGCTTCATGCTGTGTAGCTCCCTGGTGCTCTGATCAAAAATATCTGGGGGGGGGGAGGCGGGGGCTGGCGCTGAATAACAGAGACAATTTATATTCAGTTACTGTGAGCTTGAATTCTTAATTCAAACCCAAAAATGAACTGGAGCAGCTTGGCATCCCCCAAACCCATCCCATGCCGGGTGAGCCTTGGGTGCGGTGGTTGCCAGTGGGCAGCATTTAGTGGGCTATGACCAGGGCGAACCGTCGGCGGCTGCGGGAGGTCAGCTGAGCCGCGCGACCAGCGGACCCTCCGCAGTCATGCCCTGGCTATGACCCACCCCACCGCAAGCAGCGTAGCTCAGCTGGAGGCTGCAGTCTGCATGTCACTAGTATTGATCATTTATGGTGCCAATCATTGCCAAGAACAGAGCCGGCACTAGCCATAAGCAGACTAAGCAATTGTTTAGGGCCCTGAGCAGCTGCGGGGGGGGTGGGGGCAGTATTCGCTTTTTTAGAATGGGGGAGGGCAAAATATTTCTCCTCAGGACCCCCAATGGGCTAGCACCGCCTCTGGCAAGAGTGAGAGCGAGAGAAGCGCAGGACTCGGGGGGTGGAAGGAAATGGGGGGGAGGTGGCGGAGAGCGGAGTAACACCTGTCTGTGCACCTTGCAAAGCTCTTGGGAGCGTGGGGGGGGCGCAGCAGCTCCAGCTCCTGCCCCTGGCTAACGGGGGGTCCCTCCTGGATTACCCCCCATCTGCCAGTCCCCGGGGCAGCGCCCCTATCTGCCAGTGCCCCTTTGGGGACGTCTCTCCTGGGCTGCTCCCACTCCCGAGTCCCAGGTCCCCCGTGCAGCACCGAGCCCCGTCTCCGGGTCACCTCCCCACGCCGGTTGCCCGTCCCCATTGCGGGCCCCGCCCCGCCCGCGCTCAGCCCGGTCCCGGTGGATCACACACCTCGTACTGCGGAGCTGCGCGGCACCTTCGGACTGAGTCACTCCGGATCCACGCGCGGCGGCGGCCGAGTTTCTGCGCCTGAGGCTGGGTAAAATCTGCGGGGATCGTGGGGAGCCGCGCAGAGCCCGGAGGGATCCCCCCAGGGACCCGGAATTCCCCCCTTGGGGCGGGACCGAGGTATCCGCTCCTGCCCTTCCCCGAAGGGTTCTGGGGATCCCCCCCGGTGCCCCCTCAGGGACCTGGCATCCCCACCTCACCCTCCACCATAGGGTTCTGGGGAGCCCCCCCTCTCAGGGACCTGGCATCCCCACCTCACCCTCCACCATAGGGTTCTGGGGAGCCCCCCCTCTCAGGGACCTGGCATCCCCACCTCCCCCTCCCCCCACAGGGTTCTGGGGAGCCCCTCTGCCCCCTCTCAGGGACCTGGCATCCCCACCTCACCTTCCCCCACAGGGTTCTGGGGAGCCCCCCTGCCCCCTCTCAGGGACCTGACATCCCCACCTCACCATCCCCCATAGGGTTCTGGGGAGCCCCCCTGCCCCCTCTCAGGGACCTGTCATCCCCACCTCACCGTCCCCCATAGGGTTCTGGGGAGCCCTCCCACAGCCCCAGTTGCAAGAGGATATTTTCCTGCATCCCTCTTAAGGACTCAAGGATTCCCTTCTGCACCACCCTTAGAACAGGGGAGATTCCCCCTTGCACCAATCCCTCATGCATCTTCCCTAAGGACTCACTTGTTCCCTTGCTGCAGCAACCCCCCATCTGCTTCCCCTTGAACCCTCTGCAGTAAACAGCACCCATGAAGGTAGAGGAAGTCGTCTCGCTTTCTGACACCACCAACTTCAACTTCAGCACTGCTACCACTATCCCCTGCCCAGTTAACCGGATTTTCACCCATCGCTTCCTGCCAGCCGTGTACCTCATCGTGTCCCTGCTGGGGCTGCTGGGGAATGGGCTGGGCCTGTGGAATCTCTGGGCCGGGTCCCGGAGGAACAGCTGGAACACCCTCAGCGTGCTGATGTGCAACCTAGGGGTGGCAGACTTACTGTATGTGATCACGTTGCCCTTCCTGGTGACCTACTATCTCCAGGGGGGCGTGTGGCTCTTTGGGAAAGGCTGCTGCAGGCTGACGCGGGCCCTCTTCCACCTCAACCTCTATGCCAGCATTGGCTTCCTGACCTGCATCAGCATCCACCGCTACCTGGGCATCGTGTACCCACTGAAGATGCTGGGTAGGTGCCAGACTCTAGGCCTCCCCTTCTTCATCAGTGCCTTGGTCTGGGCATGGGTCATCATCCAGGTGTCTCCTGATTTTGGCTTCAGCAAAACAGATAGCACTGGTACACGGTGTCATGATACGACAGGACATGAGAACCTGGGCACCTATCGGCCCTACGTCCTGGCTGTAACTATGACAGGCTTTGTCATCCCCTTCCTCATAATCATTGGCTGCTACTGCCATGTGGTGGTGGTCCTCTGGAGGAATGAAAACGTGGACCCAAACCTCAAGAGAAGAAGCATCAAACTGGTAGTGTTAGTGATGGTCCTGTTCTCTGTCTGCTTCCTCCCATATCACATCTTCAGGAACCTTAACTTGCTGTCCCGAAGCTGGCAACTCCAGGGGTCCTGCACCCAGACTTCAAAAAACATCTATGTCTCCTATCAGGTGACCCGGGGCCTGGCCAGCTTCAACAGTGCCCTGAACCCCCTGCTGTACCTAATGACCAGTGAGGAGTGCGTGTCACGTATGAGGACCATGAGTCAAAGGGCTGGCCAGTCTCTGGGGTCTCTCTGGGAGAGGAGAACCCAGCGCCAATCAGATCAGAAGAAAACGAGCATCATTCTCTGTGAAGAATCTGAAGAGGCATGTGATGAACTCTGAATTGGTTGGTTAAAAAAATAAGAGCATAGTCTGACTAGGTACATGGCAACTTACTTGTGTGTGGTGCCCCATTCCCTGCCCCTCCAGCTGTCTGTTTTGCCTTTTTAGAGTGCAAGCACATTGGGGCCTGGACTGAGCCTCCCTCTGTTTGTGCAGCAGCTAGCCCAATGGGGGAGTTACTAAAAACTATTACTAAAAAAGTGGGTACCAGCCTTATAGGGCCTGGCCCAACCTGCCAAGCCCAGTTTTGTATTCTATAAAAATGATGTGTGTGTGTGTGTATATATCTGTATAGATATTCTGCTGATCCTGAAATATTTGTCAGTTTCTCCCCAAAACAGAGGGTTAAACATTGTTAAACTTCAACTTTTATACTGGCCCATCAAGCTAACAACTCCCCCATGCATTTAAGAATGCAGGTACCCCTGCCGCAAGAGCATGCGCCCTACGTCCCACCACTCTACTCAGCCGATGTGCTTCATCCTGTGAGCAGGCGGGGATTTGAAATACATTCTCTCCCTTCACCTAGGAAAGGGCATATTATTACTTACTTACCTACCTCGTGAGGACCAACTGTGGGCTTGTAAAGGGTTTTGAGGATGAAAAGGTCTATAGAAGCTCTGAGCAGTACAGCTATATCTCTTATGAAGTAATACGACAGCTCCTGGGTTAGCTGGTGATGGCTATGTGGGTGGCAGCATGCCCCAGGCTCAGTGACAGTAGGTTATGTATCTTACTGGGCAGACATGCCTTAGGTCTTCTCCATCTCTCCTCCAAGATTGTGCAGCTGCTGACAGCAGACTTGCCTTTTAAAGTTTCAGGAGGCTGGTGCTCTATTAGGATAATGACTGCAGAATTCTGAACGATGCCTGGAACGATGCAGAAGCTGATTACAGTGGGGAATCCTACGGAGAATTTTTCACAATCTGTAGGCATATGATTGCATTTTACAGTGTCTCTTGTGCATTGGTCCTAGACCTACATTTTCAAAAAAGTAGGTATGCAATTGCATGCCTAATCTGAGTGTGCATGTGATGTGATTGCATTCATTGTCATAGTCATTATACATGAAAACGATCCGTTATGTGTGCGAGTAGTAATTTGCAATAGCATTCGCCACACTAGCACGTTCAATCAGGGTAACTGCATACAGAATTCTTCTGGAAATTTTGGCCCTAAAATATTTGAAATTGTGGAAGAGATTAAAAAAATAAAGTAGACATACAAATATGCATGTAAAATAAGCACACAGTTACATGCCCAATCTGTGTGCACAATCTTAATAACTGTATGTTTGCAAATTAGTCACACATTTTGTTGGTACTGTCACATGCTTAAACTTGATGAAGATCTGTCCCAATATTTCATTAAATAGGTGGGCATTAAATGTAACATGCCGATGATGCTGATATTTAGGAAGAGAAGACTTAAGCCCACTGCAGTGCAATGCAAGCAGGAAAAGGCCAAAGAACTGATAGCAAAGATCGTATTTTCATTGTCTCCAAAGTGGATAGATTGTTATTGCTGGCAGCAGGTGTCCTCTGCATAGTGCAGAAGCTATAGCCACAAACTGGTATTTTACCTTCTTCTCCTCTCCATCTTTTCCAGTTCAGATGGCTTGAATATTTCAGCAATTATTAGAACAGTAAAGGACATTCAGCAGTAGGGTTTTCAATTCTGAAGATAGCTTTAAACAATAAGAATGATCCAGATTTGTGCAGCTGCCGAAGTGAGAGAAACTTTGCTATTTGGAAAAATGCCTGATATTTATCACATTCAGCTGCTGCAGTGTTCAGATCCTCCTTTGATATACACCAAAGAAACCATGGCTAGTTTACATACTGAGTTAATACATCATGTTAAAGAGCAAATAAATATTTAGTGCTTCCAGTGATAAGTTGTTTGGTTTTTTTAAAACTTACAAGAACACAAGCCAGATGGCCTGAGGGATAGAGTTGGAAGCCTGCCTTGCCATGACACAGGAGAAGTGACAGGTTTTGGCTGTGGGATTGGCATCGAATGCAGGATCTGCTACTTACCCAGCTACCTGTCAAGATCAAGAGTGGCAAGACTCCAGTCATTGAGAGGGGGGAGCAATGATACTCTTGCTGGTGGATGGACTAGAGGCACGATCCCACAAGATGCTTAGCACTCTGTCCCTTATCCAGCACAGCATTTAAGCATATGCTATATTTTAAGATGATAAGTAGTCCCTCACTGAAGGCAAAAGTCATATTAGATTATCCTGATTTGTGAGCCTTGGATGACCTAATATGTCTTTTCCACCTCTAATGTCAGTGAAGTGGGAAGGCCCAGAGGATCGCAGGACCTGCCCTGGACTGGCCTTTTGTCAGCTTGCAGAGTCCTCAGAGGGGCATATCTTCATGGCACTACACTGTTTCCCTCTAATGCTGATTTCACAAAATAAGTACCCAACAGTGCCCTGGCCTGTGAGAGCTCTCAGTTGGCATAACTCTCCAGCACAGGTTTCAGATCCTAGATTCAAAGGCAATCCAGTTGGAAGGGCTCCTCTGGGTCAACTTGTCCAACCACTTGTCAGCCAAACAGGTCCCAGTGCGATCCTTTCCATACACATATTTCATCTCAGCTTGCAGATGCACTTCAGAATAATGCCTGTTTTTTGTACAGCTGTGTCACCTCCCAACCACACTCTTGTTTAAAAAAAGATTTTCTGTCATTACTTCCACATCCCAGCTGTCTGCATGTTTGCAGTTCTGCTTGGTAATAGTTTGATTTTGCTTTGTACATTCTTGGTAGATGAATCATGTTCTTCTGAGAAAGGGAGAGTTGCGTAGGAGGCAACAGTGAAACCCTTCCTCCATCCCTTTGAAAAGCCTTTGGAGACGCCACTGCACAACCTACCCTTTTCCAGTAAAGCCCAGTGATAACTCCTCAGTCATTTTTAAATGAATGATTAACTGATCTGAGTCCAAAGTCAGTTTATAGCACATTCTCATCGGCTATGGAGACAAGAAACCGACTAGATCTCTACCACTGCTTGTTATTGGGCAACTGGATGAATGGCAAAGGTATTTACATACTTATGGTTCATCTGTTGCTAGACTTGCATCATAAGCAAAGGTTTTAGTGAACTTTCTCTTGCGGTTTGGCAGGCCGCGCTCATGGGATTTGCATAGTGTTTATATTTGGCATAGTGCTGGCCTTGATCACGGGTGAATTTCACTCCAAAGTGAGTGATTTTGGTGCTGCATGTGTATGTTCATGAAAGGTGGTTGAAATTCACCACTGTGAAGAAGGCCCATATAGGCCTACGGGACATAAGTGGTGTACAGACTTTGTGCTACAGAGGATGAATTTCACCTTGGGCGCCCAATGCATTCTCCCTAGCCACTGTATATTTAAAGCCCATTCGAACAATGGAGAGCAAAATAAAACAAAAGTTATAGAAAAAGAATCTGAGAATAAAATGAAGATTTTGTAAGAAACCAGCAAAAATTGAGGAAATTCAAAACGACTGTGTTTGCTCCTACTGTTTCAACCCCTTTAAAAAGGATTAAGGCTATGAGTGTGTCAGGCTTAACGCTGTGGTTTTTTACTTTTATCACTTTGTGCCACTCTTGAGTTAATGCTTAGTGAGTTTGTTTCCTCTGAACTGCATAAGAAAGTCCCCTCCATGCATAGAGCCAAACACTCTCTATTGACTATACACATGCTTTTGGCCCACCAGCCTGCCTTGCTAACCTTCACTGCCGAGTAGACGAGCAGTAAAACCTATTGTAAAGCCTGCACCCCTTCTCCAGAACTCATTATAAAGTGAGAAGGCAAAAGTGATCCTTCGTAAGTTCAATACTTGTTGCTTTGTTTGCTCTTTCCTGACTAGCGCAAGAGCCATTGCAGTTCGTCTTTAATGTGTGTTGTGTCTTCCATGCAGTCTTTATCCCCTGAATGCCCTAAAGGTCTAGGGCCAGTTTCTGTACGCAGGTTGCAACAGAGAGGGTCAGCTCCCTGACTTCCTACCAGCCCCAGTCCTAGCCCTGAGTGCAGGTTAGAATGGGCTTTGACTTCAGTGGTGTTTGGCTAGGGCCCTAAATTCAGAATGAATTAGGGTGACCAGATGTCCCGATTTTATAGGGACAGTCCCGATTTTGGGGTCTTTTTCTTATATAGGCTTCTATCACCCCCCATCCCCGTCCCCATTTTTCACATTTGCTGTCTGGTCACCCTAGAATGAATCTATTTTGACCCAAATCCCTTCCTTTCTGCTGAAGGTGCCTTTTAATTCTTGGTTTCCCTTTACGTAACCTCACCATTTGGCATGATGTGAAATTGTTTTGTGGGCAGCGACTAAGGGTCTGCTATGCAGAAGTGCTGAGAACCCACAACTCCAGCGAAAGCTAATGGGAGTGAGGGACACTCAGACTTTCTGGAAATCAGGCACTGATTGTGGATTTTGATTGACTTGTCTATGAAGGGGTTTTTAATCCACAGCGATTTGATGTGCATTAGTTAACTCACAACATGCCAGCCGTACTAATGGCATACACACAGGACAGCTGTGCCCTCTTTCAGTTCATACTGTTGTGTAGACAGGCTGGGATCCTATGGTTCTTGCAGTGCGTACTCTGGGATGTCTCTTGCTGCGCATTGTGGGGTGCTTAGAGAGAAGCCTGTGGAATTCTGGGACATGGAGTCAAATTCCAAAAAACTCCACAATTCCACTGTCTCTGTCCTGTTTCCTCTCTTTCTGGCTGAGCTAGTGCCATTTTCAAATTGCTGTCAGCTACCGTGGACCCAACAATGCTCCGTGCCACTATGCTGGCAACTGCGCATAAGCAGAGGCTGCTTGAGCTGTATTTTTGCTGCTGAAGCCAGGTGGCTTCAGGTTTGGACTTCGCCAGCCACACCACTGAGCAGATGATCTGGCTGCAGGAGCAGTTCCTCCAGCAGCGGTGGTGGCAGTGGAGGAAGTAGGGCTAGGAAGAAGAAGATGACACTGAGTAACTGCTACTACAGGAGCTATTCATGGAGCAGCTTTACACAGGGATGGTCTTCACTGAAAAATTACACTGGCATAGCTACAACTCCACACCCTTGAGATATGTTGTTAAGCTGACCTAGCCCCCGCTAGAGACAGTGCTAGGGAGATGGAAGAATTCTTACCACCTCTCAGGGAGGTGGATTAAGTTTCCTCCCATTGCTGTAGTAAAGTGTCTACACTGAAGCACTGCAGCTGTAGTATTTTAAGTGTAGACATAGCCACTGTGCAGCATTGTTTCTGGGAAACCAGCATGAATTAGCATGAAAGTATCATTCTGCAGATCTGGGATGACCTCCAGTGGCAAGAGAATTTCAAGATGACAAAGGCAATCTTTTTTGAGGTCTGCAGTGAACTCGCCCCAGAGATTCAGTGGCAGCTTACCAACATGCGGTGCCCCATATCTGTTGAGAAGCACTCACCATTGCCAAGTGTTACCAATCCATAGGTTGGTAAAGGGAGATTGACTCTGTTGGTCATGCAGAGGTGTGCTACCATGCATAAGGTATTGTTGCCTCAAATTATAAAGCCTGGTAATGATCAGGAGATTAGTGATGGCTTTGCATGCATGGGGTTCCCAAACAGGACTGGGACAATCGATGGGACCCATTTGCCTCCAGCACCAGGACTCATGGTTTATAAACAGAAAAGGGGTATTTCTCCATGATGCTCAAAAGGCTGCTTGACCACCAAGGCAGTTTTGCAAACGTAAATGCAAGGTAGTCTGGGAAGGTCCATGATGCTAGGGTCTGTTGGAACTCAGCTCTGTGTAACACAATGAATAAAGGACAGTTTGGCTCCTCCCAAGATCATTATGGACTTTAATGGTGTGGCAATTGCGTTGGTTAGCCCGGAAGAACCTCTGCTTGTCTGGTTAATGAAGCCATTCACAGGCCACTCGGACAGAATGGAGGAACTGTTTAACTATCACTTCTGTAGTTGCAGAATGACAGTGGAGTGTGCACTCGGCCTTCTGGAAGGAAGGTGCTGCTGCTTTTGGCATAGCTTAGAGGCTTCAGAAAAAAAAACAACCTTGCCCAAGGTTATAGCTGCATGTTGTATTTTGCACAATATTTGTACAGCTTTGCTATCTGTAAGGAAAACATCTTTTCCTGTAAGAATGTGTCTCACAGGGCATTTATACTTCGGCAGGAAGTTGTAGACTTAATACCTTTATGGGAAAGCAGTGCCAGTGTTTACCTTATGTAAACCGAGAACAGTGATGTGATGGAGGGTATAAACCCTGCCCTGCGCGGGAAGGGGCTGGCACGGCTTTGTGTGCTAAGGTAGCCCTGGCCCTCCAACCCTGCCAGTCATGTGTGGTAGGGAGGAAGGCTCTAAAAGGAGGAAGCTGCAGTCAGTGTGGGGGAAGCCCTGAGCGGGAATGGTTCCTGAAGCAGCAGAAGGAACTCCCATGCCTCAGACCCCTCAGCTCCGCAAAGAGTCCAGCGAACCCCAAGAGCAAACCCGGCAGGGAGAGACTGATTTGGCTACCTGGGCATCCCTGCAGGAAGGTGATGCCACTGACCTTTTATCTTTTGGCTGACCCTGGGAGGGGCTTATTCTCTGCTGAGTTTGAACTTTTGCTTTTCCCCACCCATAAATGAAGTAAGAAGGCACCCAAGGGCTGGGCCCACTGCTAGGACTAAGAAGGTTGGGCCTGGACAGGGCTGTCCCTGTGGTGGTAACTGGGCATGGCAAGGGGCCCTGCCCCTGCTAGAGAGGTGTCCCGGAATGACTCTTTTACAAGTATCCAAGCTTCTTTTAACGTACCCAGTGTCTCAATGAAGTGCAACATTTTGCAATTGAATGTTGCTGTTATTCAGGAATGCTATGGAGGGCAGCAGTGTAGCCAGTAGAAAACAGAATTTACCCATTTCTCATTCGGGGAACTTGGAGGTTAGTTTAGATTAGTTTCCCCACTTCTTTTATTACCATTTCACCACTGGCAGGAGGGGAGGCAAGATGGGGTAGAGGCTGTGGATGCCATTTTGAGCTAGCAAACAAGATTGGTGGGTGGGGGAGGGGAGCATTCACTGGGCAGGACAGATGTGGGGAGGGGAAAGGAAAATAGGAAGCTGGGATGTGCCCTCAGTGACACGGGCTGCTAAACAGACAATGGTCAGGGCTTGAGCAGAAGCCAGTTGCCTGGCTAGAGCAGACACCATTTTGAAAATGGACAGTATGGGCCACGGAAGGGAGAAGGGAGGCCGGGCTGGAGACTCAGAAAGGGTCATAGTTCACATCCCCCAAAAATGGTTGTGGGGCACCTGGAACAGAAGCTAGTATAATAATAAAGAGAGATGCTCACATGTCCAGCTTCCCTCCATAGGATTTGCCTCCTCAGTCCTGGCCTGGGTTTCTGGCTGGGAATCAGGCTCGCTTCCTACATGGCTGGAATTGGGGTCCTGAGTCCCAAAGAGATCCTGGCTTTCTGGGGAAAGCTCTTCACTGGCCTCCTTGTGTTCTGCCACTGATCACTCGTGGGAGGGACGGGTGTCGGTAACAGTGTCATTAATCAAAATCTTATCCAGTTCCTTCAAAAATGGACAGGTTATCGGTGCATGACTGCACTGTTTCCTGGCATCCCTGGTTTTAATGTAAGTCCTTCTGAGCCGTCTGCTCTTTATCTGGAACTGGTCGGCAGTGCAGTTGTAGCCCCTCGCACGCAGACAGCTGCTTATCAATGTCCACAAAGAGATCTTTAGTGCGGTGCCTGGCCCCAAGAGCTTGCTGCACTGATGCTTCTCTCCAGATGGTGAGGAGATCTGGGGTTTCTGCGTGGCTCCAGGCAGCTGCTCAAGACATGTTGTAAGGCTTCTGGAGTAATATCACAGCAGTACTGATATATTCTAACCCAGGAGCAAATGGGCAAACTCTGACCCCATTCCAGTTTTTAAATAGGGGAGGGGACATCTGGTCAACCTGACCCTAGAGCACTGGAGGGAACACAAGTAGGCAAGTCAGTAACAGACATGTGCAAAGCAGTGTAGGATAGCAGTTGGAGGACTGACAAAGTAACACAGCAGCATACAAACAATACATCACACTAACTCAATTTGCAGCAAACTCAGTACACTTTGAAAGTGGACTCCAGAATTTGCAGTAAATGTGGAGTTACTGTGCTCTAATGAATTGCGTCATGTGTACACAGGCATTTTCATATCGGACTAACACGAATTAATGTGGATTAACCCTCCCGTATAGATGAGCCCTAAATTACACGTGAAGGGACCAAACCATCTTTCAGTGAAGTCAATGAGAGTTTTATTGGAAGCAAGAGCAGACCTGGAATTTTGTGGCATTACTTTCCTGGCTCATTTAAATAAACATCTCTCAATCCACGATATGTTGGAAGTGTAATGAAAACTCATTGCATCTGATCAGAAATTCTAAGCTGACAGGCTAATAAAGCCAGTCCTGCAAAATGTATGTGGCTGCACACATACGCATGCACAGTTTGTTCCCCTTGAAATTAAAACTGGCTTTAAAAGAAAGCACACCCCTCCAAAACCCCAATGTTTTGGTTGGCATGCAAAACAACCTACAAGAATCAACTAGCGCTAATTCCAGAATATTAGCAACAGGCTAAATACACGACTCAAACAAATGCTGAGGTATTTTTGCATAAACAGCACAAATTTATAAAAACAGACAGCAGGGTGGCTATGGAAACACAAAGTCCTTTAAAGCATGACCCGTTTAGATGTCAAAACAAGGCACTGTGATTACCACAGACGGTCAAAAAATGCAAACACTGAATGAAAGGGTGGAACAGTGAATGCAGAATGAACTACCGAGACTCCTCGCCTTTCAACTGAACTATCGCCAAAGTGCATTTAATAGTTGTTGGCTACATAGATGGGAGTCTATTGAAAAGTGTGAGTAGGAGAGATCTGGACCCAAAAGGCAGACAGAGTCCATGGCATAGAACACATAGTCTCCAGCTGAAATCTAATGCTGACGAAGTTCCCCACCCCACTTCAGAAAGTTTGACTACAAAATGTGTCCAGTAAATCCTCATTCGGTAAACAAAAGCGGGCTGGCTGCCCTGGACTGTACTAGCTGGTCTTATAAATGTCTCTATGTCAGAGACTTCCAGGGCTCTGGGAGAGAGCTGGATGTGGTTTTTAAACAAGTGCTCGTGCTGATGGAGACATTCCTGCAGGACTTAAATGGTGCTAAGCGTGAAAATACCCCATCTAGCCAAAGTTTCCGTGTGTGACTGTAATGGCAGATGGACTCCCTTACATGGTAAGGTAGTGTCTTCCACTTCAGTCAATCACCCACTGTAGAGAGTTGCTATTTAGATAAGAGGAGGCCCAAATTCTGACTAAAGATAGAAGAAGACGGAGTCAAAGGAAGATCCATGTGGTAAAGGAAGATGACAACAAGTAGAAAATTACACGATTCACCTATAATTCCTGACTATTTAGAACCATCATGTGATATGTGAGCTGTGGTCCGTATTATGGTGGTGATGAGGGATGTAAAATCACCCACATGTTCTGAGGTAAAAGCAGATGAACACAATATGAGGGACGGCACCACGCAGATACAGTCTGGAGGGAAGTGATGGCTGAGATGGGAAATTAGGCTGTTCTGAGGGGGAGGAATTACTCCACAGCTTCGAGGGTGTGAGAGCAGGAACACATGGGAACCCACACAGAAAGGGAAGCTTGAAGCTGATTATCAGGCAACCCCCTCATGTGATGGGAAGTCGTGAAGCCTCCATCACTAACGGTGTCAGGGGAGATCTGGATATGACCCCAGAGCAGTCAGCCTTTGGCCCAACCCTAGGACATTTTTACGTGGAGGCGTAAGGGCCAAAAGCAGCTTTAGAGCTGCACACTGGGATGAGAGCAGAGATGCCGGGCAGAGGGGCTGTGCACTTCGCCTGCGCCATGGAGAGGATCGCCATGTCCATTACAATGGGTCGGCCAGTGGTTCCACGTGGGCACAACTATACTGCAGTGCCCTTTGCTACCTACACACAGCTGGGCTGCACCCTGTTGATCAGATGCCTTGGACTTTGCTCTCAGTTTGGGGGTGGAGGAGTCCTGTTCCGTTAGGTTTACCACAAGATTTACCACAAGCAAAACCCTTGTCCTCGGGCTTTGTCTGAGGAATTACTGTTGAGTCTCTTGTGCAGGCAGAGGCATTAGATCACCGAAATGTGCCCCCCCCCCACTCCTGCAAAAAAGGGCCAAATTTTGAAAGGAACAGATGAATCTACAAAAACTCCTGGGTACCCACAAAGAGCCACATTCACTGACCCAATGGCTGTGTGTGGAGTTTTGCAAAAGCATCTGTTGCACCCACTGGTCTGGAGGAAAGCCTGGGGAGTAAACCCTTGTTGGTGTAAAGGTGCAGAGACTGTCTCTCTATAGAGTAAACCAACATCTAGAGAAATGAAGACTAGTGAATGTATTGTTAATGCTGCATCCAGCTAACCCTTCACCTGGAGTTGTCCAGGGGCCCATTTCTCAGATTCTGGGAAAGAAGGGAGGCAGTTGAGCGATATCCAGGTGCCCGTTTCGCAGATTCTGGGAAAGAAGGGAGGCAGTTGACCAATATCCTCTCTTATGTGATTCTCTGGGTCTTTCTTCCAAACCTCGCAAGGTGCTCTGACATTCAGAGGCTAAGTGTCATTGACATGCACATACCAGTGATCTTATCACAATGGTGTCAGACCCTGGCGGGCAGAACATGGGGCCAAGGCGCTGGGATTCCTGCAGATGTCAGCTCACAGCTATACAAGACTCAAGAGAGTTTGGTTTTATGTTGTGTCTTTCCTAACATGCCATTTGAGACATCACATTAAAAAATATGATCAGTGTATGATCCACTCCAGTCAGTAATTAGAAGTCACAACATCCTGTAATTTAAATTAGAGGGGCATTTATTTTTTCACTATTATTTCATCCTTCAAAGTACCTCTGACATATGTACGTGGCAGGATAGAGCCAACCTAATTTATAAAAATATAGGCCAATTTGTTATAAAATATTTGGTGCATAAGCAATTACAACAATTTGCATGGGCACATGTAGTAAATATACATAGAGAGTGAGCAGCATGGGTGAATTTGAGGTCTAAAGGTTTTGAAAATCTGTCTCTTTGTTTATGTGATGCCAAATGCCTAGGCATCTAGGAACCCAACAGTTTGTTTAAAACAACAGCCAATCATTTAAGGTAAGTCAAATTTCATTTAATTCAGATCCAGGACACCTCCTCCCCACCCATTGTGCTTTTATTATTATTCGCGTCTATAAACCATAGAGCTGTAAATACATGATAGCGTATAATGTAGTGTGTAGGAGTGAGGTGGCCCTTAGCTGAACTCATGGAGATCGTACAAACAGCAAGGCAGCTCTCCCTTAGTTCAAATGGTAGAGATGTGTGTTGTGTAAGCAGAAGGAACCATGCTGTAATATGTGAGATTTACACGGTAATTATGCCTGTGGTTTGCAAACATGCATCCATTACAACAAGACCCTACCCCCGAGAGCACAACCTTTTCGTTATAATACAGAGCAAAGGAAGAATGGGGCATAACCCACAGAGCCAGGATGCTCCCTGGAATAGATGGGGCTTGAGGAGTTTGTGGAAGGAGGCTTCCAAGCTAAGCAATAGCTGAAAATAAAACGAGCTCTTTGAGGACCCATTAAGAACAAAACTACCTCACGCTGTCTCCTGAAGGCTACTGGACTCTCACTCTGGTGGGTCTTCAAAGGGAGCAATGTTGCACAGATTGCGTCCCAAATGGCTAGATATTGGGAGCTAACAGCAAAAGCACATCAGGAAATCTGATTGTTGCAGCGGGCATGTTATTTATGACATGGGAAATGAAATACCAAGGTCAGGTTTTCCAGGTGGTTGCAAAGAAGTGTACTGTATGTCCGCATTGATACTGCAAGAAAACTGCATACCCGCTGTGGGTAATGCACACTCCGAAGGGTGCAAGTACTCATTTCTCATGCACCAAGGAGTCGACAGAGGCAGTGTCTGGGTGACTGGGTGTCAGGCTCTCTTTCTGTGTAAGATTTTGGGCCTGTTCCTATAAATGTCTTGATTCATTCTTTTTTCAAAGCAGATGCGCTAGCCTGGAAAGTACAGGAATGACAAATAATTCCTGATACTTTTGAGCAGATTTCCATGCAAAATTCTTTACTGGCTTTTCTGAAGCCAGGGAGAAAAGTGTGCCTTGCACCCCAACCCAGGAAACGGCTGGGTCATTTCCAGCACTAAGAAGGGAACTTTGTGTGAAGCAGCGCAGGTCAGAGACCTCCTTGTTGTTCGCTTTCTTCTCTTGATACAATGTGGAATTCTTTGGGTGGTTATTGGCAGAGGTCAAACCCTGACTGTGAAACTCGGGCAGAAGACTACATATGATGCAAGGAGTGTGTTACTGAAAAGCTGCAGCACATACTAGGCACAGCTTCTTCCAGGGGTGAAAGTAACTTAAAGGACTTACCGGTACTGCTGGAATCCTGAGTGGGGGCGTGGCCTCAACCAGAAAAGGCAGGGCCTTTTGAGATTTAAAGGCCCTGGGGCTCCGGCTGTGGCTGTGAGCCCCAGGGCCTTTAAATCACCCTGGAGCTATCAGCTGCAGAGGTAGCTGGGAGCCCTGGGGCTCAGGAATGAATTAAAGGGCCCAGGGCTCCGGCCGGCTTGGAGCTCCAGGCCCTTTAATTCACCGCGGGAGCCCAGCTGCCGGAGCTCCGGTGGGCATTTAAAGGGCCCGGAGGCTCCCTGCAGTGGCCAGAGCACTGGGCCCTTTAAATCACCGCCGCGGAAGCCGGTCCAGTACGGCACGGTGTACAGGCTCTTGCTGGTACGCCGTACCAGACCGGCTTACTTTCACCTCCAGCTTCCTCTGACTATAGCGCTGCTGTGCAGCCAGGAGCTGGATGCAGATTAACACTGCCCCACTGCCGAGCTTCCTATGTATCTGCTCTGCAGCTCTGCGCTACAATCAATGGAATGTTAGCACATATAACATAAGAACATAAGAAAGGCTGTACCGGGTCAGACCAAAGGTCCATCTAGCCCAGTATCTGTCTACCGACAGTGGACACTGCCAGGTGCCCTAACAGGCAATGATCAAGTGATCTCTCTCCTGCCATCCATCTCCATCCTACAGAGGCTAGGGACACCATTCTTACCCATCCTGGCTAATAGCCATTTATGGACTTAGCCACCATGAATTTATCCAGTCCTCTTTTAAACATTGTTATAGTCCTAGCCTTCACAACCTCCTCAGTGAAGAAGAACTTCCTTTTTTTTTTTTTAAACTGCCTGCCTATAAATTTTTTTTGT
Source organism: Mauremys reevesii (assembly GCF_016161935.1). Classification (NCBI taxonomy): domain Eukaryota; kingdom Metazoa; phylum Chordata; order Testudines; family Geoemydidae; genus Mauremys; species Mauremys reevesii. The sequence goes on along the minus strand of NC_052635.1, from coordinate 30,649,037 downwards.
GACCCCTTGTACTTGTATTATGGGAATTCTTAAATAACTTTTCCTTATCCACTTTCTCAACCTCACTCATGATTTTATATTCCTCTATCATTTCCCCCCTTAGTCTTCTCTTTTCCAAACTGAAGAGTCCTAGCCTCTTTAATCTTTCCTCATATGGGACCCTCTCTAAACCCCTAATCATTTCTAGTGCTAGAATATCTTTTAATATATTCTCAGTCTTATTCTCTATCCCCTTTTAATGATTCCTAACATCCTGTTTGCTTTTTGACCGCCTCTGCACACTGCATGGACATTTTCAGAGAACTATCCACGATAACTCCAAGATCTTTTATCATGTTGTATGTATAGTTGGGGTTATTTTTCCAATGTGCATTTGAAGTGAAATGTTCCCAGTCAATATGGGGATAATTGAAATCCCACTATATATGGGTTCTTAATTTTGATAGCCTCTCTAATTTCCCTTAGCATTTCATCATCACTATTACTGTCCTGGTCAGGTGGTCGATAATAGATCCCTACTGTTATATTTTTACTAGAGCATGAAATTTCTATCCATAGAGACTCTATGGAACCTGTGGATAAGATTTTTACTTCATTTGAATCTACACTTTCTTTAACATATAGTGCCACTCCTCCCCCTGCACGGCCTGTTCTGTCCTTCCGATATATTTTGTACCCCGGAATGATTGTGTCCCATTGATTGCTCTCAGTCCACCAGGTTTGTGTGATGCCTATTATATCTATATCCTCCTTTATCACAAGGCACTCTAGTTCACCCATCTTATTATGGTCAATCCAACACTACAGCAGCTGCATTCTTTCAGGACGTGCCTTGAACAGCCAGCAGCAGCTGCATTCCCCCTAGCTATACCTGCACCTTCAGCAGATGTGTTCAGCCTGGACATAGTGATATCTGTCTCCTCATTGCGTAGGGTTACCATACGTCCGTATTTTCCCGGACATGTCCAGCTTTTTAGTTCTTAAATTGCCGTCCGAGAGGAATTTTTAAATATCTAAAAACATCCAGGAAAATATGGACATATGGTAACCCTTACACAGAGCAACTTCCGACACACACATGTGCAGAGCCACAACATGTCCTAGCAGGGAGGCGGGAAGCAGGGGCACCCCCCGCGCGGGCGGGGAACTCTGCTCTTGGTTTGCAATCTGTAGCATCCCCCTCCCCCTTCCCTGGTGCCTGGGAATCTGCCTGGCGGGGGAGCCGGGCCGCGCCAGCCCCGGGGCACAGTGGTGGCAGGTGCTTACATGTCTCCTGTGGCCGCTGGGGTGGCTGGTTCCTTCTCCCACTGCCTCCCGCTGGCAACTCTCAGCGGGGGCTAGCTTCCCAGGCTGTGTGGAGTGGGGCGAAGCGCTCCCCTGGGTCCTAGTGCTCATCATCACTGACAGGCTGAGTGCAAGGGAGGTGCATGGGAGCTGCCGAAGCCGCGGAGCAGGGCTTGCAGGCGCCGGCAGTGCGCAGAGAGCCCTCCGCTCCTCCTGACCCGACCCTAAGAGCCAGATGGACCTGCTGGGGAGTGAGGTGGGGAGTCCCAGCGGTGCTTACCTGGGGTGGCTCCTGGGAAACATCTGGCAGGTCCCTCTGGCTCTTAGGGTTGGGTGGGGAGGCTGAGGGCTCTCTGCCTGCTGCCGGTGCCTACAAGCCCCACTCTGCAGCTCCGGCAGCTCCCACTAGCATTTTTCCCGGCCAATGGGAGCCACAGAGCACGTGGAGACCCCTCGGCTGCCCCTGAGCCTAGGAGCTGAGGGACCTGTGGCAGGAGGGGTGAGTGGGCGAACGGGGAGGAGGGATAGCTCAGTGGTTTGAGCATTGGCCTGCTAAACCCAGAATCGTGAGCTCAATCCTTGAGGGGGCCATTTAGGGAATGGGGTAAAAAAAATACTGTCTGGGAATTGGTCCTGCTTTGAGGAGGGGGTTGGACTAGATGACCTCCTGAGGTCCCTTCCAACCCATTTTTTAAAAAAAAAGTAGTGATCCAGCAGCAGCAGGTGGGGGCTGATGAAGAGGGAGCCAGTGGCTGGCTGGCAGGCAGTGGGCAGTGAAGAGGCAAGTGGCAGGCAGGAAGGGTGAAGAGGCAAGCAGCAAGCCAGTAGCAGGCAGGGGGCAGTGAAGAGGCAAGCAGCAAGGGAGCCAGCAGCAGGTGGGAGGGTGAGGAGGCAGGTGGCAAGCCAGCAGTAGGCAGGAGGGTGTGTGTGTGAAAAGGCCGGCAGCAGGGGTTGAGGAGGCAGGCAGGGGTGAGGAGGCCAGCAGCAGGTGGGGGTTCTCGGGCCATGGGGGTTTCTGGCAGGGGAGTGAGAAGGTGAGTGGCAGGTGGGAGAAGGAGGCAAGCAGTGGGTTGGGGACTGAGGAGGGACACAGCAGGCCAGGGGGTGAGGAGGGGTGCAGTGGCAGAGCAGAGCAGGGAGAGAGGCAGGACCTGGAGCAGGGGTGGACTGTGGGCAGGGCCAGCACCCCCTGTAGGATGTCTCCTTTTTTGAATGTTCAGCTATGATAACCCTATCACTGAGGGCCTGCTCCTGCACCACTGAAGTCAGGAGGGCCCAGCTCCTCAAAGATATTTAGGGGCCTCACTCCCATTGATTTCAAATACCTCAATACCTTTAAGGATCTGGGTCAAGGAGCTTTGCCACTGATTTCGGTGAGCACAAATTGGGTCCCTATAGTAGGTTTGTTGTTGGTGCTGAAAAGAATCAGACAAACTTACTTTAATAAATAACTGCTGAGCATGATTAAAAGACCCAACTGGGCAATATACCCCTACTGGTGTAATGTGATATTGCATCAAGCAAAATGTGTGCGCAAGTGTAATGCCTCTGCAAACAGACTAGATAAGAAAAGGGGGCAGACACACTACAAATTAGCACAATAGGTGCATCCTACTGGGATGTTCCTGGAACATTCACCTGCAAGATGGTGCCTTCAGCTTTTGTATAGTGGGGCCGGGGACATTCATAAGCACAGCAGCATGTTTCACTTGAATATACCGGGAGTATATCAAATATCGATTAATCTTTTGGAAATTCCTGGGTTAGTACATCATTACTCACACAAAGCAGGAATGTTAATTACATCACTACAGATTATTATAATAATGTGATGCGGTAGGAGTAAAAAAAAAACAACCATCGGGCAGATAAATTCAAAAGCATCATGCAGAACAGATTCACTGGGATCCACAGCATCAGGCATGAAGTAAAGGAAAATGTTTTAGTGGGCAAAAGTATTTCTTTTGGGGGAAACCTATGTTTAAATAGGCTAGAATAGCTGGTGGGAGAAGCTCAAACCATAGGTAGCAAGGATGTATTCCATTGTCATTACATTAATTGTAGGAGCCAAGTATCGTGGTATTTTGATATCTCAGCTGTGCATTATTACCACAGACATGCCTTAATTTAATGATTAGTAATCAAGCAACATCACTTTTACCTCTTCACAGCATCTTTGCTCCTGAAGAACCCAGACTAACTTTACAGAATGTAAACAACCCAAAATGCAGCCAACTCTGGGGTGGAGTATGAAATCAGGAGATATTCTTTTTTGGTCCCTGTCATATGACATGGGTGAGGGTTACGCAGGGGTCATCCCCCACTGACTCCAGCAGTTAGTGTTACAGAGGTTGGAAACTAATGGGCAAAGCAAACTGCACACCAACAAGGAGAATGGAAACTTTGGCCAGGCACCCCAAAACAAAAGGTTTATTAAAAGTGCCCTATGGAATAATTAATGTTTAAGAGGCACAGACAGGACCTCAACTCATCCATCCAAGAGACTCACACATTGTAATCTGAGCAGCACTTCTTTTACTTAGAGCTAACTGTAAAATGGTTTTAACACCCTCCTCACTCCACGCCAAAATAAAGACCTTTCACAAGTTTCTGAGCAGGTTACACACATCTGAGCACTCCCTGGAGTACAGACAAGGCTTCCTGCCGAATGCGTCTAATTCCAGGAAAATGTCTAATTCCTGGCAGCACCAACAAATGGGTTGAATCACTGACAACACTAACATCAAGGGTGAAGTCCTGGCAAGGCAATCCGAACCACTCCATGGTCAGGGCAGTGCACTGAGATTGCAGGTGTGGTAGGACTTTAATAGTGACTATATGGTTGTTAACCGATGAGCATGATTCATGGAGTCAACAGGGTAACATGGGAAAATGTCCCCCTACTGGTGAAATGTGGTATTGCATAAAACAAAGTTTGCAGAGGCAGTACACCTTTTCTCAAATGTACTAGCTAAGAAAAGGGGTCAGTCAAACCAATGAGAAATAGTATATATAGGGCAGACACTGTGCAAAGTGAAAGCAGAAATGATGCTGGAGGCATTACAATCTAATTTATTTAGCACACACCCTTTAGAATACGAGTGAAGATCAAGAAGATCACTCCTTCTATGTTGTGCTGGACAAAGGGCCAGCAACTGTCATTACCTGTTGTTTCTGACCCAGAAGTTTGATACGCTATCCTGAAGAAGAGCTCTGTGTATCTCAGAAGTGTCTCTCTTTCCCCAATAGAAGTTGATCCAATAAAAGATATTACCTCACCCACCTTGTCTCTGTAATATAAGAACTAAGTTACTATAATTATTATTATATTAATTCTAATTTTTAAAGGTGCAATATGACCAAATATTGGCACAAGGTTTTTAAAAAATAAAGTTCTTAATGAAACCAAATTATTTTCACCTAATGATACATGAGAATTATGTTGCAGAGGCTTATATATCCCTGCCCTCTAAAGCCTGCTCCAAACCCCTTGAAGTGTCCCAGGGACCAGTGTGCTTTGGATGGAGGCTGGATCTGCACATGCCTAACAGTTCTCGCTTTTAGCTGAGCGAGTAGCAATGCCCCTTTAGGATAGTGCTTTTGAAGCCAAAGGAGTTGGGTCTGCAGAGTGATACTGTAGTGAGTCTTAGTGACGGGCCAGCCTCCAAAAGAGACATAAAGACATACAGAGATAGCTTGGGGGGAACCTCGTCCTCCCTCTGAGAGACTTCTGCCTCTCCAAAACTATTCAATTCTTAGCCACTACTGCTGCCCACAAGACAGAAAATTGGTGCATAGCCTAATTAGTATTTTCTGCAGAAGCTGGTTGGTTTAGAAAACTTAGATCCTTAAAATTAATTGCATTTACCCAACATACGCTTTGAATTGTAGCTGTATTTATTGCTGAGACTGAGCACTCGAAAATTTAGTCTATAGAAGGCAGAGCTAAATCAACACAAAAGCCAGTACAACACTACTGTCAGCTGTTATTAGGTAAAAATAGTTTGCTTTAGTTAAGAATGTTATTTAGACGAAGGAAAAAAACCAAACATCATTCTTGGTCTGCACGTTCGTTTCGTTAGCACCGTGTCAGTAGCTATTTGGGGGCAGGGATCATCTTTTTGTTCCATGTTTGTACAGCACCAAGCACAATGGTCTCTTGGTCCATAACTGGGGCTCCTAGGTGCTATTACAGTACAAAATAGAACAATTATTATTATTAAGACTCCTATTGAAGGGGAAACACCCAAAGGTTCAGCAAGGCTGGTTTTGAGGGGCATCTAAAAGGTTTCAATACTTATCAGAATCTTCTCTGAACCTCTTGGGTCTGCAGAATCAGCCTGGTAATCTCCCAAAAGTAGGTTCTGTCATGAGATTCCCTGCATTCTTGCTGGAGCTGCCCAAAAGAGCATCCTCTCTTCACTTACTGCCATTCCCTTTTGCTGCAGGAGAGACAGAACCTCCTGGAAATGAAAAATCATGGAGAAAAGTCAAGTTAACTAAGTGTTCACGAACCTCAAATTAGGTTCAGGCTTCAGTTCTTATCTGGCCGAGCTGCTTTGCCTTTCCCTAATTAGGTCTCATCTTGTTTTATCTCCTAAGATTGAGTCACATATTTTGTAAGTCTTGCAGATATGAGCAACTAGGACATCAGGAGCTGCAGCCCGTACGGACATTTGCTGTGTCAGAGGAACACGGCTGAAAGGAAAGGATCAGGACTGGAATGCGGCATAGTCACACCTGTACAACAGCACAAAGGAGTTGGCCTATAAAAATATGAACACTCCTTTAAACAGCTTTAATTTACAAAGCAGAGAGGATGTGTCTGATTCCTCTCAATTCATCATTCAGGAGAAGAGCCTGGAGTGAATGAGTTGGGAAAATATTTTCATGCAAAGCAAGACCAAAAGATTTTGCTATATTTTGCAGGGAAGGTGGGTGGGCGAGGAGCTGCTTTTACCAATAGGTAGAAAAAGTTGCATATGTTTTGCTGATTTGTTTTTATTCTCTTCTATCCTAAGCAAGAACCACATTCTTATCATGCACAGAGCTAATGAGAGAGTATTCATGTGGGTAAGTTTTAAATTTTATAGCTGAAACTCATCTAGGAAATTAACTGTGATCAGAGGAACTTTGTATGTTATGTTGGAGACTGAATATTCAGACTGGGCTTCATAACATTAATAATGGAAACAGATGAGAAAAAACAGATATTATCAAAGGGGTACTGGTACAACTATGGCTCCTTAGTGCTATGGTAATAAATAATAATAATAATAATAATACTAGAAGACAGTCAAAACTGAAGTAAGATAGAATTGAAGAGATTCCATAAGGGATCTGCCCGAGAAAAAGTAGTTACCTCCTTAATGTGATAATATTTACATGCCTTAGTCTGTGGCTTCAGGTAGTGTCAGAGAGCAGAAAAGTAACAATGCCCTGTTGATTCCCCATTAGATGTTCTTGAGGTCATTTCATTTGTATCTAGCTATTTTCAGAATCAACAGTGTCAGTCACTGAAAGCTGTCGGCTTTGGAAACCAAAGCTATGCACACAAGAATGTCTCTGTTACTATCCTATTGGACACCCAGGGAATTATACCCATTAAATCACCAGCAGCACACAGAACTATATGCAATATTCAGCCTCAACCCAGAAACAATGACTGAGTTTTTACTGACCTTGTACAGTGCCAGCTTATAAGAAGGGAATGGGAAGCTGCTGTTGACCCGAGGCAGGAACCAGTTATTCCATTGTGTCCGCATTTCACCGAGATCGCAATGACTGAAATCCTGATGCTGCTGTGTTCTCGGAGAGTAACTGGAAAGCAAATTGATGACACTGGCTTTCTGCTTCACTGAGCTTCCAGTTCCATTCCATTAACTCAGGGGTGGGACGGGGGTTAATTTCTCAGTTTCATCACTTCTAATTCTGCTAACTGGGGCCATATATCAACATCTGGTGAGGGGATATCAGAAAAAAGCTGAATAAGGGCTTCTTGCCTCCCAAGTTGCTAACAGGCCATTCTGACAAAGGCACATCCCTCGACCCGCGCCACTTCCCGCAGCTCCCATTGTCCTGGAGCAGTGAACCGCGGCCAGTGGGAGCTGCGATCAGCCGAACCTGTGGATGCAGCAGGTAAACAAACTGGCCTGGCCCGCCAGGGGCTTTCCCTGAACAAGCGGCGGACCAGCTTTGAGAACCACTGTGCTAGATCACACTGCCAGACTTCAAACCATTTACACTGGCAGAAAACTGGTCTGACTGTAGGCTGAGACACCCTTTGAGACAACACATGCCTAGAAGACTGTGCGTTAAAGTTTCAGTGAGAAGGAAAGCATAACAAAAGAGGCGATACTTGGTGAGCTGTACTGTAGCTGGGCAGAAAGCTGTAATGACTTCAAACGATTCCTGTGGCTCTAAGGAAAAGGAGGTGGGTTGGAGTGCACACCAGCTCTACTGGAGCGAAGAAAGTTACTCTGTAATCTTCATTCAAAACAAAAACAAACAAAATATAACTGGTTTTTCATTTGCATGAATGGACTGATTCTTTCCCTAACTGGACTAATGATTATGGGATAAAGTGTTGCTACAGGAGAGCTATAAGAGAAGATGTCAGCTGAAGAATGCATAGCCCTTGGCACTCTCACATTTCATACCTGTGTACTGCAGGAGGACACTATAAATTAATGATTAAAGACCAGATTTTCAAAATACCCAGACACCCAATTCCCTATGCAAAATGCAAGTGCAGTTGCACATCTAATGTGTACGCACAATCACCATGAATATATTCAAGTCAATAACTGTGCAGTCAGTCTAGTGTGCCTAACTAGCTATTCATGTGTGCATCAGAGGCACACATCTAAGCAAACTAAGCTGTTTTTGAAAGCAATCTGGCTTTAATCTAAGGACTCCAAATAAGGAGTGGGAACGTATTAGGAATGTAAAGAGATGAGTCTACTTAGAATATGGCAAACTTTCCCCCCATTCCATGGTTTGTTTATTCTTTATTACATTGGTGTCAAGGGAAGCAGCTTCAGTCTAAACAGCAGAAAGGCTACACAGACATAAGCACATATTTATACTGCATGAGATGCTCTTTGTTCTACACAAAACAAAAATTAATCAAAGCAAAATCATAAAACCTCAAATCCCATCTCCAGCTATTTAGCCTCTTATAAACCACAAGGAGAATGTCAGTAAGTGGCCTGTTGGCCTAGCCTGGCTCAAAAATGTAAATTGCTTACATATGCCAATACTATTAGTCTAAAAATGTTTTCAGAGCAGGATGCAGTATATGCAGGAAGCCCTGGGAACCACAGAACACTGCGGCAGTGAGTGGAATCAATAACTATCCAGGATGCAATGTGATCACGACAACATTTTCTGGTTACTTTGTGGGTGAAATTGATCCAGTACTGACCAGGCTGCGGTGGCAGAGCAATCAATATCCTGAGGGGAGAAATGGCTCATTTCTGCTTGAATTGTCGCCAATACCACAGCTGGAGGTTCTGAGTCTGTTAGGAGAACTTAGAGCCATGACCTGTAATTTGAACACTTGTTCCTCGTGGCTGGTGAAGGCCAGTTATAGGTCTTTGCTGGGAGAGACTGTCAACACCTCCCTTGAGGTGTGAGCAGGGTGCTGATTGCTTTAGAGGAAGGCTGTGTTTTGCCTCTGCTCAGAAAACCATCTCTTGATGCTGACACCATATCCCGATGGGAACCCACATCTAATCCTCCATTCTCAGCTCAGATTATGGAAAAGCTTGAGGCAGGACAACTCTCTGAGCATCTGGAAGCCTCCATCTTGACCCTGGGCCATCAGGACTTCAGTCTGTTCCATTAGTTGATGATCTTCTCCTGGCAATGGAATCTATTCAGAAGCTGAAGCTGGTGAAGAAGGTGGTGGCCTGCTTGTTGTATGGGATAACCTGCGGTGAGCTCATGCTCTGGGATCTGCCTGGTGACTTCCGGGTGGAGTTTAAAGTGTCACTTTTGACCTACAAAGCCCTAAGGGCCTTGAGACTTTTCCACTTGAAAGATGCCCCTGTCCCCACTCTGTACTGCTGCAGCTGAGATCAGCTGATGTGCTCAGGTTGGAACTCCCTTGCTATACAGGAATGGGACCTGCTGCAACTCTCAGAGCAGCCTCTCATATTTGGAATTCATTCCTACCTCTTTCTGTCTGAAATAGTCCCAAGCCTCTTGACCTTTCCAGGCAGCCCTGCAGTCTGAAATCAACACTCCCCGCTGGCTGGAGAGTGAGTTAAAACATCACAAAGTGATGAGGGATGGAGCGCACCATGCTGGCCAGAAGGGGAGCCGAGGGCACTCAGCAACTTGGTTTGGACTGCGCTCACACAGGAGTTTGACATGTACTGTATTTCTATGGTGAATTTGATGTCACAATTCAGGATGGCATTTCCACAGGATTGCTGTCTATTTTTTAGATTGTAAATTCCTTGGGGCAGAGACTGCCATTTATTATAGGTTCATACAGCACCTGGCACAATGGGGCTCAGTCTTCCATTGTTCACAATGGCCTTCCATTGTTTCTTGCAATACAAATATTAAACAACAACAACAACAACAGGGACAATGAAGAGAGGAAATATTGTTCTGGATTTGTTTTCAGGCTTCAGTCAGAAAGCCTGAGGTTCTCAGCATGTTTCCAAATATTATAAATAAATAAATATTTAAAAGTGGCGCAAACAAATAAATAAAAGTCACTCCGCTGTGAAACTTGGTAAAGCAGATCAATAATTATTCCAACTTGGTTAGGAATGCAACCCATCCGGTTTATTGCAGGCACTTTGAATCTGGCTCATGTCAAAGTGACGAGCTTATAAAAAAAAAAGTATTAAGCTGAAAATAGAGTTTGTGAACGTTAAATGCCAAGAACCGGCAAAGACAAAGATGTGCTGTCAGCATTTCCAGTCCAAGTCTCCTTCATAGATCAGCATCACAAATTCATGCAACACACGGAATGCAGCTGCATGGAAAGGGTTGTGTGACAACTTGCAGTCCTTATTTTCAGTCAAAAAGGGAAATGTTACAAGGCAGACAACTCAAAACCAGACAAACCAACAAGGACAGAGATCAGGTGTGCTCATTGCTAGATGCCCGGAGAGGAAACCAGATAGGGCTATCTCAGCATGAGGGCTGGTCATGGGATTAAGGAGTCTTTACACACAGACTGAAAAGAGAAGATAAAGTTAGCCATGGCATGTGGCTAGTAAAGCCTGAGATGAAACCCCATACTCTAGGTGTCCCTAAACCTCCAACTGCCAGAAGCTAGGAGTGGATGACAGGGGATGGATCACTTGAAATTGCCCAGTTCTGTTCATTCCCTCCGAAACATCTGGCATTGGCCCCTGTTGGAAGACAGGATAGTGGGCTAGATGGACCATTGGTCTGACCCAGTATGGCCGTTCTGATGTTGAGGGAAGGGCTGGGAAGAACATAACACCTTTTTTGCCTCCACACAATGTGCTGCTCCAGTCTAATCAGACTGTAGCTGGTCAGCTGTCAGGAGATAAACCTGTCCCATTCCCTCTCCAGTGATGACACAGGGATTTCAGGTACAAGGATCAAATCTCTACCTGCTCTGGAATTTCTAAGTTTAAAGTCAAGTATCAGAGGGGTAGCCGTGTTAGTCTGGATATGTAAAAGCAGCAAAGAATCCTGTGCCACAGGATTCTTTGCTAAGTTTAAAGTAACAACTGGTGGAGGAGTGCTTAAGGGTTTTGTTGTCATGACTCAGATACGTCCCCCACACAAGCTACTCCCCTTCTACTTTTCTCTCTAGTTACTTCCACCCTCCCATCTCGCTGTTTCTACCTCCCCTTCCCCATTTCTGCTTCTTTTTTCCCCCACCTCCTAACCATTGAGAATCATAAAGTACTAACACTCCCATTACTTGCAACCCTTGCAGTGCTGCTGAGAGCTGTGGACAAGTCACAACTAACATCCCAAGGTAATTGGAAAAGACCATCTAAACCCCTCGTTTGGATCTTAGTTGCCTTAAGGAAACCAAAGAAGGAGATGCAATTGAGATGCCCACCAAAGGTCTGCCAAGTTTGGTCTATACGGAGCCTTGCAAAAGCACTGAGGATGACAGCAACTGGAAGAAAAGGGAGCTGGGTAAATTCATAATATTTGGAGGTGCGGTTGTGTTTTATGTCTGGAAGCAATTTCCAGGCTGATAATTCTAGGGTAATCTGCATTTATAATATGTTTATACACCGCACCTTCTTTATTAACTAGTTGGTCTTTCCAAATACTTTGCTGAGCAAAATGTCTGCAGCTATCTGGACTAAAGCTCATGAAGAGACAGCAGGAAACACCCAGAGGTGACAGTAAGTTAAGAGGTTCCTTGAGGAGGCCACTGCAGTGACTTGGGTGCCAAGAAAAACCCATGATGGGTAGTGCATCTCTGCAATAGCTGAAGACAAGTATAGTGGGAGCCTAAAGTGACCTGGAATATGGCCTCTAGGGCAGAATGTGAGGCACACCCAGACACGTAAGCCTAGGACAAATAGGAGGTTGGGATGTCGGATTCCTGATCTGAAGACAAGAACTGCTAGGCAGGATCAAAACACGGATCCATCTAGTCTGGTATCTTACCTCTACAAGTGGTCTATCTAATCCAGTATCCTGTGTCTGGGTGCTTCAGAAGAAGGTGCAAACCCAGTATAATACACCTCGGTATAATACACTTCAGTATGCAATATTACCCGCTGGGGGAAGAAGGAATTACATCCTGTGCCCCCAGCTAGTGATCATCTCATGCCATGTAGCACAAGGACTGCCAGCTCTTGGAATTTGATTGGAGACAGTGTAACTGCAGATGCAATTGTTATTCATAGGACGGTCTAATCCTTTTTTGAAATTTACTAATCCTTTGCTTTAATAATATCCTCAGGCATTGTGAGTATATAATCTCAGTATTTAATTCAGAACTGCTGGCGCTTTTGCTAAAATTAAAAAAAGCAGGCATTTGTGCACAAAAATCAAACCATGCTGAGGCTTGCTTTAGAAAGACATTCAGGACTAAACTTGCATGGAACTCAATGGAGCTATGCCGACTTACTCCAGATGAGGATCTAGTCCTCACAGTATAATTCAAATATCAGTGTCTGGTCTTCAGCTCATTGTAACCTCTCCCATTGACTTCAAATAGAGTTGCAGATGCTTAGCCCTTCTGCAAATTAAGCCCTAGGTGTTTCATGTTGGGCATCCAAAAACAGAGGCAGCTAAAATTAGAGGTCACTTGAGAAAATTTGGCCCTGTATGACTTGACTAAGGGTGCATAATGTGTTAGTGGCAGAATGATGGGGACTAGAACCCAGGACTCCAGCATGCCAGTCCTGCACTGCACTGCTGGGTCTGGCGCTACCTCAGCTACTCACTTACATGGGGCATTTAAAATCCAAAGGGAGAGCTTTCTGTAATGCAAACCACCTACCTGTTTCATTATGCTGTGTAAATAAGTGAAGGAGAAAGAGCAGCAGAGGTAACATTGATTCAGAGTTCATCTTTTATTCTGTAGCTACCTATTAGTCAATATGAACATGTGCCTTGTACACATATCCAGCTCTCCACGGAGTGCTGGTGCTGTTTATGCTCTGAACCTCCTAACAGCCCAAGGGGGAGATATCCATCATCAGCAATTGCCAGGGACTAAATTTAAACAGATGCAATTTTGGCCTATATTTAGAATGCATCAAATTAGCATCTTTCAACAGTGAAGGTTAAGCAGCTTTGCTTATTCCAATCCATTACAACCAATAAAGCTTTTTAATAAACTCGCTGCCAGGACAGAATTATTAGGCACATTAATTAGATGCTGGTTTAAATACAAATGATGTTTGACCTTGTCTTCCATCTCCCCCTTGGTAACTAACAGGTTTTTCAAAATTCATCTTACAATGACTGGGAAAACAAACTAACTGTGTTCACTAAAACCTGTCTCATTACAACAATAATACATCATTTATTCTTGTGTCCTACGCTCAGAGCTTGCTCTCTCCCTCCCTCTCACTGTAATAAAAAAATAACAGACATTTAATCTCAGAATTAAACAACTTGCTGGAAACCAATGATAACATGCTTTACCTTGCAGGGCCTGATTCCACCAAGTTTGTATGAGCCTGATCCAAATTCCACTGAAGTCACGTTGATTTAAGTGGGCTTTGTATCAGGGTCCGAGTGTGAAACTTCCATTGAAACCAATGGGAATTGCAGCATCAAAGCCATAAAAGCAATGTGGTGCAGAATGCAATTTAAGCTAGGTAATGCTGCTATTCTCCCCTCATGGAGAAAGCGCAAATGCATTGCACTCAGGTACTATTGTATCACAAAGGTTTCAGAGCCTGCAATCTTCCATGCTATTTTCAAAACAAATGATACAGTGAGAGTGACGTTGATACAGTTCAAAAGACACTACCAACGTGTATTACACCTTCTAAAAACTCTCGTTTCTTCTCCCTCCCTGGCACGCATTACCTGACTTGTTATGGAATGGTAGCTCATGGAAACAGGTATGTGTGGGTTGTTCTTATTGTGGGGTTGCTTGTTATGGGCCTGATTCTGCCACTCTGATGCTGAGTAGTGCCTTACTTCACAAGCAGTCCCACTGATTTAACTGAAGCTGTATATGGACTGAGCTAATGCAAACAGGACACTGAAGAAAAAAACCAAACTGCCCCCCACCACTGTCAAAATGGCTGGAATGTGCATCACAGTGTTGATTTCAGAGTGGTCCTGATATTATCTTCCAAGATTATACATTACATCACTGGCCTCTGTTTTTAGCAACCAGAAGAATAATTTCTTCAATTACTAATGCCACAAGAAAGGGCCATACAGAGCCAGAGATGTAGGCAGGGTTTCCATAGCACAAGACATTGTAAAAACTGGGATTTATTTAGCGTGGTCAGGAGAAGATTTAGAGAGGACATGATTGAGGAAATCCAAATTATACAAATCTGAGAACTGATCAGAACTGGGTAAATGTGGATGCTAGCCCAGTAGAAGACCCCAATGGTCTTAGCCATAAGTGTGCCATAAGGAGAGGAGAGGGGATCGCTATGCTGTGAAAAGGCCATACTTCAATATCGTAATATAACTAGCCAATCAGTGTTGGCTATTGTGGCAATGGACTTCTGGACACATAGAACACAGATCTTTAAGCAGTGATGTTACTGAACCAGTAGCACTTTTGGGGCTCAGAGGCAGGGTGGGTGGGCAAAATCCTTTACAGAGCTATGGTAAAGAAACCCTCTTCAAAATACTGATGCTTTCTCAAGAAAGCAGAACAAATGGCAAGGGCTCAGATTAGCCCAAGGCAACCTCGGATGTGACACTACTATTAAGGCAACCATGAAAGAAAGAAAGAAAGAAACTTTCTTCATCTGGGAGGTGCAGTGTACGTGTGTCTCTCATAACACTTTACCAACATGAATGAATGAGGCTTTGCAGCACAGAGGGAGGGAGGTAAGAAATGTGCTGAAGGCAGCTGGCTCTGGGGTGGAATTCAGCAGCTACTTAACAGCACACAACAATGCTAAATAGCAATTATGGGGAAGAAGTGAGGAACACCAAATACAAGTGAGAGTGCAGTGTATGCGGGTGAGGGGGGAAATCGAGCACTAAGCGGACAATATGTAATTGTTCACAGTGCAATTTGCCCAGGACACCAGGGATAATGGGGTCCTAAATAACCAGCAGTGCTCCAAGATGAGATATTGACTCATAACTTGACACTGAGAAAATCACCACCTTCTGAACCAGCAGCATCTCGGATCTCTCCCATCCACCCATGGGCTCAGGTTGTAAGATCTGACAGGCTCCTAGCACATACTGGCAAGTCTGCACTGCTGAAGAAGGTGAACATAGAACAGACACATTCTTCCAACAGAGGCTTTACTTTTTTTTACCTAAAATGTGGCAATGATTCAGAGTTCATGAGCCGAACAGTACTTTGCTGATGAAACAGCTGAAGCAGTACTCTGTCACAATTTAGAGCAACTGCACCTACATTCCCCCTCTATGGTTCCACAAGACCACCAACTCTCAAGCTTCCAACTCTCCAGCCATCACCTCTCCTGGGCAGAGACCCGCATCTCTCTCCCCACCTGGCAAAGGTATTTCCAGCCTGCAGTTTCCTGACTACACTGTTAATTCCTCAGCAAAGCAGACTGCCTCCTCAGAGGCTATAAAGAGCGTAATTGCCCATGGCTTTAAGTTACTGCAGCGCTTTCCCTAAGCAAGCACATTTATTCTTAAAGTAAAAGCATTGGCAGAAAACATTAAAAGAACCTATTAGCATGCTAATAAGCTTACCAGAGATCACCCCCACCTCAGTTTCCACTAGAGCTGTGGTTGGTATCAGTCTATCCAACCCTTCCCTAAGGATTGGGGCCCTCCCTTTGGACGGAAGGTCCTGTCAATTTGCTGGATCAAAGAGAGGGCCTGGGTGAGTTTAAACTCAGGCTATTTATCCTAAAGTTGTTTCTTTGTCTGTTAGCCTCTGGAGAATCCAGACTGAACTAGTACAGGGGAGCTCCTAAGGAGGTGGTACCTCTCTGGAGGTGTTATAACTGAATGAATTTACCTAACCATGCCCACTGGTCTTAATTCCTAGTAGTCTGTAGTTACCCTTCCCCACAGAATTACACATAATCCCTGGCCCACAATGATACGTAAACTTAATACAGTGAAATCTCCCAAAGACATTGCAAGAAATTGCCATATCTGTCACAATTAGTCACACAGCACTTTGTTGATGGTTTCTGCTTGTGATGGTAAATGCAGATGCCTGTATTTTTTTCTCAGTAAGATCTCTCACTAATGGTGCTAATCTTGGATGTGGGCAGAGAGGAGTGAAGATGGCAGATGTCCAGAACCCAAACAGATTTTTTAAGAGAATTACAGCTAGAAATTGTCTTCTGAACAAGGAAATTATTCTGAAATATAGCCCTGCACCTTTAACACTGTAAGTGGAGTAAAGAGGATTAAAAACTTGCTGGTTTATTCTAAGATAACAAATGAGAGTTTATTTCTTGGAGAAGATATTGTCTCCAATAGCATGAGATTGAGAGAGAATTATCATTCTATTTTCAGAAGTGAAACATAAGGAATACAGGAAGGCTCAGAAAATGGAGCCCTTTTCCTCTTGCTTTTTGATTCATAGCTGAGGCAGTTCAGAGTGGTTGGAATTCATTCCCATCTAAACTGGTGGTTTTTCTAGCTTTATATTATAACAAGCCAGGAACAAAAGTAAACTTCTGTCTCACCACACCGGTTAACAAAACGTCAGAAGTTCAGTCTCCTTAGGCATTCCAGCTCTTGGCTTACCACCCAGACATTGGACTCTGTGATGAGCGGTTACTGAAAACCAATTTCATCAAATTATAGGGTCCTCTAATCCCCAAATATGATCCACTTAGCCAGGTCAATATATAACTCAGATCTTACCCAATAATCATGCTGATGCCAAGCCTTTAGTCACTAAAAACTAAAGAAATAATAATAATAAAAGGAAAGAAGAGAGTTAATAAATCATAAACAGACAAATACTTGCAAAGTCCTTATCTCCAGCTTGTAGCAGTGATGGAATAAACTGCTAGCTTGTAAAGTCTCTCTGATAACTTCCAAAAGATTGGAAGGTTTTCAGTCCATAGTTCAAAAGGCTCCTTTTTGTTGTAAGCCCAGAGAATCATAGTAGGAAAGAAACAAAATGGAGCTATCTCAGGGGCCTTTTATATCCTTTGCCGTGTGCATGGAATTTTACTGTCTCAAACACAGCTCTCAGCCTATGTTTGTGGAAAGTTTTACTAGTCCAAGATGGAGCCCAGCGTCACCTGGGCATATCACGTCTTTACATGCTTTGATGACTCACAGGGGCAGCCATTGCCCATATTCTTGTTGAGGCATCCACAGGAAGAGCTATCTGGGCCTATTATTAGAGTGAAGTGCCCCTAGGCCATCCCTAGCTATTCTGGGGCCCTACACAGCCTCCCTCCATGGGGGGGCAGGCTTGGGGGGCAGGGGAGAACCACCCCCCAGCACTCACTGGCAGTGCGGCTGGGGCCAGGTCCCTGCACCTCCCACCGCCGGCGAGTGCAGGCTTGGCCCTGCTGCACTCCTCAGGGGCGGGAAGAGGTGGGGCAGCGGCAGAACAGGGCAGGGGCTTTGGGGAAGGGGCGGAGCAGGGGCAGGGCTGGCAGGCCTGGGAAAGAGGCGGGGCAGGGGCTGGAGCAGCACATAGCCGCGTACTTTGCGTATGGGTAAGGACAGCCCTGAGTGTCCTTAGTGGACCATCAACACATCGCTGTCTGGCTCCATGCAACTTTTATCAGGTGGGTGTTACTCAGGAATGGAACACATATGTAAGATGCAAACCCACAGCCAATATTCATAACTTTAGATACAAAGATGATACATGCATATAAACAGGATAATCTTACTTAGCAAATCAGAACGTTTCCATTGACACTTTACATTATAGACTTTGTACAAGGTGTGTTGTAATTGTATAACGGTGACAATATCAACGATATAAATGGCCACAGTCAATCATACAGCATCACAAACATAAATCAACGCTTCACAACTAGCCCTTGTTGGCAGTCTCAATCAAAGGCCAAAGGCAGAGACTGAACTCCTCTCTGACCCTCTAGAGGTGGGGTCCCTCCAAGTTAGGGCTGATGCATACTGATGATGAAGGCATGCAGGGGGAGCTTACATTGCAGCATCTCATTCAAAGCAGAATTTGGGTATATTTGATCTGGGGTTGAAACATGTAACTTAGTTCTTTGGTTTTCTCCTTCTGTTTCCTCTGCTTCAAATAATACAGCAGCAGTTATGAGAATCTGATATCTAGGACTGGTGAGAAAATCAGAATAAACGTGATTTTTTTTAAAAATGTGGTTGATTCAATATTGTTGCTAATCGTGAAGTGCTACCTCCCTGGTGAGTCCTACCAAGCAGCACACCTTTTGCTTTCCACATCCGGCACTGCCACCCCAAAGAGTATTTTAGCTGCAACATGCTTTCTCCATGGCTGCATATCCAGCCTGGGTGAATCCTATTCCACTTGAAAGCTACCTGGATCCTGAAGCAAAACAGGGCAGCTTGGCTGCTCTCACTCACGTCAGCATCCAAAACACTCCTTCAACCTGGGAACACTGCCAGAAAGGTATGAACTCAGGCAAAGTTCCTGCTTTATGTAATATTTCCAATAAGTGACACAAAGCCAACCCAGCCTTGATGAAGCTAGAGGGTAGGTGAGAGTGAGCCAAGGTAGAAAGGCTCCCTGAGGAGTCCTCCTCCCCAGTTTGGGCTTAGTGACACCAAATGGAGAAAGATCACCTCTTCCAGTGCTCAGCAATGAGCCTCAGGGTAGGTCAGAGAAAAGCTGATTTTGACCTACCCAGCCCTAAACGGTCTGGGTCCTAGCTGCATTACGGACCAACCTCTCCCTCCCTTCATGGTACAGCAGCAGTGTGATCATTTGAAGGCCATGCGATAATAATCCTCATGTGTGAATGGGATGAGACTGGTGACAAATTCCTCTTCACAGTGGAAGGCCCTTTACTTTGGAACCACTTTGGCTGTGCTCAGGCAGGGGCTGAAAGCAGAAGCAGCTATTATTTAAGCCTAGGGCAGGCTCAGTGCAGCGGGGATGGGGAGACATGGGTTGCCATGACACATCTCGGAAGCGATGCCGCAGTAGGGGCTGCCTGGGGGAGTAGGGGACCGTTTACCTGGTTGGGCAGCACGGCGGAGTGGAAGGTGCTGAAGCAGCAGGTGCCTGTCCCCCTAAGCGGGGGGCTGGAACAATTTGTATAGTGGGGGTGCTGAGAGCCATTGACCCAAACTGTAACCCTGGCTAGGATGGACATCGCTTCAAGCCAGGGGGTGCAGCAGCAGCCCCCGAATCTCTAGTTCCACCAGCACCTATGTGGCCAGGGAAGCCTGAGGGTACGGGAAGGGAGGGGCTCGGCTGTGGTTCTGGAAGGGGGCGGTCCGCTCAGCCAGCCCGGGAACAGCCACAAGCTTCCCACACCCCCTGCGCCAGGAGAAGCGCATCCAGCTGCGTGCCTGCGGAGGGGGAGCGCGCAGCGGGAGGAGCAGCCGCAGGCGGAGCGGCCCCGGGACCAGCCCACCCTCCCCTGGTGCGGGAGGAGGGGACTCCCGGGGCCCTGGCAGCCGGCGCGCGGGCATCGCTACCTTCCAGCCCCTGCAGCAGCACCGCGCAGGGGGGTCTAGGGGCCGGCACCTGAGGGAGCCGCTGCCCGGGCTCTGTGCACGCAGCCGGTGCCGAGGGGAGCCGACACCCGCCGGCCGGTGCATGTCCGCTGCAGGCGGGCGCCGATAACCCGGGCCCAGCGCAGTGGGGAGCTGGCGGCCGGTGCATGCGGCAGGCGATGCCCGCCGGCCGGGGGCTGAGCAAGCCGGCGCTGGTCCCCGGCGCGGTGCCCCGGCCGAGCGCCCCCCAGGCCGCCCCTCGCCATGAAGCGGCAGAACCTGCGCACGGTCTCGCTGATCCTCTGCATCTTCTCCTACCTGCTGGTGGGCGCCGCCGTCTTCGACGCGCTGGAGTCGGAGGCCGAGAGCGGCCGCAGGCGGCTGCTGGAGCAGAAGCGGGGCGAGCTCCGCAGGAAGTACCGCTTCTCGGCCGACGACTACCGCGAGCTGGAGCGGCTGGTGCTGCAGGCCGAGCCGCACCGCGCCGGGGGGCAGTGGAAGTTCGCCGGCTCCTTCTACTTCGCCATCACGGTCATCACCACCATCGGTGAGTGCGGGCTCGGGCCGCCCCGTCCCCCCAGGGCAGCGGGCCGCCCCCCCCCGCCTGCCCCCAGCTCTCCACGGGCAGCGGGGCCGCCCCTGTCCATCCCTCCACGGGCACCAAGCCCCCCCCCTCCAGCCCTCTACGGGCACCCAGCACTCCGCCGCGCCCCTGTCCACCCCTCCCCGGACACCGGGCCGCCCCTGTCCATCCCTCCACGGGCACCAAGCCCCCCCCCCCCTCCAGCCCTCTACGGGCACCCAGCACTCCCCCGCGCCCCTGTCCACCCCTCCACGGACACCGAGCAGCCCCTGTCCATCCCTCTGTGGTCACCGAGCCCCTCACCTGCCCTCACTCCTCCCTGACACCCAGCCCCCTCCCGCCCTCCACGGGCACCCAGCACTCCCCCGCGCCACTGTCCACCCCTCCACGGGCACCGGGCCGTCCCATCCCCCCAGGGCACTGAGCCGCCCCCTGCCTGCACCCATCACCCTGGCCTCATGTGCACCGAGCCATCTGCCCCCACCCCTCCCTGGGCACCGAGCTGCACCTTGTCTCCCCAGCGCATTGATCCTCCCCCTGCCTGTGTCGATCCCCCTGCCCTCATGGGCACTGAGCTGTCCCCCGCCTCTCCCCATGCCTCTCCCCATCCCTCTATGCGTACTGAGCCACCCCCTGCTACCTGCTTCCCCATGTGTCCTCCCTCAGTCCCAGGGTCACTGCACCACTAACAGCTCACTTCTGCAGTCTCCTCCTGAGAGCCATCAGCAGCCCCCATGAACCCCGTCAGCTTGCAGGGTACAGCACAGTACTCTGGAATTTAAGGTTGCTGTCATTTTGGTATCTAAGTGCATCCATGTCATGCTCTGTGCAGCTTCCACCCCACTCCTTGGATTCAGCATCAGGCTCCTTCCCTCCCTGCCACCTGCAAAAAGACTCTTCTCCTTTGCCCCATCTTGCCCCGATGTAAGAAAGCCCCATCACACGCAGTCATGGGAACAAGGTTTTGAACAGCTGGGAGTTCTTATCCCCACTGCCTGCCCATGGTGTCCTTACCTCTGCCTTCAGATTATGCTAACACAGGGGTCGGCAACCTTTCAGAAGTGGTGTGCCGAGTCTTCATTTATTCACTCTGATTTAAGGTTTCGCGTGCCAGTAATATGTTTTAGCGTTTTTAGAAGGTCTCTTTCTATGTCTGTAATATATAACTAAGCTATTGTTGTATGTAAAGTAAATAAGGTTTTAAAAATGTTTAAGAAGCTTCATTTAAAATTAAATGAAAATGCAGAGCCCCCCAGAGCGGTGGCCAGGACCCGGGCAGCGTGAGTGCCACTGAAAATCAGCTCGCGTGCCATAGGTTGCCTACCCCTGTGCTAACAAGACTCAGAAGCCACCTTTCCCCTGATGTGCCCTGTGTGATGTTACGTAGTTCTCATATGCAACAAACTCATCCAACTGCCTGCATTTACCTCTGTGTGGGCACTGAGCACACCCCTGCTGCCTGCACCCCCACCTCTCCATGTGCACTGAGTTCACCCCCACTGCCTGCACCCAGGCACCCCCTCCTCGGGCAGCAAGACTTCATTTGTGGAAATGGGCAGCCTTTGAATTGTTGCAGGGAGCTAAGAGGAACTTTAATGTTGGAAATTGGCCAAAGACTTTAAGTGTCTTCACCTTTTCAGAGGTGTGCAAAATCAGGTTTACCAGTTCCAAAGCAGAGGACAGCATCCATGGATTCCACTCCCCGCTGTATTGCTGACTCCATGTGACCTCAGTTTCCCCATCTGCAAAATGGGAATAATAATAATTGAAAAGTAATATCTAATTCTCTGGGACTTTGGCCAGGGCTCCCTGATGTTTACAAAGCCACCTGAGATCCTATGATAGGAGGGGCTGTGAAAATGCAAAATATTATCAAAATGCTTATGCAAAATGTGAGTATTCTCACAGTCACGTGACAGTATACAGTGGGGGCTGAGCACAGGCCGCTGACTTCATTGCAGGCAGTAGCAAAAGGGCTGCAGGGAACAATGGGAAACCTGACAGGAAAAGACCTATTCCTCTCTATGGGGATGTACAAGTGTGAACATTTTAAGATTTGCTCTATTGAGAAAGTTCTCCAGGAACAGCCTGGATGCCCTCAGTACAATGCATGAAACCCTGACCCCAGGCAAAACTCCCACGGGGGCCCAGATTCCAGCCATATCTTCTCCTCAAAGCCCTGATGTTTGATTGTAGAAGACCTACTTGGGGAGCCTTGCCAGCCACCCCACCTTTGAGTCTCACTATAAAGTTCCAATGTCCCTTTGTGCTGGCTGAGCTGTAATTATTACTTGCAAGTGCAGCCTTGAGCCATGAACCTTGAGATCTAATCCCAGCCTTTTGCCATCCCACAGTCACCTTGGCTAATGGCTTAATCCTTACAGCGGGGTAAATTTTAGTGGAAAGGTGTAAAGCCTTTTCGCAATTGAAAATCAGAATGTAAATGGTAAGTATTTTACTTAGTTGATTGCACACATTCCGTGTGCACAATGATGGATTTAAGATGCTTTGTTTTAGGGTATGTTTCCACTGCCACTGGGAGCAAACTTCCCAGCCCAGGTAGACAGACTTGTGCTAGTGGGGCTCAGGTAGCACACTGAGAATAGCAGCATGGGCATTGTGGCTGGGGTGGCAGGTCTGGCTGTCAAGCCCACCCGTCCCCTGCATCTGAGGTTGGGTGGCAAGCCCGAGTCTCTGCCGAAGCTGCAGTGTCCACATTGCTATTTTTAGTATGCTGGCTCGAGCCCCATTAGTGTGAGTCTGACACACTGGGAGGCTTGCTCCCAGCGGCAGTGTAGGAGTACCTGTAGAGTCTTGCTGACAACATTCAAATGAATGAGTGTCCGTACTCTTCAGGGACATTCCCTGTGTTCTCAGGACAGATCAGAGCACTCTTTACTCAGCAAAATGCTTCATCCACATTTGTGTCACTTGAAGAGCTGTGAAAATAACTGATTTTTTTTCAGTTCACTGACAGTTCTGAGAGGGAAAAAATTATTTTCAAGTCAACCCCTAACCAAAATTTGTTTTGGGTGAATTGAAAGGCAGAAATATTTTTGCGGTTGAACAAAATGTTTCATTTGACCCAAAAGAGAACATTTCTGTCGATTTCAAGCAGTTGGTGTATCAGTGTTTACTCTCTCATTTCCTTTGTGGGTTTGAAAGCATCAGTCATATCCTCTTTTAAGAGTATTGGGGGGAACAACAGCTATTTCTCCACCTTATTGCTGCTTTAGATCATTATTTACCCCTTGGTGTTCCCACAGCATTCTCATGTACCCTAGTACCTGGTGATTGCTGCCAGACCTTGTGCTAAAGGTCTGGTAGCTTTCTGTCACTCAAGTCCTGATTTCGCTCTGTGTTCTGCAAAAGGTGCTTGTTTGATTGTATCAGAGAAAATGACATGAGGTAATTTAAACTCCTTTGACGTTGATGTGTGTATACACAAACAATGGGAAGCAAACTCTCTCTTAGAATATTGCAGTTGTGAGTTTACTACAGTCAGTTATGCAATACCTTGTCTTGCAACCCCATCCAATTTCCTGGAGTGGGAGGTGCACTTGAGAATCTACCAGAGACAGTGTGTGTAAATTGTCTCCTGATCAATCCATCATTGTGATCGGACAGTTTCCCTAAAAGCTCTGCCCTGTGCAACTGTAGGGGAAGCCCAGTCATAGTACTGAATGAGAACTAGAAAGAAAAAGAATGCCTCTTGATGAATATTTTTTCCATATTCTTCATTCAAGTTGTTTAAGTAACTGGAAAAAGTGAAAATTTTAAATAATTGTTTTCAAAAAACCATGCAGCAGTGCAGGGAAACAAACTGGCTCTGTCCCGTCTTAAATTAACTTTTATTGTTCTAGGATGTAAACCTGTCCACAAAAGAAGTTTCCATACCTATTGCCTTCTCAAATGTAGTGTGTTTTTTTGATGAGGCCTCCTGTCCCCATAATGATTACTGCAGGATACAGTATAATTCTTTTGTGTTGAATTTTATCCCTCCATCTGGGGCATAGATCACAAATTTCAATTAAGCTTATCAACTAAGTCAGGTGGGTGCAGAATCCTGAAGATCAGGACCTCAGTGAGTACCTTGTTCTTATCCTACTGTTCTCATGCGCCTCCTTGCTTAGTACACCAATTCTAAATCTCCAAACAAGACAAGGAAATTAAATTTTAATCTGTGTTGGTGAGGATGGAAGATGCAGCGCTTCAGCCTTCTCTGAGCTCTGTAGGGATGGAGTCAGCTCATGGCGCTTCAGTGAAATAAACACTTTGTATTTAAAACAATAGAGTGAAAATGAAAGTGCCTTTGGTCTGATTCTCCTCTCAATTCCCCTGGCATAAATCAGAAGAAAATCCACAGAAGTCAGTAGAGTTACACCGGTGTGAAACCAGCCTGGGAGGAGAAGCAGGCCCTGTCGGTCAAATCCTGCCCATAGGTACTCCAGTGCGAGCCCACAGGCTATCATGGGGTGCAAGAGGGGTAACGTTAGCCCTTTAAAGACCAAATGAAACTCCATCCTTAGTGTACTCTGTTGCAATTCGGAGATCAGCGTGGGTGACCTGCAGGGGAGCGTAGTCCCAAATCTCAGTAAGCGCAAACCATGAGCACACAAATCTGTCTACAAACATTGCTCTTTTCCCCCTCAACCCCCAATCCCCACAGAAACCAGTCTGTCAGCAGTGGAATTTGGCCTGCAATGCTGACATGGGATGCCATTGCTCCTGTGGGTTTAAGTAATGCCTGCCTTTCTCTCTTTCTGGTGCAGGTTATGGACATGCTGCCCCGGGCACAGATGCTGGCAAAGTTTTCTGCATGTTCTATGCAGTCCTTGGTATCCCCCTCACACTGGTTATGTTCCAAAGTCTTGGGGAACGCATGAACACTGTAGTCCGGTTACTGCTGAAGAAAATAAAGAAGTGTCTGGGCTTGAAGAAGACTAATGTCTCTATGAAAAACATGGTCTTCGTAGGCTTATTGTCATGCATGGGGACACTGTGTGTTGGAGCAGCTGCCTTCTCTTATTTTGAGGGCTGGACCTTCTTCCATGCCTATTATTACTGCTTCATAACCCTGACCACTATTGGCTTTGGCGACTTTGTAGCTCTGCAGAAAAACGAAGCTTTGCAGAAGAAGCCACCGTATGTGGCTTTCAGCTTCATGTACATCTTGGTCGGTTTGACTGTGATTGGTGCTTTCCTAAACTTAGTTGTCCTTAGGTTTTTGACTATGAACTCGGAAGATGAGAGGCGCGATGCAGAAGAGAGGGCATCCCTGAGGAGAGTCAGGAACAACATCCACCTGAAAGCTATGGAAGACAGTAAGAACAGAGATGCTATTTTTCTACCCATAGAAGACAGGACAAGTCAAATGAACCTCATCCCACTGATGCAGGAAGACGCTGATAGACCAAGACGTCACTCTTCAAACTCTACCACCAGAGTCCCTTCCTTCTGCACGTGTTTGTGCTACAGACCGCGGCTGTGTGGGAGCCCTGCCCCTTCCCATCCAGAGACCCTAAGCTGCCACACCAATCCCGTTTACTATAATTCCATTTCTTACAAAATTGATGAGGTCTCCCTGAGCATGAGGGATCCCACTGGCGTCTCCTCCCCTGGGAGCACTTTATCATCCAACAGCCCCCGCTGCAGGGAACACCACCACCTGCGAAGGAAATCCATCTAAATGTGCATGCTCTTTGGGAATTTTTACTCTGAACTGTATTCTACTACTGAAGTCATATTTTGATGATAAATTATTAACTGAGGTCATTGTTATTATTCTAATTTCTTCTCCTCTCTCCAGCTACCTGTTAGAATGACTTCAACTCCAGCAGCTGCCAGCTACATAATATGCTGACCAGTAATTTGTTTTAAATACCACTGATGAATAATTGTCTCTCTTAGCAGGAGATGTCAGACCATGTTACACTTTTTTTTGGCAGTATATTAAGGTAGCCGTGCTTATATAATAGCTCCCCACAAATTATAGAATCCGATGTCCTGTTTGTAGGACAGAATTGTTCCCTTGGAAATGGCTTTCAAAAAATCCAGACCCCGGCAGTGCAGTCTGTATTCCAGGTTTGCTCTGATTAATCCTTAGACTGCTGGCTCCTAGCGGTGTATGTCAGGAACCAAACAGGCTCAATGGTATGTGCCAAAATTTACTGAAAACAAAATCTGTATTAACAAGCTCTCCAGCAATGAAGATCCCTCTCTAAATTAGGGATCCTCACAAGTAGGGCACGTGTTCTTCAATGTAACATTTTAGAGATTTGTAAGTGATAATTTGCAGTGAGATAATATACAAAAGGATTTCCTCGCTGGATAGTCACATAATGTCCGAACAGCGAAGGAAGCAATGTTGGCAGAGATTTGCAAAAAGGGAGATGATAGTGTATCAGCTATGGAGATACCTTGTGCAACAGCAGAGGCACCAAGTTTAATGGGGTTACATTTGTGAACAATCCCTGTCTGTCCAAGTTACTTCAATGTCACGCTCACTTCATGTTTGAAACCACCCACAGTGAGGCTCCAAACATGATGCAGCTGGTCATTATGGCAGATAGACCACCTGCTTTTAAGTGGACTCTCCGTGCAAGCCCCAACCTGTGAGCAGGTTGCTCTGTCTTGACTGCAATGTTCTGGTTTCAAAGGAACATCCGGCGACCTCTCAGGTAGGGATGAAATACTCAAACCATCCCTCTGCCTCTGAACTCCACCTCTCTGATGAGGCATGGCCATAGGGCGAGGCTCTTCCAGAGACAGGATGGAGAAGGGTTTGGGGGAAGTGGAATTGGATTTTTTTTGAAGTGTAAGGTTAAAATTGAAGGCGAACAGACTTGGGAATAGTGTGCCTGAGCCACTATCCCCCCCACCTTTGAATCTGAGAGCTGACCCTGTCCTCCATTAGCTCTAAGAACCCCCATCATCGACCTCACTGCTCTAAGGGAGGCCAGAAAGTAGCTCTAGCTAGAATTTCTGTTGCCCCACTTTTGGCTCTTTCCCCAGCACCTGCAGCCTTCCTTACATTCTAGCGTGGAGGGAATCTGTGGTGTTAGCATTAGTCACTCCTGAGTACGATAACCTTCAGGTTCTGCTCAGAGCGATTTGTGCTCGTAAGAACAATGAAAACCCAAACTCATGCTGCCGAGGAGGTGGAGTCTGTGCTCTCAGAAATACTCAGAATTACAAGATCTCAAACCAGTTGGGGTGTTGGGTGCAACCTTGCACCTTCCCACTGTAGTTCAACCACAAAGATGTCACGCTCCAGGGAAGGGGTAAGCTCCTTGCTTTGCAAGACTTTGTGTCTCATCTGCTACTTGAAACGGACAAGCTCTTGTGGGCTGTATGAAAATCCATTCTACACTGGGATCCGTTGGCCTGGAATGGAGATTTCTGGGTAATCATGCCCATCTTGCACTCACAGCCACTGCTCTCATGAAGATTTTTGGCACCCAAAAGGGGCCCTATGAACGGCCCAGAATTGCTGTCTCTGCTCACTGAGATTGATCTTCACTTGTTCCTCTGGGGGACCCGGAGCCAGCTCCCTACCTGGTGTAAATCAGCATAGCTCTGTTTACTTCAGTGGAGCTGAGGTTCTGGCCATTAGTCTTCTGGGGCTTAGCAGCATTCTTCCCCTTCCCTCTCCTCTCATGGTAGCTTGTTGAGCCGTGATACTAAGTGGGGACATGGAGGGTGGCAAGAACAGCTGGGCCCTGACCCCCAGTCCCACTCCCCAGCAGCTGTGGGAAAAGGATCTGCCTCTTACGGAGCCTCAGTCCAGCAGCTGCCTTCGGGGTGAAGAGGATGAGCTTGCAGCCATTTCAAGCTGTTTGCTGGGAGCTTCTTCCCTGGAGAGCAGGAAAAGTGCCCTCCAATGCTCCTGCTATGATCGGCACCAGCTCTAGTAGGGAATTGCCATAGTCTCCTCCACATTTGGTCTCAGAACAGCTCCCAGTGATGCTGGAGTGGGAAGGCTCCAGCGTGGGCCTCACCAGACTTCCTTTCTCCTGACTAGGGAGTGGAGAGTAGAGTGAAAAGAGGTAGGGCTTGTGGTGGGACCTCTCCTTGCAATCCTCTTCCAATACTGGTACTGCCCCTGCATCTTCCTGCATCACCCTGCATCTTCACATATACTCCCCATCAGCCTCTGGCATGACAGCACTCTTCCCCCACAGGGGTCCTGGTCAAACCCACACTATGGAGGTTAACAAACTCTTCCTCTCCAGGCCTTACATACAGCCCTGGCAGAGTGCATACCAGCATGGGGCTGTGGGCTGGAGGGGTCTCATGTCCTTGCTCCTCTCCCACCCCATCCCCCAGCTCCTCAGAAGGCCGCACCGTCTCCTGAGATTTCCACCAACAACCCCCTGAGAGTCCTCTTCCTCGGCTGGGCCTCCTCCCAAGAAGAAGGTGGCAGTGAAAACAAAAGGAGGCCTCTGGCAAAGGTTCCAGCAGTGCAAAATAGCCAGGGGGGCTTTTCTAACAGGTTGGCGGGGCTACATGGTGACCCACAAATGCCCTACCAATGGACCAAGAATATTAACTGGCTGGAATTGAGGGCAACGAGAAGTCAGGTTCCCTTTGCCACATTACAGAGGGAGACTCGTGCTCCGGCAGGATATATACGATGGAGACCCAGAACACACAGTTCTGCACGGGTGCCCTTTCAACCGCATCCATCCTGGGGAAATTAAGTTACATGCACAGCAACCGGTAAATCCTTCAATCATTCCGTGCTCTGCCTGCCGTTCTAGCTATCAACAGCAGCTGCACAGTGGGCCTGATTTCTAACCAAGGATTGATAAATCCCTGCAAGTTTGATCCCATGTGTTTTTATGAGTATTTCATTTATTTCTTTGTGCATGTGCTCCGCCTCCTGCTGAGAATCCTGGCGCAAAGATGGCATGTGGCAGGCACAGATAGAGGCTGTACAGAGGCCATGTGCTAGGCCAACCTCCACCGAATTATCAGTAAAAGCTGGCACGCAAAGTTTGTCCCAGTCAGCCAGTTGTTTCCATTATTCAAACTGTGCTGGTTTATTATCTGTATGATGGCAGCATCTCTATTGAATTACTGTTTGTTCAGGTTTTGGCATTGCTGGTGCAGCTGAATAGCTGATGAGCAGGTGGTTAAATACTCAACTGTATCTCCTGCCCCTGGGGAGCTCCCGCATGCAGCCCATACTTTGGAAATCCTATTAGAATACAACCAGCCATAGGTGGATGCTCAAAGCAAGTGAGTGCTCACTTAAAGTGGGCAGCTGTGCATCTAACTTGCCCCCCCCCCCCAATGACTTACTATTTGTGAAAGCAAGAGATCACATTAGGGTTCTTGGAGGTTAGAAAGTTGCAGTTTAGCTCATACTGTTTGGAGGCAAAGAGCCCCCAGCCCATACTGCTGTGTAAAGCCATTGCACCGAGCTCTAGCTGGGAAGAGAGGTAGGAATCAATCCTGCTGCACATGCAGTAGGGCCAATATGCAGTTGCATATCCCCGTGGATGAGGAGCCTGACGTGTTGGGAGAAGGCTGCTGCAGAGAGAGAGGGTCACCTCCAGTCCTTGTTGCCGTGGATGGTGGAAGGTAGCAAGTGTCTGGGGCCTTGAGTGCTCTGCATAGCAGAGAGGAAGGATGGTTTGCAGTTATGGCATTGGACTGGAACTCAGGAGAGGTGGGCTCAATCCCCGACTCTGCCACAGGCTGCCTGTGTGACACTGGCCAAGTCACTTCTTCTCTCTGTGCCTCAGGTCCCCTGGGGGATAATAACTTCTTTTTCCCACCCTTTGTGTGTCTTAGACTATAAACTCTTTGGGGCAGGGACTGTCTTGCAAAGTGTATGGACAGCACCTTGCACAACTGATCTCAGCAGAGGCCTCCAGGTGCTACCACAATGCAAATAGTACTCTAGGAAGTGCCAGCTCTGGAGTTCCAGCTCACCCCTGCCAGTGCCAGGCACATCACTGTGGGACTCCTGGGCACATCCTCCACCAGCTCAGCTGACAGTACAGCCCCAGTGTAGGGGTCCACCTGGCAGTTTTATCAAGCATCCCCCAGGATACTGGCTCCTGCTGGTTGTCATGACTCTGGCTCACAGTCTGGAGTCATTTTTGTCCAATGCTGCACTCAGTGTCCAATCCTCTGCCTGTTAACGACCCAGCTTTCTGAGTTCCTTGGTAACAAAGGCCAGGCCCATACTGTGCACCCCAAGAACCTGGCTGGACTGTGGCATAGCAGGCCAGTAGCTGTGGCATTCCTGCTTTGCCCCCTTGTCACCTGGTGGTGCCCTGAGCAGCTTTTCCAGCCTTAGTAACTAGCCACCCCATTGCAAGTGTTCACCACTGTGCTTCATTATATCCCTTCTGCAAGCCACAGCCTGGAGTGTTTTTTATATACTATTTATAGTCAGCTTCCCCCACCTGCTTAGCTGCAGCCAGTCCTATCTACTCCTGCCTTCCTTTGTGTGATGCTGCCTTCCTGTCTGCTTAGATAGCCCCAGCTGCTGCAGGTTACTTCCACCCAATTACCCCCTCTACTCAGGTAATTGGCACGCTCTGCTACCTGCCTGTCTGTCAGTCAGTTAATGTGTCCTGGTGAGAAGGTGAGGGCCAGAGTTCTGGGCAGCTCCTGGCTCAGCACACCCTGTTACACCCCTGCTGAGGCAATTGCACAGGAAGCTGCCTTGAGACTGCACTGATGTGAACTGAGCAGAGCTGGATTTGCTCCATGCAGCCCAGGTGTGTTAGGATGCAGTTCCCTCCTTCCCAGCTGCCATGGCTGTGCAAGCAGGTATTGCACTGGATGCATAGCATGGGCGGAGGATGATGCACCTGAAGCTGGATAGCAGAGGAGATTAGGTCAGTAAGTGCAACAGGTGTGGAACAGTGAGCTAAACAGTACGGTCAAATTCAGCCCTGGGGCAAGTGGGCATAACCCTCACTGGATCTGCAGCCATTTGCGTCAGGGATGGGTTTGGCCCTTTGTGTTACATCTGCTTTTCTGCTAAACGCTTTGTTTTATTGTTGCTTCAGCCTCCCAGCTTCACGCTCCTCCCCCCACATTTGTGTTGTTCACCAGTTGCATCTTGTCTGGCACCTAGGCGAAATCCTGGCCTCAGGGATGTAAATTGGAATTTTGTCGTTGACTTCAGTAGGGCCAAGGTTGCACCCTAGGGGTGCAAGCTCCCCGAGGCTGGGACTGTCTTCTCTGTGGCTTTTCTCTATAGTGCTCAAGCCAATGGGGCCGCGATCCTTGGCTGAGGTGCCAAGGCATGGCTGTTTTATACAATAATGGGCCTGTTTCATGCTGCCTTCGGCGTGAGTTATGACGAGCACAAATAAAAGGGGCAGCAATTGAGGTTGGGATCACCAATGGAGAGGTGGGTAAGGAGGCTGCATTGCCATGGGGGGGTGCTATGAGTGCCATGGCAAACAACTCTTCTATTCTTGCTGGTGCAGGGGGGTTTCTCACTTGGAGGTTTTATAGTTTCGATCATGTGGAGCTTATTGTTTAATATCTAGTCTGTGTGTGATTGGAATCAGACTGTCCCTCCATGTGCCAGGGAGGGATCTGAGCAGGGCCAGCCCACAACATTTTGGCACCTGAGGCGGGGAGCTCAAATGCCCCATGCCTCCTTATTTGGGCCAAAACTTTGAAAGGTCTCAGTTCTGACTTCTTCCTGTTCTACTCCTCTCATGGTACTGCTCTGCTACCTACCCCAATAAAGGAGAACTAACAACTTAAAATGCCGTGTTCAAAAATTTTCAGTAACACTTAACTTTCGAACTCCTGAACAGCAAATGTAACTTTTCTTGTGTGCATAGTAAACACTGGCATTTGTATCTGTTTGAATAATCAAAGTGGTGCTTTCCCTGCCTTCTTGGTTGCAAAGATTTGAACTGCTTCCTGAAGGTCCACTGTCTGGGCCAGCCCATGCTCTGTTGAGATGGTTGCAAGGCCGACCAGCCTCTCCCGTGTCATTGTGGAGCGTAGATGAGTTTTTATTAACTTCAGCTTGGAGAAGCTGTGTTCTCCACTGGCAACTGTTACAGGAAGTGTTAGAAGTATGCGCAGAGCAACAAAAGCATTTGGAAAGAAGGTGGTCATCATATTTGTGCACATATATTCCAGAACAGCCTTTGGAGTTGATCCTGCTCAAATGTCTCTTGAAAGGGCTTTCAGTTCATCACCTAAATCACTTGCATCAATATCGCGCCTGTCATCATGTGTCAACACTGTCTCTAGTGCCCTGCATTGCTGGTGTAGGTTTTCTTCAGGTATAGTGAGGAGTTTTGGAATATCATACAACGTCCCAAATATACTGCTGTGTTCCTTGAGCTGCATGAAATGTTCTTCAGCTAACTGTATTGCACAATCTAGCACCTGGTTAAAGAATTCAACTTTGAATTGTTGTTTGGGGTCTTGTATGGGATTATCCTGTGCCTTGTAATCAAAATGTCATCTTCTTCGGTGACTCTTGTATTCTTGAATGGGTGGGAAAATAGCTTCAGTCTGAAGTTCCTCTGCCAACTTCTGTGCATTCTTCAGAACATTTTGAAATCCCTCATCTGACTGGTAAAACTGTAGGTATGACTTTGCTTTGTTCCATTGCTCCAGATATATCAAGGTCAACACCTTGGAAGTCTCTTGCTTACATTTATTTCAAACATGTTATGCCACAACACTAAGTCACACAGAAATTTGAAGTTCTGTATGTTTCTGGTGATTCCATTTCCCTCTGCCACTGTTCTCCCACGAATGGTTCCTGTCATAGCATTATCCTCCATAATGGCAACTATGGCATCATCTATCTTCCCAATTTGGTGTTTGATAGGCTTTATCACTTCCACTCGACTTTCCCAAAATGTGGCACTCAGTGGTTTCAGTGTCAGAGAGGATGTTCCCAGATGTTGCTTCAAAATTTGCCATCAATGAGTTGATGCAGAGAAAAATACATAGATGCTTTGAATTACATTAAATTCAGCAGCTTCACTAGAAGCTGATGCTGCATCACTGACCACCAAGCTCAATGAATGAGAACTACATGGGACAAAAAAAGCTTG